>NC_092876.1:18644077-18955577 GCF_028372415.1 Notamacropus eugenii
CCCATCCGGCCCTGAGCTCTCTCCGTCCGGCCCTGACCTCTCTCCGTCCAGCCCTGACCTCTCTCCGTCCGGCCCTGACCTCTCTCCGTCCGGCCCTGACCTCTCTCCGTCCAGCCCTGACCTCTCTCCGTCCGGCCCTGACCTCTCTCCATCCGGCCCTGACCTCTCTCCGTCCAGCCCTGACCTCTCTCCATCCGGCCCTGACCTCTCTCCGTCCAGCCCTGACCTCTCTCCGTCCGGCCCTGACCTCTCTCCGTCCAGCCCTGACCTCTCTCCGTCCAGCCCTGGTCCGCCGCCTGGGCCCAACCAGGCCGCGGCTGAACTCCCTCCTCCTCCTCCCCGCCCGGCCTTCCTCCTGACATCCGGTCACTGTTGGGGGAACTGCTAGAGGCCCAGCTGGGAGTGAGGTAAGGCCCAAGGAGAAGAAGCGCCAGATGGAAACAGACTAATTCTAGGTTACGGTATAGAGCGTGTGAGGGGAGGAGCCCGTGCTGGCCAGCTCTCTCAGTCATGGCCGGCTCTTCCTGGCAGAGACACCAGAGGGGCTTGGCAGCCCCTTCTCCAGCCCATTGTGCGGATGACCCGCCCAGGGCCGCAGTGAGACAGTCTCTGAGGCCAGAGGGGAGGTGAGTCTTCCAATAATAATGTAAACGGTAAATAGCGTACTTGTACATCAGGTTATGGGGAGGGATTTCACGTGGTGAGTGCTAAATCCAGCCCGTACATTGTTGGACAGATGGAACTGACCTCATCTACTGTTAATTGGGCCGTATGGTCTCATGCCATTTTAATGGGATCTTCTTTGCAAAGATACTGGAATGGTTCACCGTTTCCTTCTCCAGGGCTCCCATTGTATAGTTGAGGAAACTGAGGCAAACAGAAGTTAAGTGACTTGCCCAGAGTCACACAGCTGGTAAATGTCTATGTTTCTGGTTCTGAGGCCAGATATGAGCTCCAGGCTCACTCCATAACACCACCAACTTGTCCTTTCTGAAGGTCTGAGCAGAGGAGAAGGGTAAACCCTCAATAATCTTTGTATGTGGAAATGTGTATATTTGTTGAGTTTTGTAAATTTCAGAATAAATAACTATTAAAAGGGGGGAAAGGAACATAGGATCAAAAGAAGATGATCTGTCCATTACTCCATGAGAATATTGGTAAAACTGTATCAAGAAATCCAAGACTGGGCAATAAATAAGCTACCATTTATTATTTCAGATTTATATTTGGGAAGCCAGCTGAATCAGTTAGATGACAAGTATAAAAAAATGTCCTTTTTCCAAGGGCACAATGGAAATTCTGTATACTTGAACCCATAAAGCATTCCCACTGCAGCTAGTTCCCCAATAAGTGTGACCAAAGGAGGTGTAATTCCTAAAAGAAAAGTGTGTGGAAACTTGGAAAGATGCAGCCCTACCACCTCCATGACCACTCCATGTTAAGGAGAATTAGCAGAGCAGAGCACCATCAAATGAGCCATGTCAAGTCAACAAATATTTATTAAGTTCCTTTTCCATGATCAAGAACTCTGAATTTCCTTTAGCTGATCATAATCTCTTCCATACTTTATTCCTCCCAGATTATTGTTGCATTTTCACCATAACTTTTAAGCGTTCTGAATCTTTGGTTTCCCACTCCATCTCCTCTGCTCTAATTATACTCTCCTCCCTTCCCCAGCCTTGATCCCTTAGTACCAGTTCAACTCTATCCCCTACTTCCAAATTCCTTTCTCTTTTGACCTGCCATGATTCATGAAATATCAAACAACAATCCTGTATTATCTCCCCCCAATACTTCCGCTGCTCCTACTGACATGAATGAAAGCAAAGGAAGTCACATAACTGTGCAGATGGAATCCTCTAAAAACTTATCTCTTGTCAACTCCCCCTCATTCCAGAAAGGAATGTGATTAGCATTCTGAACTCATTACAGGCTAGGTGATATTTTGCATGACTTAGAGACTTACTGGACGAAATCAACGAATTGTAAATAGGATCAATTTTTAAAGAGATAATCTGATTATTTCAAGTTTCTGATGATGGGTGCTCTTCTTACGAATTAACCTGACTCCTCTACCCGTCTTCTTCTGTGTTCTTCAAGGCATTATTCCTATAATCACCACCTCTCTAATTTTCAAGCTTTCCTTTTCTCTTGGTTCTTTCCCTTCTGCCTGCAAACATTCACAAGCTACAGCCATCATTAAAAACATATCATCACTATTTTTAAAATATATATGTATATATAGGTTCCCCCAATTACAAGTTAAACAATTTAAAACAATTTGGATGGTAAAGTTTTCCGTTGCAAATTCTATCCCTCTTTCCCTCTTCTTCCCCCTTCCTGAGTTTGTAAGCAACTAGATATAGGTCATACGTGTACAATTATGCAAAACATTTCCATGTTAGTCATTTTGCACAAGAATACTCAAAAGAAAGAATTTTGAAAAGAAAGGAAAACACAGAATTCTTCAATCTACATTAAAATAATATCATTTCTTTTTCTACAGACAGATCGCAGGTTTCATTGTTAGTCCTTAGTTATTGTCTTACATCTTTATATTGCTGAGAAAAGTGAAGTCATTCACACTTCATCAAACAATATTGCTTTAACTGCATATCACCTTCTCCTGGTTCCGTTCACTTCACTGCATCAGTTCATATAAGTCTTTACAGGTTTTTCTAAAATCATCCTGCTTGTCATTTCTTATAGCACAATAATATTCGATTATAATCATATACAACAGCTTGTTTAGCCATTCCCCCATTGATGGACAGCTCTTTGATTTCCAATTCTTAACCACCATAAAAAGAGCTGCTAGAAATATTTTTGTGCAAATAGATTCTTTTCACTTTTCTTGGATGTCTGTGGGATATAGACCTAACAGTGATATTGCTGGATCAAAGGATATGCACAATTTTACAGCCCTTTGGACATAGTTCCAAATTGCTTTCCAGACTGTCACTCTTCTTCAGTCAAACTATTAATAAATCCAACTCTGAAGTTATGTGAAAAATGAACTTCCAGGGGTCACATTTCCTAGAGGTGAGAATTGCAGGGGACAGAAGGGTTGAGGCTGGTATAAATTCTCTAGCATCCAGAGCTTGAGAGCCAGACCTCCCCAGAAGCAGCGCATTAGAGAAACCTAACCAGTGAAACTCTGTGGAGAACAGTGATCCTTCAGTCTGTGAAGCTTGAGTACCTGCCCAGAGGATTTTCTATGGAGTAGAACCTTTATCTGGATCCCATTCTTAGTCCCATCCCCCAACCCTTTTTAATTTGAGATATCCCTGACAGCCCTGGCTCCCTTTTAGCTGACTTCTGTAATTCAGGGCCTCATATACAGTAGATTCCTCCTCTTTGTTTGTGATGTGAGCTTGAAGGACCTGATAAGGGGAGCTCTTTATAGAATGAATCAGATAAAGAACTGGAAAGACCACTGCTATCTCTCAGACCTGGATAATTCCTCTGTGTGAAGCCACCCATAAGTGACTTGAATTCTCATTTGCCCCTAGAACTTGGGCACATTGTTCCTGCCATGCCTGACCTGGCGGGGGAGGTCCTGCTTAGGCCAAACCTGGACTCCTAGGAGATCATACTGTTAGGAAATTAAGACATGAGGTGGTGCTGGGCAGTAATGATCAGGAAAAACAACCCTTGGGTTGATAGAGGAGGAAAAGGAAGATGCCCAGAGAGTCAGTCAACAAGGATTTATTAAGCTCTTACTGTATGCCAAACATTGGGCTAAGAGTTGGGAATATAGATGGAAGCAGGAAGTCTCTTACCTCATGTAGAGTACATTTAGTGGGAGAAGACAACAAAGGAAGCTGAAATGGGGAGAGAGGAAGGTGTTGCATTCAGGGGAAGGGAGGGTTTTAGAAAAAGTTCATGTGAGTTAGGAGTGCATCCTGTAAAGGAATGAGGCCATGGCTGGCCTGGGCAACCTCTTTCACATGGAGATTCTTGGAGGAACAATTCAGTCAGAGGGAGAGGCTGAGGAGTAGAGGACACATCCAATATATGGGGTGCAGTAAACTTCCAGGGTAAAGAGATTTCTGGGACATTGTAGAGAAAGGAGAGTCAGGATGACAGGTTGGCATTGGTCCAGGCTTACATTGCTGATAGCCTTCAGAACTATTCTAGCTCAGGTCTTGTGTTTTCAGATCCAATGCTCCTCCCACTCTACCAGATTCCATTTCCTACTGCCCCTGCTGCCTTCCTTTTGGATACAAGAGACCTGGATTCAAATTCAGCTCCAAAACTGCCGTGCTAGTGAGTTTAGTAAATCAACTCCATGGACTGAATCACAATTTTCCCCTCAGAATAATTAAAGATGTTACTCAAAGGATGTAGGAGGTCCCTTCCCAGTCTAAATCTTTGATCTCAACACTCTTCCTGCTTTTAGGAGTCCCATCCCTTGTACTGAGAGGTCTGGGCTGTATGGGGTGTTCAAGGAGGACTAGCACCTGTGGTGTGAGGTCTTGCAGGCCCTTTTCAGGGCTGTTCATCCAACTTTGGTGTCTACCTGCCACCCATCTCTCAACTGTGGCTCATAAAGGTGTACCATGAGCAATAGCCACATCCCGGAAAACTGTCTTGACAGATGGACTAAACCAGGTTGAGGGTAAATGGCAGACCTAAAAACCTTCCATGTGTTAGTGGATGTCTACCCCAGTCATATAAAGACTTCACCCAGTCTGATGGGTAGATGATTACAATTTACTCCAGTGGCCACAAAGGTGGCTAAAGCAGATGTTGTCAGTTGTTTAGAGCTTGGTTGGACATGAGAGATGCCCAAGTCACCCACTGCATCCTGGGCCATTGCAGGTTGTCCTGACTTTAGTCTTACCACTAGACTTTAGTGACCCTGGAAGGGAGAATGAGGCTGATGATTGTGCAAATCTGCATCACTTCAGTCCAACTCATAAGCAAGTCAAGGCACAATCCCATGATGTCATTGATCCTCTTTGAAAATGAAGGACAAACCTCTGATTAAGGCTTTTTTCTAAAACGTATAGAGAAGTGAATGAAATTTATAAAACTACATGTCATTCCCTAATTGATAAATGGCCAAAGAATATGAACAGACAATTTCCAGATGGAGAAATTTAAGCTATGTATAGTCAGATAAAAAAAGTCTCTAAATCACTTTTGATTAAAGAAATGCAAATTGAAGCAACTCTGAGGCACCACATCACGCCTATCAGATTGACTAACATGACAAAACAGGAAAATGATAAATGTTGAAGAAGGTATGGGAAAATTGGAACTCTAATGCATTGTTGGTGGAGTTGTGAATTGATCCAACCTTTCTGAAGAACAATTTGGAACTATACCCAAAGGGCTACAGAACTGTGCATACCCTTTGACCCAGCAATATCACTACTAGGTTTGTATCCCAAAGATATCATTAAAAAGGTAAAAGGACCCACATATACAAAAATGTTAATAGCAGCTCTTTTTGTGGTGGCAAAGAACTGAAAATTGAGGGGATACCCATCAATTGGGGAGTGACTGAACAAGTTGTGGTGTATGAATGTAATGAAATTCTATTGTTGCATAAGAAATGATGAGCAGGCCTATTTCAGGTGATCATATTTAATATCAATTTTAGACTTTAATAAGGGCCAAAGTTTGAATTAAGAAGAGTCTGGACCTAATAGTCTCCTTTGTTTAGAGGATGCCTACACCTTGGGTTGTGAATAAACAATTTCAAAGGCCTGTTTAGGACAGGATGTCTGCAGTCTGGGTGATGGGACTTTTCCTTGCCTTGAATCACAAAGGCATGCTATGGAAGGAAGATGCCCATAGCCTGGGATCACAAAACCCAATTACAATGTGTTTACAATGTGAGAACTCCTTTCTCATGGCAAAATGTACTTAAGACAGTCAATTTCTGTACTAAGTCAGCCAGTTCTGATCCTGGCTCCATAGCGCTATGTAACTGTTTTCTTTATGGGGAATTGATTAATTAATTAAATCATAAAATGTATGCATTTAGCCTGTTGTCTTTTCTCTAACCAAGTTTTCAGGTCAACAGAGTCTACCCAACATGGTGAATCTTTAATAAACTTTGTTTTTCTGTAGCTGAAAGAAGGCTTGGGTTGAATTCATTTCAGATGGACCTGTGTTGTCAGTATTATGGGGTCCGAACCTTAACAGAAATACTATTTTTATGAACATGATTTCTTGGATCATCAGTCTCCTAGAAAGGTCAGTTTGCTAAAACATATGGATAGTTCAACTGAGAAAGAGAGAGGGAGACAGAAAGAGAAAGAGACGCAGTCAGAGAAACAGAGAGTCCCAGATCTTTCCCAAAGGAAATTTACTTACATTTCTTAATACCACAGAGAAAACCCATTTTCTTCGATCAGTGGCACTGTATGTTGCAAAGAATACTCTTATCTGAGATCTATAGATATTGTTTGAAGCTAGTGGGCCTTTTTAAAAAAGGAAATGGGGAAAGAATCAAAGATACCATTATCATATGAACATAACTGCTGAATCCCCAGTCGGTGGAGGGGGTGGCCCTAGTTAATCAGATGTTTCCATATCCCTGGGGAAGTTAGCAAGGTCCTCAAATAAGATGCCAAATGAAGCCTCTGACCAATGTTCCTTGGAAGTTTCAGACAGGACTAAACATCAGAGCAGCCCCCATGTGCTAATCACTGTGCTAAGCCCTGGAGATACAAAAAGTGGCAAACAGCAGAACTTACAAAGGAAGGGGAGACAACCTACAAATCTGTACAAAGTGATCTATAGAAAAGATAGATGGGGCATAATTGGCGGAGTGAAGACACTGGGATTAAGAGGATTTGGACAAGACTGGCTGCCAAAGGCAGGGTTTTAGGTGGGACTTAAAGGAAGCCAGGCAGGTCAGTGGTCAGAGCAGAGGTCAGTGAGTATTCCGGACCTGGAACACAGCCAGAGAGAATGCCTGGAGCTGAGAGGCATAGGGTCTTGTGAGTGAAACTTCCAGGGGACCACTGTTACTAGATGGAAGAGAAAATGTGGTGGGGGGGGGGGGAGGGGGGAGGAAGGTGAAAGAAGACTGGAAAGGTGGGAGAGGGCCAAGTTATGCAGGGCTCTGAACGCCAAGCAGAGAATTTTGTATTTGCTCCTGGACAGAGGAAGGAGGTGACATGCTTAGACCTGCACTTTAGGAAAATAACTTTGGGGCTGGACAAGAATGGGCAGAGACTTGAGGCAGATAGACCCTCCCTAAGCAGTTACTGCAATAGTCCAGTGTGAGGTGATGGGTTTTTGTTGAAAGCTGATTGAGGAACTTTAATATGGAGTATAAATGTGAATGTTTATAATTTATTATTTTGTTAGACAGAAAGGGCCTGGGGTAAGTCAGTAGGATATCAGATTGCTCATTATATTGGGAAAAGGGGGAAAGGGGAAGGGTTAGAGAATTTGCAATTTAAAATCTTATAGAAGTGAATGTTGAAAATTGGAAACAAATGAAATGAATAAAATTTTGGGGTGTTACTGAGAAGGCCCTGCACTTTTGAGGTTTTCTGGGATGGGAGGTGGGGCAGAGAGGAATGCAATCAGATTACACAATATCATCCACAGCAGGGAGTGCCCAGAGGACAGTACTCTCAAGTCAAGTCTGTTGACCTGGAAACTTGGTTAGAGAAAAGGCAACAGGCTAAATGCATACATTTTATGATTTAATTAATTAATCAATTCCCTATTAAAGAAAACAGTAACATAATGCATTATGGAGCCAGAAATGTTCTGACTACCCAGTGCAGAAATCTTCTGGCTTATATACATTTTGCCGTGAGAAAGGAACTCTCCTAGTTGAACAAATCATAAATTTAGTAAGACAAGACAATTAACAAAGTAATGTTGGTCAGGCCTTGGGATTCCAAGCTGGGTAAACATATGTCTCGGAAATCCCACCACTAGTAAGTGGTAGGCTTCCTGCCCTAAACAGATAACTGACATAGGACAGGGTAAACAAAGTTCAATAGAAATTACGACCTAAGATGTCTGTGTTTTCTTTACCATTAACATGCCATAACATAGTGTAGGTCTACAAATATTAAGATATGGAAAACATCCCATTATTCAAGATAGTGTCTTAGGTTAAAGGTCTCCTTAAGGAATGTAGAGTCAGCCTTGGCTGGCTTTTGCTGACATAGGAAGAGGCACTCTCTGAGTTTGCTTCAGAGAGAACAAAGAGATTATTCCAAAATTTTATATTAAACATTATCATTCCCTCCTTTTGGTCAAAGGCAAGCCGAAGGCTTCGCCTGTAGACCAACAAAGATAAGATAAAAACCTCTAAATAACCATTAGTGTGAGAGTTTACTCTTCATGCAAGTCTGGTCCAGGCTCTTGGGAAAGCTGTCTATGTCTGATGGCTTCTTCTTCAGGCCTCTTCAAAATCGGAGGGCATGATCCACTCAGGAGCAGGAGCAATGGAGGTGACAGATGGATCCAAGAGTCTATAGAGAAAACTTGACAGGGTCTCCCAGAAAACATATGATTTGATAGTTGAGATGAAACAATACAACATAGTTAACATGGCTAAAGGCACTTAGCAATAGTTCAGTTTCCCAGCCATGCAGGGCGAGGTTCAAACAACACAGTGAAGTTTTTTTTTTTTACAGTTCACAAATTATATTTTTACATTAGGTCAGGTACAGATTAAAACTTAGATGGCTCACAATAGGCTAGTTTTGGAAGGGAGATTTACATGTCACCAATATAAACAAGAAAATTAAACATGAACCACACAAATCAATACAATTATTTCAAAGTTAATTAACATTAAGTTCCTTGTATCCCAGTAATCCATTCTTAATTTTCATTTAACTTTGAATCCCAGATTTCTCATTTAGTTATCTGATACCTAGATATCTTTTCTTTGACAATAGGTTTTATTCTTGGGACAGTTCAAAAAGAGAATTCTGCTTTTCTGGTTAAGATCTAGAAGTTCCCAGATACTTCAGACAATATAAATTAGTACAATCACTTAAAATTTGTTCTCCACTTTTGAAATTTCAGAAAATTTAGGTTCACATTATTTGCTGTTTCTGTCTTTTCCTAAATCTTGTACCTGGAATAAGAATCTTTTAAAATGTGAGGGTTAAACTATAAAATGAACTCATCTGCCCTTTAAATTATTGGACAAATATTTTAACGGAGAAGAAATAATTTCACTTACTTTTACTACTATCCTATATAAATTTTATGCAAAAATCGAAATTTGAGGTCTTATTATCAAAAGCATGACAAATTTTAGAAGTCAATCATATCCATTTGCTTATGATTCTTACAGGAATCAGGCTGATCCTGTTGTTTTTCCTCAAAATTTGCTACTCTATTTAATTAGACATTTATCACATTACATCTTTGTCTCATTACCTGATCTAATCATTTCCTTGATGTTATCTCTATATTATATTATTTATTTGGCCAGGAATATAGGTTAAAGTTGTAAGCTATTCATTCCTGCACCCCATTATAATAACTCAGAGATGCTCCAATTTCCATTTATTATTTGATAGACTTAGTATTGTACTTTCAGAACTTCTTGATTATAAAGATTTGCTATAAAAGAAAAAGAGGGACAGTGTTAACAGAAGGAAAGGATCTCCTTAGTTCTGGTTGATTCCAGGAATAAGCCATTATCTGACATGTAATCATGAGGTTACCAGGTGCTGAAAGTAGGGCTTAGAGGTAATCAGGTGGGGAATTTCCTTTTTCAGAAAGGAAATAGCACATTTGGGAAATAAAGTTAGGAAGATCCTACCTAGGCCGTGTCCAAGGTCGTCTTCAAAACCTTTCCAAGCATCCACCATTAGCCTGCAGCACATGTCAATTGGCTTTATGATAACTTAGACAAGTATTCCTGTAACCAGAACTTCAAACAATAGTAAATTGCAGTCCCAGTCTTATATAGCAAATCAATATTGGCTGGTATCCCTCAGATAAAATACTTCCTCACTCTTTAAACCATCTGAAACTGACACAAAAGTGTCCAGAACAACTATGGAGGAGCAAGAGGGGTTTAGAAAACCCATATTTATTCCCAAATCTTATCTACTTTTCATAGTTTCAATCAGAACTTAATTTATCTTTCCAAATCTCTCAATCCTATTCTTCCACTTGCTTTTACATTTTAAACATAAGACAAGATAGCTCACAAGTTATTACTTTTTACTAGCATAACTGTACTGGAATCTCATTCCAGCTTAAACAAAACAAAGAGGTTAATGACTAAATTTATAGTTTGATGGAATTCTGTCTTTGTTTCTCAAGTTGTTATTCTTCCCTAATTATACTCACTCTGGAAGAATGAGATACTTCAGGAATTAAATCTTTTACATAATAAATTCAAACACAAACCTTAACTCTAACTTAGGCCATAGAATAACTACATATTCAGATCAAAACAGCTTAATTTAACAGCATATTATTTTGAAGTTTTAGTAGGCCTTCTAAGAATCACACATGATTTTTCAAAACATTTCTTCTAAAAGTATTTTCCTTCTTTGAAAACAGTTTGAAATTTACTCTAATGTTCACTAAACTCTTATGAAGAAAACTAGTTGGAAACTTTTAAAATGCTTGATATCTCTTTCTCCATTTTTTTCTTAAGCAAAAATAAACCTTTAAAACTGGAATTCATTAGAGCTGAGTTGTTACAAAAATGTTCTTAAGTAATATGAATTTCCAAAGAATTATAACAAACTGAATTCTTAATTATTGCAGTGTTCTTAGATATGAGACTGACTCACAGAAAAACACTGTTGCTTTTAAAAATCCTTTTAAACAATGGGAACATCTTAAGGTGAGTCTTAAGTAGTTTACATAAATTTCTGCATATGTTCTAATTTCAGATAAAAATAATATTAGATTTTCCGGTAAGATTATACAAAAGGCTCACATATTTTGCTGGTCACTTGTTATTGACCATAGAAATTTGCTATAGAAGGAAAAAGCAGGGACATATGACATACAAAATATGACAGGATAAAACATCCTTTACTCTGTTTGAATTCAGATAAGAGTGAAATTCTCCAGTCATGCAGTATCTGTTCATAGTCAGACTCAGGAATAGTTAGGTGAAAAACATTCCTTTTTAAAGGAACACAATAGGGAAACTGAGCCAGGGGGATGCCATCCTAGATTGAGTCTAGAATTGTTCCCTCGATGTTTAGTTAGATGAGAAATATTCCATTGTGGCATGTGTCTCAGATACTGATTTAATGCAGACAACTATACCCAAATTCAAACTCAAAACCAAAAATTGTTATGGTCCCAAATGCCTTTTTCCTTAAACAGCAAGTCTCACTAATCACAACTTAGAGTCAGATAACAGTTATTTCCACTCTCTTGGAGTTACAATAAACAATAAAGATTTACCAGGGCACACACACATAAGGGATTCCATTTAACATCTTTCCTTCTCAAATTTAAAACTTTACTGATGTAAAAGCCAATTATTACAAATTCTCTCTATCTATTACCACTTCTGTGCAAGTAATATTCATTGTTTAGAATCTGCATTAATCAACCAAATTCCTTTACTAGGACTGATGATCTTACCCACAGAAATGGGAGGACTGTTCTGAATGAACAGAAGGAATTTAAATAAAGTTTTCACTCCACTGTGGGACTGTTCTGAATGGGCAAAGGGAGTCTAAATAAAGTTTTCACTCCATTCCCTCCTTTCCATACATAGGAATCACTTAACAATTTTAGGTTTTGGAATTAAAACAGTAATCCCAAATAACTTAGTTAACAATCCTACAACTTCATAGAAGATTGCCAAATTGTTAAGCTTTAACTTTTTTAACAGACAAAAGGTGAAAATACCTGGTTTTCTAAATGACAGTTACAAAACATTAAAAGACAAGGTTAGCAGGACTGATAAAGTAACATAACTGGTGTTACACAATTTTCCCAACATCTTTTAGTTTCAACAAAATTCAAATTAAAAATTGCCCTAACACTATTTTTAGATTACAGTGGTCACTCAATTTTCACAATCTAAGAGAAATTCAGAAATATAATCCTAGAAATACAGTTTTAACACAACAAGAACTGCAGATGGTATAATTTGCAATTCCAGAAATTATTGATCTTATTACTTTTAGCAATTAAAACCACTTCAAAGGTAACAATTACATTAGAGAGATAATAATGTTGTATGTATAGCAGTCATTACGTTAAGCATTTTACAATCATTTTATCATTTTGATCCGATAACAACAAGCACAATTATTTTTACAAATCAGAAAAATGGGTCAAACAGAGATAAAATACTTTTTTGCAACTGGAACAAAGAAGTGAAGCTTACCAAGAGCAGAGAAACTGATGTCCCAGTGGTGGTGATTTTTGTAGGCAGAGTTTAAAGAATGCTCGCTACAGGCCTGATTCTTCCATGTTTACCAATCCCCCCCACAGCAGCAGAATTTACTGAGCCCCTAAGGCGATATGCAGGTGTTGGGACAGGGTGGGCGGAATGTCTAGGACCTAGATGACATTTCCAGGCTTCACCTAGAAAGGTGGGCTACCCACAATCTTAGGAGTTATTTCAAATGATCAGTTCCTGAAATGTTTTATGATTAATCTCATAACATACAAATCTGCTAAAATGATTTTACCTAAAATGATCTAACTTTCCATTGTAATTCCAGGTTGGCCAGACCAGAATGACAAAGAAAAGTGTTAAAATTTTGTCTATTTCCCTAGCTGCAGCCCCTAAAGTCTGGCTGCTTGCATTTAAATCTTACAAGATAACACACTCATTCACAGCATACATGATACAGACAGGGACATACACCAACAGACAAACTGACAACAGGACAAATACAAACGTAGCTCACAAAAAAAAAAAAAACAACCCAGAGAGAGAAGGCAACTAGAAGCTTGTTAGAAATCCCCACCATGAATTGGCTATTATTATTCTGAGAAAATGAGGTTGCAAGAATTCAAGACCTGATAGTAAAGGGGAATCCTACAGCCTTTGCTCAGAGCACCCCTGTGGTCGTTGCAGGGGTGGGGAGCCTTGATGCCCCAAAGTTTCTGAGTACCTTAAAGGAACAGGTCCCATGGGAATAGGTTCAAGGCCTCTAGTTCTTAGGTGGATTGTAACTGTCCTCTTCAAGACCAGAGTCCTTAAAGGAAAGTGGGGAGGGGGAATGGGGAGGAGGGAGGTAACAGAGGCTTGAACAGAGGCTGCCTTCCTCAGGGCTAAGGCAGGTAAGGGGAAGGTGAGGGGGAAAGATTGCATCTAGGTGCCATCAGTTTCCCCAGATCAGAGGCCTGCAAGGGGAAGAGGAGGGAAGAAAGGGGCAAGGAATAGGATGGAGGGAGTGAAGGAAAGGATAGACTGGAGCCCTTGAAGAAGAAAGGATTTTTGCCAGGACATGGCTAGGTGCTGAAGCAGCTCCCAGCCTTACAGGTGATAATGTTTAATATAAAATTTTGGAATAATCTCTTTGTTCTCTCTGAAGTAAACTCAGAGGGTGCCTCCTCCTATGTCAACAAAGCCAGCCAAGGCTGACTTAACATTCCTTAAGAGACTTTTAACCTAAGACACTATCTTGAATAATGGGACATTTTCCATATCTTAATATTTGTAGACATATACTATGTTATGGCATGTTAATGGTAAAGAAAACACAGACATCTTAGGTCGTAATTTCTATTGAACTTTGTTTACCCTGTCCTATGTCAGTTATCTGTTTAGGGCAGGAAGCCTACCACTTACTAGTGGTGGGATTTCCGAGACATATGTTTACCCAGCTTGGAATCCCAAGGCCTGACCAACATTACTTTGTTAATTGTCTTGTCTTACTAAATTTATGATTTGTTCAACTAGGAGAGTTCCTTTCTCACGGCAAGGTGTATATGAGCCAGAAGATTTCTGCACTGGGTAGCCAGAACATTTCTGGCTCCATAATGCATTATGTTACTGTTGTCTTTAATAGGGAATTGATCAATTAATTAATTAAATCATAAAATGTATGCATTAGCCTGTTGCCTTTCTTAACCAAGTTTTCAGGTCAACACAGGGAAGAGGCAACCTGTCTTTTGTTCTCGTTCAGCTAAGTCAGCAAGCCCAAGATGAAACATTCTCGCTACTGGCTAGTTGTTTTGTTGGCCTTTCTTAATTTGGTTGTAAGATAAAGTAACTTTGACTGGTCCAAAAGAGCCCTGTGGTGGCCAACATCATTTAGGGCTGTCTTTAATTGATTGACACTAGTGCTAGCAATACCTGTACTAAGTTTCCTGAGATCGATCGCCAGAGGAGACCTAAGTAATACAGAGCGATTTAATGCGACTTGGTCTCCGGTCCCCAGAGTTTCCTTTAAAGGGAATTTAAAGTGAGAGTTCTTTGGAAGCTGGGAATGGAAGGACTTACCCCGACCCCGTCAAGGCCCAGGACTCTAGGAAAAATAGTTCCTATTGGCGCCAGAGTCCTGGCGTTGGCGAGATTAGGAAATGTCCATCTTGTTCCTCAGTTCCAATCCACGTTTGGGTGCCATAACTGTTGACCTGAAAACTTGGTTAGAGAAAAGGCAACAGGCTAAATGCATACATTTTATGATTTAATTAATTAATCAATTCCCCATAAAGAAAACGGTTACATAGCGCTTTGGAGCCAGGATCAGAACTGGCTGACTTAGTACAGAAACTGACTGTCTTAAGTACATTTTGCCATGAGAAAGGAATTCTCACATTGTAAACACATTGTAATTGGGTTTTGTGATCCCAGGCTCTGGGCATCTTCCTTCCTTAGCGTGCCTTTGTGATTCAAGGCAAGGAAAAGTCCCATCACCCAGACTGCAGACATCCTGTCCTAAACAGGCCTTTGAAATGTTTATTCACAACCCAAGGTGTAGGCATCCTCTAAACAAAGGAGACTATTAGGTCCAGACTCTTCTTAATTCAAACTTTGGCCCTTATTAAAGTCTAAAATTTATATTAAATATTAACAAGTCCAACCAACAGATGTTTATTAAACATTTCCAACATGCCCAGTACTGTGCCCAATTGCTGGTGAAACAGATAAAGCAAGGAGCTCCCATCCTGGTGGAAATCCTTCAATATGGAAATCTTCTTACATCTGTAGGAAATCCCTCCTCCATTTATAGTGATAATGTTTAATATAAAATTTTGGAATAATCTCTTTGTTCTCTCTGAAGCAGACTCAGAGAATGCCTCTTCCTATGTCAGCAAAAGCCAGCCAAGGCCAACTCTACACTTCTTGAGGAGACCTTTAACCTAAGACACTATATCTTGAATAATGAGACTTTCCTTTGAATCTTATTATCTATAGACATGTACTATGTTGTGGCATGTTGATGGTAAAGAAAATATAGACATCTTAGGTCGTAATTTCTATTGAACATTATTTACCCTTTCCTATGTCAATTATCTGTTTAGGGGAGGAAGCCTGCCACTTACTAGTGGTGGGGTTTCTTTCCTTATCACCGAGACATATGCTTACCCAGCCTGAAATCCCAAGGCCTGACTAATATTGCTTTGTTAATTGTCCTGTCTTACTGAATTTATGATTTGCTTAATTAGGAGAGTTTCTTTCTCATGGCAAAATGTACTTAAGACAGATGATTTCTGTACTAGGTAGTCAGAGTCACCTCTGACTCCATAGCGCTATGTAACTGTTTTCTTTATGGGGAATTGATCAATTAATTAATTAAATCATAAAATGTATGCATTCAGCCTATTGCCTTTTCTCTAACCAAGTTTTCAGGTCAACAATAGCTATTGCAAGTCATCCACCATGACAGTGGCAAACATGCACATTTTGGCAAATAGGCATTTCCTTCTTTATGCCTTATAACATGAATGATTGGAGGCCTATTAGAAAGCCATCTTTGTGATTACATTTATCAGAGAATCTTGTATGACCCTAACATATGCATGAGAACCTCCTTTTGTTGTTGGGGTCAGCGGGGTAGTCTTTGAGACTCCATTTTGCTCTGTCCAGTTCAGTGTTTGGGTGTTTTGAAACCACACTATGAATTACATCTAAGTTTATGGCAGACTCAATCCAATGAAATCTGGATTTACAATCCCAAAGGATATCTATTAGAACCTCATTAGCTGCCAGCACCTCAAACAGGATGGCCCACTGTTTTCACTTAGCTCACTTCCAAAGATAGATGGTGGCAGTCTCACATGTCTGTTCCCATCTTTTCTGATCTACCAGCCGCTGCTAAAATGTGAAAATCATAAACAACGATATGATGACTGCATATCCATCCCCCACATGAAGATTGGAACACACCCTTCTAATGAACCTTCAGTGACAGAATTTTACTATGTTCTACTCAATTCCATCCACCAAATTACTATCGTTTCCATTTGGCAAGTGGTGTAACTTGGTAGAATGTTGTCAAAACAGGCATTTCTTCACCTAGAGGACACAATTTTACATGCTTATCCCAAAGAGATCAAAACCCTCCTCAAACCTCTCCTTCCCAAGCTCCAAACCCTTCACTTTTCAATACTCCATTCAGAGGTCAAGGAGACCCCAAGTTCTTTTCACTTTCCATCCAGCCACTTGTCCCTACTTTTGTAAATCTTCTTCCTCTTTTGTCTTCAGATGAACCTGAATTGAAGCCCTGAAAGCTTCAAAATGGCCCCTTTCTTGTTCCACTCTAATGTATAGCATTGCTTTTCCTGCACTTCTTTCCTTTATTTTCACCTCATCCTTAGTTAGCAATCAGATCCTGGGCTAAAACTCTACTGAAACTTTCCTGTATGAATTTCCTTATGTCTTGTATTTTGAGTTTCATAGTCCTTTTCAATTTCTCTTCACTGACTTTGTCTGTACTTTCCTTGGACATTTACGTTCAGTTAAATCATTCACAGAAGAAAATGTAATGATGAGGCCAATCTCATAGGACCTAAAGGAGGCAAACTGAAAGCTTTATTTATAGTATTTTAGAAGTCTTGAAATCATCTTCTGCAACAACAAGCAATCTATCACCTTTCAAGGGAAAAAATCTTATATATTAATTATATGTAATGTTGGTTTTACAATGCTGCAAATCTCTCCTCCTAAAATAAAATCCAGGAATATATTTCAATATTTTCAAAAACATTCAAACCATAATTTAGAAATTTACAGGGAAGTCATTACATTTAAAGGCATTAAACCCAACTGAGTCTCCACCCCATTTCCAGCATCCCAAATTCTTCTTTCTTGGTTGCTTTTCCATATCTCTGCACCTCCTCCTTGCCAGGGTTAAGACCTAGAAGAGATTATCTGACCCCTTTTCTTTATTTCCCACCCAAAGTCTGATGAAAGTCCCCATGTTATGGGAAGGAGACCTTGGCACCAGAACTGCGTGCTCTGTGTTAGAGAGCTATTCCAAGTATAAATTTTCATCAACTTCAAGTCATGTAAGAATTAAATTTAAAAGTTATCATCTCCCATCATGCAGGCAACTTAGAGGAGTCTAATATGAAATGAGAGGCATGCTATGGTGTTGTTCAGTTAGTAGACTCTTCATGACCCCATTTGGAGTTTTGTTAGCAGAGATGCTGGAGTGGTTGAGATTTCCTTCTTCAGCTCATTTTAGAGGAGGAAACTTGGGCCAATAGGGTTAAGTGACTTGTGCAGGGTCATACAGCTAGAAAGTGTCTGAAGCTGAATTTGAATTCAAGAAAAAGTCTTTCTGACTCAAGGGCTGATGATCTATCCATTATGCCACCTAGTTGCCCCAATATCACCTTGTCCAATATTCTAAGTTCCCTGATCATGCTCCAATTAATAACTTGAGAGTAGAGACTTCTATGTCCTTCAAAGTGCAGGCATTCCCAAGGGGTCCAATCCCCTGTGACTGGTCAACACACTGGGAGGTGGGTTATATTAACATGATTGAGGTCACTAAATCCTAGTAAAATATCTTTTCAACAGTGGCTGATACAACCCCACCTGGAGACAGAGGAAATACCTCTCCTATCAGATCAGCTCCAAACTAAACCAGATCACTACCAACCTTGGGCTATCTAGGTAGAAGAATCTATCTCTACCCAAGCCTGGGCAGCTTCCAACACAATCTCATTATCAGGAATGTCCTTCTGAAGAACTTTTCAGAAGGGAGCTGGAGCTCTCAGCTGTTCAGCCTGAAATGATATTCCTTTCCATATCCTTAACAACTTAGTAACTAGGTATTGCTATTAATTACTGAAACTAAATGAGAAACATCTTCAGTTTGGTTTGGGGAAGAGAATTTCAGTGCAATTCATTTTCTCATATTTTCCCAAGTCATTTGTTATAAAAACAAAACAGTTTAGGTAGAAATAGGTAGTAATCTGCAAAACTACTTTCACTTTTCAGTAACATCTGATCTTCCTAAAGCATCTGGGATTAGAGGGGAAGCCTGAGGAAGTGACAAGATCAGATAACCCTGTATGTGAAATTGGAATGATTCTATTGGGGTTCTTGCTTCCTTTTTTTGTTTTTCTCAATTCTGACATCACTTTCAATTTTCCCTGTACTTGGGGCCTACATATTGAGCTAACCTGTCAGACTTGCAACTTCCAGAATACAGGCCATTCACCTATCATTGGTAGCCAACAGTGGTTACCAGCCCATGTCCCCTCTTCTTCCCTGGCTGAAGCCTGTGCTTGGTGCCAGTCATCCTCCTCCCTATGACCCCCTCAAAGCAGTGACAGCTCTACAGCCCTTGCCAACAGGAAGCAGTGTCAGTAACTTTTGTTAGTAACTCTTTGAGTGTGTAATGATGGGGTGATGGGACCTAGACCCTGAATTTTCCCCAACACTTCAGCAACACAGTCTCTGGCATCTGGCCCAGACCAGCCCACCTAGATACTCAGTAGGCCTTTCACTTTGGTTCTCTGACCCACCCCAGACTCCTGTTGTACCTGGGCCACCCCAGCATATTTGCCATCCTAATCCTATCCAGATTTCACTGTTGCTTTGTAAGTATCACCTTTTGATCTCCATTAAGGGACTGAATAACTAGGAATCTAGTCTTCTGCTACTGGCATTACAAGGAACACTGCCACTTTTATTGAAAGAAGTGTTTGAAGTCTTTGCAGGCAGACTCACCCTGTACAATGACATTTTGGGAGTTTCCAGTAACCCAAAAATGTCACACACACATATATATGTATGCATGTATGTAGGTATATACATACATACTGACTACTTCTTAAAGAGGCCTATTCAATGAATGGACTTGTGAGTACCTGAATAGCCTTGGTCTAAAGGGGTCAAGATCTCCCACTGCATCCTGGGCTATCTCCAGTTATCCTGATGAATGTCTGGTCACTGGATCCAGATGGCTCCAGAGAAGTGAGGCTGGTGACCTTGCACAGGCCTCCCTCACTCAAAAGAAAGTCAAGTGCAAGTGATGTCATCAACTCTCTGATAGTATGGTCTTCTTTGGCAGCCAACGATGATCACAACAATTTACATACACACACACATATATGTATACGTGTGTAGGTATATTCCTTCTTTTGCCTTCATTCACATCCCCAAGCATTCCCTCTCCTTTCCCATTTAGGTAACAGGACCAAGATCAATAAATACTCTGCTCCATTTCCTGGTTGGTGAATGCCTATCTATGCCCTAAGGCCTCAATCCCCAGTGTAGTAACTTTCTCAGCCACTGAGTCCCTCCCTGAACACCACTCCCCATTGCCAGACTAAGTTCAGGAGGGTGAGGAACGTCTTTGCCTTTGAGGAGATGCCCATTAATTGGGGAATGGCTGAACAAGTTTTGGAATATGAATATAATGGAATACCCTGGTTCCATAAGAAATGATGAGCAGGCAAACAAGAAAAATCTGGAAAGGCTGGAATGAACTGATGCTGAATGAAGTGAACAAAACCAGAGGAACATTGTAAGAACACAGTAAAAGCAACATTGAGCAATGAACAATTTTATTACATTTAGCTGTTCTCAGAAATACAATGATCCAAGACAATTCCAAGTGATTCATAATGGAAAATGCCATCCACAACCAGAGAAATCACTACAGAGTGACAATTCCATCTTCAATGGTGTACTTCAGGGTCAGACTATCTCTCTTGTTCTGGGCCTCTGTATGAATTTGAACCCACATTGTTAAGGATTATTGTCTCATGAACACAATAACTATATCCTGCCCTAACATACAATGAATGAATTTCCAAGGGTTTCTTCCTAGTGTGAATTCTCTGAGCAAAAGCAAGACTGGAGTTGAATCTGAAACTCTTTCCACATAGATAACATCCATAAGGTTTCACTCTTGTGGGGAGTTTCTGATATGCAGCTAAAGGAAGTTCTGTGTGAAAGCCTTTCCACACTGATTACATACATAAGGCTTCTCTCCACTGTGCATGCTCTAATGTACATCCACAAGGCTTCTCTTCACTGTGGATTATCTGATGTCCAACAAGATTCCCCTTCTACGTGAAAGCCATTCCACATGGATTACATTCATAAGGCTTCTCTCCAGTGTGGATTCTGATGTATAACAAGAGCAGAGTTGGGTTTGAAAGCCTTTCCACACTGATTGCATTCCTAAGGCCTCTATCCAGTGTGGATTCTCTGATGGTAAGCAAGATTGGACCTTGCTGTGAAAAACTTTCCACATTGATTACATTCATAAGGCTTCTCTCCAGTGTGGATTCTCTGATGTATAGCAAGAGTGGACTTGTGTTTGAAAGCCTTTTCACACTGATTACATTTATAAGGCTTCTCACCAGTGTGGATTCTCTGATGAATAACAAGATTGGACTTCTCTGTGAAAGACTTTGCACATTGATTGCATTTATAAGGCTTCTCTCCAGTGTGGATTCTCTGATGTTTAGCAAGATTGGCTCTTCCTGTGAAAAGCTTTCCACATTGATTACATTTATATGGCTTCTCTCCAGTGTGGATTCTCTGATGTTCAGTAAGAATGAACTTCTGTCTGAAAGACTTTCCACACTGATTACATTCATAAGGCTTTTCTCCAGAGTGGATTCTCTGATGTCGAGCAAGACAGGATTTCTCTGTGAAAGCCTTTCCACACTGATTACATTCATAAGGCTTCTCTCCAGTGTGGATTCTCTGATGGACAGCAAGACTGGACCTCTCTGTGAAACACTTTCCACAGTGATTGCATTTATAAGGCTTCTCTCCAGTGTGGATTCTTTGATGTTGAGCAAGTTTAGAGCTTCCTCTGAAAGCCTTTCCACATTTATTACATTCATAAGGCTTTTCTCCAGTGTGGATTCTCTGATGTTCAACTAGACTCTGCCTGATTATGAAAGCCTTTCCACATTGATTACATTCATAAGACTTCTCTCCACTATGGATTTTCTTATGTTTAGCAAGACAAGAGTCCTGTTTAAAAGCCTTTCCACACTGGTTACATTCCAAAGGCTTTTCTCCAGTGTGGATTCTCTGATGTGCAACTAGTCTATGCCTCATTATGAAAACCTTTCCACACCGATTACATTCATAAGGCTTCTCTGCAGTGTGCATTTTCCGATGTTTAGCAAGACCAGAGTTTCGTTTGAAAAATTTTCCACACTGATTACATTCAAAAGGTCCTTCTCCAGTGTGGATTCTTTCATGTTCAGCAGGATGACCCTTCTCTCTGAAAGTCTTTCCATGCTGATTACATCCATAAGGTTTCTCTCCAGTGTGGATTCTCTGATGTACAGCAAGACTTCCACCGTCTGTGAAAGCCTTTCCACAGTGATGACACTCAAAAGGTTTCACTCTACACTGGATTTTTTGATGGGTCATAAGACTCTCCCTCCTTGTGAAAGCCTTTCCAAATTGATTACATTCATAAGTCTTCTCTGCAGTATGGGTTCTCTGAAAGCCAATAAGGAGAGATCTGTAATAGACAGACTTTCCACTTTCATTATATTCATAAAATCCCCCACCAGTATCAATCTTATGAAATGTATCCACATCTGAGTTCAAACCAAAGTCTTTCTGACACTGAACACATGCATAACTTTTCATTCCAGAGTGAAACATAGGTTGACAGAGATGAATGAGGGGATGAGGTTGTTCCCCATTCATTACATTCGTCAGGCTCCTTTTCAGTGGGATTTGCTGAGGAGTAAAGGCCTTCCCACCTTCATTAGTTACAGAGAGCATTTCTCTACTATCACTTTTCTGATGTCTAAGGAGGACTGAACTCCAGCTCAAGGCCATTTCCCATTGATTTCCTAGATGCATTTGTATGTCAAGAAGATTCTCAGGGGACTGAAAAAGTTTTACCTTTTCAGCAAAGGATTTCCTATGTTCACAACGTGGGAGATACACATTCCCTGTGGTCATTTTCTTCCATTCATTTAGGAAGGAAGACTGTCTGAATCTCTTTCCAATTTCAAACTCACAGTCACTCTTTGGATTTTTATATACTTTAATAATAAAGTCATGAATTTCTCTCAAATTGAAGCCCCAGGGACCATCACTCACCACTTTTTGCAGGTCACACTCTTCCAAAAGACTTCTCAGCTTTCTTGCTATTTCATTTACTTCCAACCTGGTTTCTACATCTGAAGAAAACAAACATCCAAACAGAAAAATGGAAAAAGATATACACACATAAATAAATGAAATCACAAGGGCTACTAAAGATGTAAGTCTTAAACTTAAATGCAACAAAACTTCATTGTCTACTCTTGAAGCAAACACTGGCAATACAGAGACTGTGTCACTACAAGGAGAAGAGACAGTGCGACAAAGGAGATGTGCACCACAGTGCTAGAACCATCAAAGCCTAAACATTTACATTCAACAAAAGCAGCAGCCCCAAGGCAAAGTTGCTACCAGAAGACTGCTCAGTCAATTACTAAGAGTGACTCTTCTTGGGACAACACTCTGTAGCTCAGTTGGAGAGAAGGCTGAGCCTAAACAGTTTTCAACATTCCAGGAGGAAAGGAGTGGGCAGCTTTCAGATATTTATTGTACAGGACCATATTAACTCATCGGGCTAGAACACTTGTAAAATTCTAAACTGTTTTTGATGAAAATTACAGGGAAATTCAATAGGTACTAAATGAAGAATGAGTATTTGACAGGCCTACCACTAGGTTACTTCATCCATCTCTAAGAAAGCTGTATTTAACTCCAGCCATGGATAAATGCAAGCAAAGCTTGGAGAGATTCAGGACTCTTGGCTCAGTAAGAAGGCAGATGGAATTCAGCTTTATGCTGATCATAACAATCCAAAGCACTTTTATGATGCCCTTGAGACTGTGTAAATGGTCCTTCATTGTCAAAGAGGAGTGTGCCATCAGGAAGATGATGCCATGAATTGCATTTGAATTGGATTTAAGTGAAGGAGTGCTGTGCAAGGCTACCAAGCTCACTTTATCCTCCAGAGCCCTCTGCATCCAGTGGCTAGATAGAGATCAGGACAACTGGAGATGGCCAAGACGCCTGAAGGCTACTTATGGTCCAAAAGCCTGTACAACTCTGGTGCACCTCACCTACTCAGGAATGATGAAGCCACATTGATTAGTGATAAGGACATGACCCTCCAGAGTCGGGCTGTGCACTTACATAGTACTCTCAAAAGATCATCTTCAAATACTGCTGAAGCTACTGACCATTTACCTCAGGTTGTCCTCCATCCCTCCCAAGCCATTTCCCAACTGATGGGCATCCCCATAATTTATAATTCATGCTACCAAAAAGAGAGCTACTTATAAGTATTTTAAAACACTTTTTTTTCTGTTTTCCTTAATTAACTTGCAAAACAGACCTAAGAATAGCATTAGTGGATCAAAAGGTAGACACAGTTTAACCGTTTGGTCATAATTGTAGGTTAGTGTGCAAAACTGATGGATCAGTTCATAGATCCACCAACTGTGAATTAGTGTCCCAAATTTTCCATATTCTCCCCAACATTTATCCCTTTCACCTTCTATCATTATAGCCTGACAGCTATAAGATGATATCTCAAGGATATTTTAATTAGCATTTTTGTAATAAAAATTTTGAGCATTTTCTCATATCATTGTATATAGTTTTGATTTCTTCAGCAGAAGCTGCCAGTTCCTAGCCTGTGACCACTTACAGTTGAGGAATGACTCATATTCTTTCAGATCTGACCAAGTTCTTTATGTATTTCAGATATGAGACCCTTATCTGAGAAACTGTCTATAAAATTTTTCCTCCACTTTTCTGTTTTCCTTTTGATATTGGCTACATTGAATTTATTTAGACAAAACATTTATAATTTAGTGTACTTGAAAATTATTCATTTTGTCCCTCATTATAGGATCTTTTATTGACACACAAATTGTTTACATCTAAACAAGTGTGAATGGTAATATGCTCCATCATGTCCTTTTAATTTCCTGTAATGTCTTCCTTTATATCAAGGTCATGTATGCATTTAGGGGCAGTTAGGTGGTGCAGTGGATAGAGCACCAGTGCAGGAGTCAGGAGGACCTGAGTTCAAATCTCACTTCAGACACTTGATATTCACTAGCTGTATGACCTTGGGCAAGTCACTTAACTCCAATTGCCTTATCCTGGTCACTGGATTCAGATGGCTCTGGAGAGGAAGTGAGGCTAGTGACCTGCACAGCCCTCCCTCCCTCAAAACCAAGTCAAATGCAAGTCATGTCATCATTTCTCTGATGGCATGGTCGTCTTTGGCAACGAAGGAGGAACACACACATGTATGCATTTGAACCTTATTTGGGTAAATGGAGCATGATATTGATCCCTGTACAATTTTTGACAGAATAGTTTCTAGCTTCCCAACTTTCAAAAAATCAGGAATTCTTACCACAGAATTTGGTCTTGACATTTTTCAAACTCAGAGTTCCTCTCTTCTAACTCATCTACTTTTATATCTCTTAGTGAGCACCAGATAGACTTTTTTTTTCCTATCATTATTTTCTTTTAATTTTCTCTATTTTACTTTTAACTCATGGAATAAATGAGCATTTCTATAACATGGTAAAATGATGTAATTTTTTAAAAAAGATGATTGCACATGAAGTAGCAAATAAGTTACATATAATTACCTATTCTTTTTAAATACTTAATAAAGTTATTCCATAAATTACTTTTTCACCTTCCCTCCTCTTCCCTTTGCCCTAGGGATACATCATCTTTGGAAATGCACCTAGTAGGGGTATTGCTAGGTCAAAGGGTATAGGCAGTTTAATAACATTTGGGGCATAATTCCAGATTGCTCTGGAGCTTTGACCATGTATCAATCAGGGAGTAACTGATAAACTTACAGATTTTACAGAGATGTTTGTACATTTCAGATATGAGAACTTTACCTGAGAAACCTCAAATAAAATTTCTCCCCTCCAAATTTTTTACTTTCCTTCTGGTCTTGGGGACATTGCTCTAATCTGGATAAAATGATTTTAATTTGGTGTAATTAACATTGTCCATGTCACACCTCATTCTCTTCCATGTCTCTTGTTTATTCATGTTGTTCACCTGTCTAATAAAAGTCTGATAAGTAACGTGTTCCATCTTCATGTTTTCGTGTAATATCTCTCTTTAAACCTAGGTCATGTACACATTTTGACCTTATCTTCATAAACTGTAAAATGTTCTTCTATGCTCAATTTCTGCCACACTTCTTTCACCTTCCCCAACAATTTTTCCCAAATAATGAATTCTTATTCCAAAACCTTAAGGCTTTACACTTCTCAAATAGGCAGTTACTCTATGGATTTGCTGCTTTAAATTGTACATCTACTTTGCTCCATGGATCTACTTTCTATTTCTTAGGCAGCACCAGAGAGTCTTGACAATTACTGTCTTCTACACTTCAAGATCAGTTTCTGCTCAACTTGTTTCCTTTATATCATGTTTTTATGACTTTTTTTCATGTTCTTCCTAATGAATTGTTTTATTTTTTCTAACTCAGTTAAATAAGGTTTTGGTAATTCCCGGTGCCATTGGATTGGCATTGAAGGTATAAATTAGGTTAGATAAAATTGTCCTTTTTCTTTTATTGGTCTTGCATACCCAGGAACAATTAATATCTGTCCAATTATTTAAGTCTGCTTTGATTTGTATAAAATGTTTTTTTGTATTTGTGTTTATGTACTTCCTAGGTTTCTGGTTTCTGGAAGCTACTGTCTAGAACAAGGGTAGGAACCTGTGTCCTCCAGTTCACATTTGGCCTTCTAGGTCCTTGGGTGCTGCCTTTTGATTGAGTCCAAGTTTTGCATTACAAATCCTTTTATTAAGGGGATTTGTTCTGGGATGTTTGCATTCAGTGAAAGGGCCATACGTGAGGACTTAGATGTAGGGTCACATGTGGCCTCAAGGTCACAAATTCCTACCCCTGATCTAGACTTATTTTAAATAGGCTATCTCTTCTTACAGGGTTTTCTTGTTGATATACAGGAATATTGATGATTTACATTGTATCATGCTTCTTTGTTAAAATAATTGTTTCAACTAACTTTCAACTTCAGTTGAGTCTTTGGGATTTTCCATGGATTTCATCCTATTGTCTTCAAAAAGAGATATTTTTATTTCCTCACTTTCTAGTCTCATTTCTTTTATTTCTTTTTCTTCTCATATTGCTATACTAGGATTTCCAATACAGTACTGAATAATATTGGTGACAATGGGGATCCTTTTGGAACATCACAGCTCACTGGGAAGATTGCTAACTAATCTCTCCCCATTACAAGAAACCCTTGCTGACAACTTTAGGGGAGTGTTTTTTGTCAATTTAAGGAAAAATTCATTTTTCCTATACTTTCAAGTGTTAGTGAGAGAAATGGGTGTTCTATGTTATCAAAAGCTTATTCTTCAGCTGTAAATATATGCACATGAATTTTTTTGTTGCTGTTTTCATTATTGTTAGAATGTGTTTAATTTTCCTTAGGTTAAACCTTTCCTGTATTTCTGGTACAAATCCTAGTTGGTCCTAATTTACAATCTTTGCAATTAACTGTTGCAGTCTCTTTGCTAGTATTTTATTTAAGACTTTGGCAACCACAGACATTAGTGAAATTGGTCTATAATATTTTCTTCCTTATTCTTCATGAGTCAAACAGCAACATCATATTTGTTTCATAAAAGGAGTTTGGTAGTTGCCCCTTCTTTGTCTCGTTTTCCAAATTACTTATTTAATACTGGAATTAGCTGACCTTCTCATGGTCAGTACAATTCCCCTTCAAATCCATCTGGTCCTATTTCTTTACTCTGAGCAAGCACATTTGTGGCCAGTTCAATTTCTTTTTCTAAAAGAAGATAATTTACATATTCTGTTTTTCTTGTTAATGCCACAAAATAAGGTTCCAGAACAGCTCCACTCCCATCTTCTTCTTCTGTTTCATTTCTTTGTAGGACTTCTTACTGTGTAATAACTGCTCCATTTTACCTCTCCCTACTGAGTTTTATTTTTGAGAATGAACCCGTCATAATCAACTCAGTTTAAGCTTTTGTTTTTGAAACTATTCAAGTAATGATCACATTCTTAAGGGTACTGGCAATATTTTCACACATAAAACCTAAACACTTTGGCCCTACTGAGTCTCTTATCACTGGTCTTTAATGTTTATCTGATACTGCTCTTGCATCTTCCACATCCAATTTTCCATTGGGTTCTGCTCTTTTACTCATAAATACCTGAATGTCTTTCACTTCATTAGATGTCCCTTTCTTATTTTCCATTCAAGATTATACTCAGTTTTAGTGGGTTAGATATTTTTCTTCAAAACTGCAAATCCCTAGCTCTGTGAAGTATAATGCTCCAATGTCTTGTGATGTAGAAGCCGCTAGGTCTTGTGTTGTCTTGAATGTAGCTCCACTGTATTTACATTGCCATTTTCTTGTGGCTTCTAGTATTTTTTCCTTAATTTAGGAGCTTTGTAACTTGGCTATAATGTTCCTGTCAGTTTTCATTTTGGTATCTCTTTCAGGGGATGAATGGTGAGTTTCTTTTTTCTTTTTCTACTTTACCTCTTGTTCTAGAACTTCAGGGAAACTTCCTTCAATATGTCTTGAAATAGTGTATCTAGACCCTTTTTTGATCATACTTTTCAGGTTGTATAACACTTTTTACATTGGGTCTCCTTGATCTATTCTCCAGATCATTGGGTTTTAAAAAAAATTTTTTTTTTGTATTTAAATTTATTTAAGATTTCAACATTCATTTCCACAAAATTTTGGGTTCCAAATTTTCTCCCCATTTCTCCCCTTCCCCCACCCCAAAATGCCAAGCATTCTAATTATCCCTAACACCAATCTACCCTCCATTCTAACTTCCCTCCCTTCCCTTATCCCCATCTTCTCTTTTGTCCTGCAGAGCAAGATAACTTTCTATACCCCATTACCTGTATATCTTATTTCCTAGTTGCAAGAACAATACTCAACAGTTATTCCTAAAACTTTGAGTTCCAACTTCTCTTCATCCCTCCCTCCCCACTCATCCCCATTGGGAAGGCAAGCAATTCAATATAGGCCATATTTGCGTAGTTTTGCAAATGACTTCCATAATAGTCATGTTGTATAAGACTTAACTATATTTCCCTCCATCCTATCCTGCCCCCCATTTCTTCTATTCTCTCTTTTGACACTGTCCCTCCCCAAGAGTGTTGACTTCTAATTGCTCCCTCCTCCCACTGCACTCCCTTCCATCATCCCCCCCACCCTGCTTATCCCCTTCTCCCCCACTTTCTTGTATTGTAAGATAGGTTTTCATACCAAAATGAGTGTGCATTTTATTCCTTCCTTTAGTCGACTGTGATGAGAGTAAGCTTCATGTTTTTTCTCTCAACTCCCCCCTTTTTCCCTCCACTGAAAAGTCTTTTACTTGCCCCTTTTATAAGAAATTGTTTGCCCCATTCCATTTCTCCCTTTCTCCTCCCAATATATTTCTCTCTCACCCCTTAATTTCATTTTTTTATGATCCCATCCTATTCAATTTACCCTGTGCTCCATGTCTGTGTGTGTGTGTGTGTGTGTGTGTGTGTGTGTGTGTGTGTAATCCTACCAACTACCCAGATACTGAAAAAAGTTTCAAGAGTTACAAATATTGTGTTTCCATGTAGGAATGTAAACAGTTCAACTTTAGTAAGTCCCTTATGATTTCTCTTTGCTGTTTACCTTTTCATGGTTCTCTTGATTCTTGTGTTTGAAAGTTAAATTTTCTTTTCTGCTTTGGTCTTTTCATCAAGAATGCTTGAAAGTCCTCTATTTCATTGAATGACCATTTTTTCCCCTGAAGTATTATACTCAGTTTCCTGGGTAGGTGATTCTTGGTTTTAGTCCTAGTTCCTTTGACTTCTGGAATATCATATTCCACATCCTTCAATCCCTTAATGTAGAAGCTGCTAGATCTTGTGTTATCCTGATTGTATTTCCACAATACTTGAATTGTTTCTTTCTAGCTGCTTTCAATATTTTCTCCTTGACCTGGGAACTCTGGAATTTGGCCACAGTGTTCCTAGGAGTTTCTCTTTTTGGATCTCTTTCAGGAGGTGATCGGTGGATTCTTTCAATATTATTTTGTCCCTTGGTTCTAGACTATCAGGGCAGTTTTCCTTGATAATTTCATGAAAGATGATGTCTAGGCTCTTTTTTTGATCATGGCTTTCAGGTAGTCCCATAATTTTTAAATTGTCTCTCCTGGATCTATTTTCCAGGTCAGTTGTTTTTCCAATGAGATATTTCACATTATCTTCCATTTTTTCATTCTTTTGGTTTTGTTTTGTGATTTCTTAGTTTCTCATAAAGTCATTAGCCTCCATCTGTTCCATTCTAATTTTTGAAGAACAGTTTTCTTCAGTGAGCTTTGAAACCGCCTTTTCCATTTGGCTAATTCTGCTTTCTAAAGCATTCTTCTCCTCATTGGCTTTTTGAACCTCTTTTGCCAATTGAGTTAGCCTATTTTTAAAGGTGTCCTCCTCCCAGAGCTGTGTGGCCAAGGCTGAGCTGGGCTCAGCTCTGCATCCGGTGCAACAGACGTTTCCCATGGGCCTTTCAGGTCTCCCTGGGTTGGAAATCTCCTCCACTCTGTTGTTCTCCACTTCTGCTGCTCCAAAATTTGTTGAGAGTCCCTCTCTACAGGTATTTTATGGGCTGTGTGGGGAGAGCATGCATATGTGTGTCGTTCTACTCCACCATTTGGCTCCGCCCCCCCCATCATTTGTTTTTCTAATCAGAAGGTTCACATTCTCTTCTACTTTTTCATTCTTTTGGATTTTAGTATTTCTGGGTATCTCATAATATATTAGTCCTCATGCCCAATTCTGGTTTTTAAGGACTTATTTCCTTTCTTAAGTTTTTGGATCTCTGTCTGTAGTACTTGACTTTCTTTTCATAATTGTCTTGATGTCCTGGACTGCTCTTATTTTATTCCCTAATTTTTCCTCAGTCTCCTATTTGATTTTTGAAGTCATTTTTAGGTTTTTCAAAAAATCTTTTGGGGCTTGTGACCATTGACATTTCTCTTTGAAGTAGGAGTATTTTTATTTTACTTTCCTCTCTTTCTCTGAAAATGGACTCAGATTGAATAATAGTGGTGATAATGGACATCCTTGTTTCACCGCTGATCTTACTGGAAATGCATCTAGTTTATCCCCATTGCATATTATGTTGCTGAAGGTTTTAGGTAGATACAGCTTATTATTTTATGGAACGTTCCATTTATTCCTATGTTCTCCAGTGTTTTCAAAAGGAATGAGTGTTGTATTTTCTCAAAAGCTTTTTCTGCATCTATTGAGATAATCGTTTGGTTTCTGTTAGTTTTGTTGTTATGATCTATAATGATAATAGTTTTCCTAATATTAAACCAGCTCTGCATTCCTGGTATAAATCCTACCTGCTCACAATGTATTATTTTTGTGATTAGTTGCTGTATTCTTTTTGCTAAAATCTTATTTAAAATTTTTGCTTCTATGTTCATTAGAGAAATTGGTCCATAATTTTCTTTCTCTGTTTTGGCTCTTCCTGGTTTAGGTATCAAAACCATATTTGTATCATAAAAGGAATCTGAGAGGACTCCTTCCCCAATTTTCCCAAATAATCTATATAGTATTGGAATTAACTGTTCTTTAAATGTTTGGTAGAATTCACTTTTGAATCCATCTGACCCTGGACATTTTTTCCTAGGGAGTTCATTGATGGCTTGTCCAATTTCTTTTCCTAGGATGGGGTTATTTAAGTATTCAAGTTCCTCTTCTGTTAGTCTGGGCAATTTATATCTTTTAAAGGAATCATCCATCTCATTTAGATTGTTGAATTTATGGGCATACAGTTGGGTAAAGTAATTTCTCGTTATTATTTTAATTTCCTCCACATTGGAGGTGAGTCCACTCCTTTCATTTTTGATACTGATATTTTGGTTTTCTTCTTTTTTTAAATCAAATTGAACAAAGGTTTATCAATTTTGTTGGCTTTTTCATAACACGAACTCCTAGTTTTATTTATTAGTTCAATAGTTTTCTTAATTTCTATTTTACTAATCTCTCCTTTGGTTTTCAGTATTTCTAATTTGGTATTTGCTTGGGGATTTTCAATTTGTTCTTTTTCAAGCTTTTTTAGTTCCATCCCCAATTCCATGATCTCCTCTTTCTCTATTTTATTCATGTAGGCATTCAAAGATATAAAACTGCCCCTAAGAACTGCTCCTGCAGTATCCCGCAAAATTTGGTAGCTTATCTTATTACTGTCATTGTCTTGAATGAAGTTATTGATTGCCCATCAATTGGGGAATGGCTGAATAAATTGTGGTATAGGAATGTAATGGAATACTTTTGTGCTGTAAGAAATGATGAACAGGAAGACTTCAGAGAGGCCTGGAAAGACTTATATTAACTTATGCTGAGTGAAAGGAGCAGAACCAGGAGAACTTTATATACAGTAACAACCACAGTGTGCAAGAATTTTTTCTGCTAGACTTAGAACTTCACTGCAATGCAAGGACTTAAAAAATTCCCAATGGTCTCTTAAGGCAAAATGCCTTCCACATCCAGAGAAAGAACTATGGAATTCAATCACAGAATGTAGCAGATCATTTTCTTTTGTATTATGTCTTGGTTTGCTTTATGATTTCTACCATTTAATTTAATTGTTCTATGCAACATGACTAAGGTGAAAATGTATTTAATAGGAATGTATGTGTAGAACCTATGTACGCTATCTCAGGGAGCAAAGGTGGAGGGAGCGGGGAAAGAGTGGTTGGGGGGAAGCTACATGGAAGTGATTGTAGAACACTGAAAACAAATAAAATAATAATTAAAAAAAAAAAAGAAAACAAACTCAGATCTTTATCTCCAGCTCCCTGACTTATGCTAAGTTTTTTAACTTAAAAATGCTCAAAGTCAAGCACAATGTGGATGGAGAACTGGTGTACATAGATAACTGTGGAGTAAAGGCAGTTTCTGAGGTTGAGATGCAACAGAGGATGGATCCATTCTATGCCCCTTGTGCTAATTTTGGCATGACAATTAACACCAAGAAAGGAAGAAAAATGGTCCTTACCCAGGGAAAGCAGATTCTGCATATTCTCCAGCATGACCTCCTTATATAGCTCTTTTTGTGAATGGTCCAAGAGGCACCACTCCTCCTTACTGAAGTCCACAACCACATCCTTGAATGTCACCAAGTCCTAAACCATCAAAAATCACACAACTCAGAAATGAGAGACTCCAAAACTCCTCTAGTTCAACCCTCATCCACTTAGAAACTGAAGCCCAGAGAACGGATTTGCCTACAATTCATATAATCTTTATGAGTGTCAGAGTCAATACTTGAAACCAGTCATTAACAGTCCAATGGAATGTGGAGAAAACCATTTTTTATTTAAAATGAGAATCATGATGGAATAATAAAAGAGGAAAAAAATGTTTTCTATACAATGCTTAGCCCAATGTAATTAGGGAAAATGCAAGAGCTCCATCACTGAAGTGTAAAAATCTGGGGAAGATGATACTGTAGACCAAGATAAAGTGAAAATGACTACACAATTTAGATATAAAGATACATACTGTAAACAAACTAGGAGAACAAACAAGAAAAGTTTACCTTCAGATTTATAGAGACCTGAAGAATTTGTGAACAAACAAGACACACAGAACATTATGAAATGCAAAATGGATGATTTCAATTACATTAAACTAAAAAGTTTTTTTGCACAAACAAATGCAACTAAGATTAGAAAGTAAGCAGAAAGGTGGGAAACAATTTTTTGACAGACAGTATCTCTGATAAAGACCTCATTTCTCAAATACATAGAGAACTGAGTCAAATTTATAAGGATACAAGTCATGTCTCAATTGATAAATGGTCAAAAGATATGAACAGGCAGTTTTGAGAGAAATAAAGGGAAGTTATCAATCATGAAAAAATGCTTTAGATCACTACTGATGAGAGAAATGCAAATTCAAACAACTCTTAGGTACCATGTTACACCTCACAGATCATCTAGCATGAAAAAACAGGAAAGTTATATATGCCAAAGAAGATGTGAGGAAACTGGAACAATAATGCATCATTGATGGAGTTTCAAAGCGATCTAACCATTCTGGAAAGGAATTTGAAAACACTGCTCAAAGGGTTATAAAAATGTGTATACCCTTTGACCCAACAATACCACTTCTAGGGCTACATCCCAATGAGAACATGTGAATAGGGAAAGGACCCATATGGACAAAATCATTTAGTGCAGTTCTTTTTGTGGTGGCCAACAACTGGAAACTGAGGGAATCCCCATCAATTGGTGAATGGCTGAACAAGTTGTGGCACATGAATGGAATAGGATTGTGCTATAAGAAATGATATAAGCATGTAAACTTCAGAAAAACCTGGAAAAACTCATATGAACTGAGGCTGAGTGAAGTGAGCAGAATCCAAAGAACATTGTAGACAGGAACAGCAATACTGTGTGATAGCCAACTTTGATAGACTTAGCTCTTCTTACCAATGCAACAAACACGATTCCAAAAGACTCATGATGGAAAAGGCTATGCACATTCAGAGAAAGAAATATGGAGAATGTAGATTGAAGCATACTATTTATTCTTTTATTATTTGGTTTCTTCTTTCTCCTGGTACCTCACATCCTTTCTAATATTTCTTTACAACATGACTGATATGGAAATATGTTCATTGTTGTTGTGTTTGTCCTTCATTCTCAAGGAGGACCATGACATTGAGATGATGACATGACTAGCACTTGACTTTGATTTGATTAAGGAAGGACTGTGCAAGGTCATCAGCCTCAACTGAGTGGTATGAAACTGTTTCCAGCCTACTGAAGAAAACTTCTCTATTCTTATAGGGAGAGGTTGAGATGACACTGGCTATGATATGTCATGCTCAAAAGCATCTACTGCCATTGCTTTATCATTGTTCACAATTATTCAAGGAAAATATTCCTTCCTTGTATTATTTAAGTACAGAGAAACAAAAGTGAACTATGTGGGGAAGGAAGGTTCCTTAATTCAGTAAAAATATAATATTTTTTTGGGCTGGGATGGGAGATTGAGCCAATGCATAAGAAAGACACTGACATTAGTAATGAAAAATAAATTATTTCATCATGCTGCTAGAACTCAAGAACATTGGAGATCAGGAGTGAAGAGACAGGCTGATGGATATCATACAAGAGAGTGGCCATTGTCTATAAAGCCTTTGATACTTGGGAGGGCTCATCTATTTATCCAATCTGCTACAGGTAGAACACATGGTCAGCCAATGCACTTCACATTCCATGCCCTTCTATTTCTTTTTCTTCCATTTGCAGCAGAAGGGAAGAGTCACTTTTACAGTTTTTCTATTACTTCTGAGCAATTCTCTTTCATGGAGGCATAAATCTCTTTTCACTTCTTTTCTTATTTTCATTCTATTAAAGACACTTAACTCCTGTTTGTAATCTACATTTCACTTTTACCTTCCTTTACTTCTACCATTGAAACTTTGAGCAGTTAAAGGATTAGGCTTTTCCTGATTTTTTAGATTCCCAACATTTTCCTTTTCACTTGTTCTGAGTTATGATTCTTGATTGCATTATATATATATATTCATTATGAACAAACACTTTAGGAAGGCTGTTCTTTTATTCTCTGATAATTCTTCTCTTCAATCCCTAAGGAGCTCCTAACAGAAGCTCTCCCATATCTCCTTCCTTCACCCTCCTCCCACATTCTCTCTTTCCCATCCTGGTGTGAGCTCATGTCCTCCAACCCTCCACATAAGAAGAGTGACAGCTCACACATCTCCATGTTTGCACCTGGCTGCCCTACTTTGACTTTCTCTCTGACTCTGCCACCATGTGCCAGGTCTGGTGTCTTTAGCCCAAAATCTCTTCCTTTGGTGTGTGGTCTTCCCCTAGAAAGTGTACTCTCTATGAGAACAGGCAGTCTTTTTCTTTTCTATTTAAATCCCCAGGATTCACCCAGTTTCTGGCATACAGAATATTAACAACAAACACTTATTGACTACTGACTATCCAAATACTTTCAATTGAGTATCTTGCTTATTTTGCTTTAAAAGCCCATCATGACCCAGTCACCACTTCTGCAGTCTGCTTCCACCTTACTTCCTGTCACTTTCTCTGATTCAATGACACTGGCCTCCTTGGTGTGCCAGGAAGAAGCCACTCCAACTCTAGGCTCAGGGCATTTTCTCTGTCTCTCCAGAATGGCTGCAATTCTCTGCCTCCTCATTCAGGCCTCCTTGGTTCCTTCAAGTCTCAACCACAAGCCCACCTTCTATTTTTCCCAGCTCCCCTTTCCTCTTCTGCCTTTCTTCTGTTAATTATATCCAATTGACTTATCTATAAATATCTGTGTTCTTGTTATCACTCCTTAGACTATGAGCTCCTGGAGGTCAGACACTGCTCTTAGCCTCTTTCTGCACAACCCCTACTAAGCACAGTGACTGGCACATAATAGGCACTTAATAAACATGGAGTAAATAACTCCCTGCCTTCTCTCCTCAGAAACTCTTCATGGGGTCTTACAGCACCTTCTTTCCTCCATTCTCTAAGAATGTGGGAGCCTTGTTTTCACAAAGGTCAACCAGTTCCATGGCCATTTGATCCCCCTGCCCCCATCCTATCTTCCCTACCCTCCCTTCCCACACTCAATCATTCCCCAGCCCAAGTCTCTCACACTGCTAACCTTTCCCTATTACCTCCATTTTCTAATGACTTCAAACATACCCATATCCCATATCTTTAAGAAAGAGTTCCCTAAACCTCACCACCTTTTGAACAATCATTCTATCTCACCTCCTTTTCTCTCCTGATTCTCATGAATCATCTCTCTGATCTTTCTACTTTCCTCTCTCACTCACTCCTTAGTGATTATTCAGTTGTTTCCATTGTGTCTGGCTCTTCTAGATCCCATTTTAGGGCTTATGACAAAGATAGAGGAGTGGTTTCCCATTTCCTGCTTATGCTTATTTTAGAGATAATGAACTGAGGCAAGCAGAGTTTAGTGACTTAAGTGATTCAGGATCACACACCTACTAAGTGTCTGAGGTCAGATCTGAACTCATGAAGGTGAGTCTTCCTGATTCCAAGCCTAGCACTCTACCACTGGACCATCTTGCTGTCACCCCTTCACTCCTTAACCCTTTACAACTTTGCCTTCATCTTCTCTGTCCCCAAAGTACTCTCTCCTCAGTTAACCCTGATGTTTGAACCACCCAATCTGTTGGTCTTTTCTCAGTCCTCCTAAATGACCTGTGCTTCATTCAATGTTGACCATCTTCTATGTGAAGCCCTTCTTGGCCACTTTCTCTCTCTGGTTTCCTGAAATTTACCTTATACAATGTGCCTACTATGTGCCAGGAACAAGCATTTTTCAAACATCATCTCATGTGATCCTCACAGGAACTCTGCCTTGTACGTCCTCCTGCCACCATTTACAAGGGAGAAAACTGAGCCCAACTCTCTACGAAGTCTCCAAGGTCAGATGTGAACTCAGCTTTTGGTGAATCCAGGCCCAGAACTCTATCCACTTTACCTCCTGGCTTCTAATTATGGAAGTAGATATATACGTAGGTATGTGTGTAGTTATTTACAAATTGTCTCCTATTTTGCTTTTCCATTCTTAGAATCCCAAAAGCCTATAAGCTGCTTGGACCAGAGTAGACGTTTAATAAAACTTCATTGACTTGACTAAAGTCATTGGAAAATGAGCTTCTTGAAGGGAGGGGTTGCTCACCTTGCTTTGTACCTCCAGCGCTTAGCACAGTGACTGACACAACATCAAGGCTGGTTGAATTACTACCAGTGAGTCCCCAGATTATGGGCACTGGAACCATTCTCATACTTTCTGCATTCCAAGAACTGAGAATGTCAACTGTATTCAAGGAAGGGATCCCATTCTGAATCCTGGTTGGGGTCTGTTGAGACTGATTGTCTCATGATAACACCATGTGATATTCCAGGTGGAATTTTGTCAATTTCCTAAACCACTTCATTCCTTTAGGCAATTTCTTTCCAAGATCGGATGACCTTGCCCAAGAGAAAGTCTCAAGGTATCTTCCTGCTGTGTCTCCAAAGAGCTGACAAACAGGGAGAATTTACATTTGGTAATTGATCCATTTGGAATTATTTTTTTAAATAAAATTAGATTCATTAAAAATCTAAATAATAAAAGTTTATTATAAATCCCATAAAATTGCTTCAGTTAAAACCATTTCTGAATTTTCTTACTTAGAAAATCACTTTATATATTAATTTATTTGACACTCTTAGACTGAGGGCATTCAGACAGCAAGATGCAGTCATTTTTACCCAATGATGTTCTCCATTCTTAACTGTATAATTTCTGAAGGTGTTACCTTAAATGTCAAATTTTAAGAGTATTTTTCAGTAAGAGACAATCCATCTACAAAGAGTTAGCCTCATAAGCATCCTAAGAGAATACATCTGACATAAAATGAGGCCATAGTATGATTTATTTCAGGACAAATGTGGTCCCATTTGCAACCAGGATGTCAAAATATAGAACCCGCTCCTTTGGGCCTGCGTACAGCTAAGCTTTTCTTGTGGCAGTCTCTTTACTCAGAAGGATAAGCATCTGAATTCCAAAGTTGAGAGAAGGAAGAATGAGACTTGATGGACAGAAGAAGGACAAGGATGACTCAAGGGGAACCAATTTTTGCATTTTGGTCCAAGTAGAACCTAAGAGTGGAAGTTGGTGGAGTAGGAGAAGGTCAAGGTAGAAGAGGAGTCATTCTCATGGCCATGGCATTAAACCTGATGGAGACCAGGAAGAGGGGCAGAGAGCAAGGCAGGGGTCTGAGTTTCTGGCCCTCAGTGTTGAATGGGGGAGGTGGATGATCCTGGCACCTCAGATCCAGGCAGAGAGGATCTCTTGGACCACCAGCCCAGAAAGGCTTTGGCTCACTGAGGCCCATGGGGACTCTTCAGCTTTACATATGGCCTACCTTTTTGGGCAGTTTCTGCCTTGATCTCCTCCTCCTGCTAGACCTCCTGGCTAGAGGGACCAACGTTTTCAATTGAGATAAATGTCTCCTTTTCTAAAAACATACCTTTTCCTCTCTGTGTCCCCTAACCTGATCTTACCCAAAACTTTGAAAGCTTGCCTACAAGACCCCACATTTCCTACCCATAGTATGGGTCTTGTAGCTCAGGAGGAGAGTGTCTCTCTGTCCTCCATGGAACTATAAGACACACATGTCCATCACTCACTCCTGGAGTGTCACCCTCCTGAGTGTACAAATGCACCCCAGTTCATTGTCTGTCTGTAACTTGGGCTCCCTTACTCTGGCTGTTCCCAGCTGACCCTGACAATTCTTACAACAGCATTAACTAAAATAATATTTATTGTCTCTCGCTCGGAACGTCCCCCCCCTCACCTCGGCCTCCTGGCTTCCTTCCTATCTCAGGTAACGTCTCACCTGAAAACAAGCTTTGCCTGGCCCGACACCGCTAGAACCTTCCCTCTCAAAGCGTCTCCCATCCATACTGTAGAGCTTGTTTGGACACAGCTCATGTGATGCTTTCTCCCTGCTGGACTGTGAGCTCCTTGAGGACAGGGACTGTTATTTTGGAAACTTTCCTTTGTATCTCCAGTAGGTTAGCACAGTGCTTGGCACAGAGGAACCACTTTCTAAATGCTTTTTGACTTGATCTAAGAAATGGCAAAGGAGAAAGATTCAGAGAGACCTGGGGAGGCTCCTGTGGCCTCAGGCAGGAGGCCATGAGCAGAACCAAGAGGGCAATTTCTGCTCTGCTGACAGCAGTGCCAAGGATAACCTGTGAGTAACAGGGTAAAGATTCCTTGGTTCTCTTGGATTCCAGTTTTGCTGATGCTGGTCAGATCTGTGGATGGACTGTACTCACCTGGGATGAGGGTCTCTGGGTGCCAGGGGCCATTCCCTCTGGTTCTAAGCTGTCTCCTTGGAAAAAGCTTTGGTCTCTGCAAGCTGACATGAGGAGGGAGAAGAATGTCAGACTGGGAGAGACACTGTCTTTGCCTTCTCTTCCTAGAGTGGATGATGACCTGCCAGGAATGACACAAGGTGAGCTCTCAGAGCAGTTACAAAGGCTCTGTTCTGCCCTCAGGGCAAAGACTTCACCTCTGGAGGAGGGCAGCAGGGAAGGTCAAGCTTGGAAGTGAGCTTGGTATGAGCAGGAAGAGGACTTGCCACCCTCTCTACCTCCTTCCCTTTGACCCCATACCCCTCATAGCCCTCCCCCAGAGACCCAGGAGGCAGAAGGGGCTTGGGACCCCAGATGAGATGAGACCAGGCAGAGCCTCAATGATCCCTGACCCAGAGGTCTGCTTCCACCTGATATTATGGGTGAGATATGTAGGTCAGGTCACTGTGACCCAATGGTAAAACTGGGGGTGGCTCTCTAGGATCTTTGGGATGTGACAGAGAGCCTGGACAAGTAGCAGGGAAAACTCCCAGAGCCAGGACTTAGAGGGAGGCCTGCTTCTAGCAAACCTGGAGGACAGTCACCAAGAGGTCAGAGGAGAAAGATGAGGCCCAATGAAAATGGCAGCCAGAATAAGAGAGGTGTGGGGAGGGGCCCTTCTTCAGACCTACCTGGCAACTCCATGTGCAGAGTTGGCTCACAGAAGGCGGAGAGATCTCACCTCCAAGGGAAGAAGGCAGAAAGAGAGAGAGAGAGAGAGATCTCATTCTAGGGCTTTAGCTTAAGCCTATTCTGGGTAGGCCCTCCCAATCCCAGGAGTCCCATCCTGCCCTCCTCTGAGACTCAGGAAGTGACTCTTCCTTTCCCCTCCCTCCCCTATTCCTCCACCCCCTCTCTCTTTTCCTCCCTTATCCTGCTCTTGGTGTGGACAGAAACAGTGCCCCCAGAGTTAAAAATAGTATTCAGAATTGACTTTGTGAAACCACTGGTTTATTTTCTAACCTGAAGGTGCCCTGAAGTCTCCCCTTACCACAAAACTTTCCCTTATCCTGGACCACATAATTCCTTGTCCCCACTCCTCATTCTGGGGAATGGGATTTCCTTACCTCTCTTACCTTATGTCATTCATAGCCCTCACCCAGTGTCTTTACCTTGCAAGATTTACCTTAGATCTCCAACCCCTCCAAAGGAAATCCTAAAATCATGCTATACAAGTCTGGTCCTTTTCCTGTATCACTGCCTTTGTTTAGCTCCTTGCTAAATCTCAGGCCTGCTTTTGCATCAATAAAGCTCCCAATGGCTACAGTGAAGGTCTAAGTGAAGTCATTAACATTTTGAACCAGCTCCCCCATCTCTGTCTTCTACACTCTTAAGTACGACTCTTCTCAACAGAATATCCCCCTCTTGCAGCTTTCCCTCCCAGTTCTCCCAGCCATTCCCCTGCCCCTGATCCCTTCCCCCCTCAGGCCTCCCTTTACTCTGCAGCCTGGACCCAGACCTGCCCACCCCCACTGAACTCCCCTCCAAACTGCAGACATTTGGCCCATCCCCATTCTTGACCTTCCATACCAAATGCTAACACAGAGGAGATGTTTCCCTCTGTCTAGATTTTATTACCTTGTTCTTGTTTTCTGTGAGAAGTTCTCTCACTGGAAGACAGCTTGATGTGATGGTGCACAGACTCTGGGAAGCTCCTAGAACTCTTCTTCAATCTTCCCACTTCATCTGGCCTTTCATACTCAAATCTATTACCCTTAACCTAGCCTGGCTCTCCATGTTCTATTACCTCTTGATTGTCTACAGAGCTGTGGTGCTGACCTCATTGTTGTATGCCTGTGAAACATGGACAGTCTACCAGCACCATGCCAAGAAACTGAATGGCTTCCATTTGAACTGTCTTGGGAAGATTCTGAGGATCACCTGGCAGGATAAGGTCCCAGACACTGAAGTCCTTGCTTGAACTCAATTGCCAAGTATTCAAACTATGCTTCAGAAAATGCAACTCCCATGGGCTGACCACTTTGTTCAAAAACAAAATGTATGCTTGCCAAAAAGATTATTTTATGGAGAACTTGCATGGGGCAGGCGATCACATGGTGGTCAGAAGAAACTACACAAAAATACTCTCAAGGTCTCTCTCAAGAACTTTGGATTTCACTGTGCAACATGGGAGACACTGACACAGGAGCACTAGGTATGGTGTGCCCACATCAGAAAGGGTGCTGTGCTCTTTGAGCAAACCAGAATTGACACAGCACAAAGTAAAAGTAGGATGCGTGAATTTGGAGTACCCAACCCAAAAATTCATATGGACTACTGCTGTTAGATAACAATAGTGTGCCCAGATCCGGGACAATCTCGAGGGCGGGGAGAGCTCGCTCCCATCACGTTTCTCACGGGAAGAGGCGGAAATACATGAAATAGCTCGGTTCACCTCGATTCCCAGTCGTTTCCTGGGGGGTCTCGTGAGAACTCTAAGATTTAGAAGTTCCCACCTTTACCCACCCGAGACTGTCCACCTGGAATTGAGCTTCCATCCCCAACAGACTACTTGTGCCCAACCTGTGGAAGAGCATTCTGAGCTCAGATTGGTCTGATCAGCCACAGTTGGACACACTGAAATTTCACTTTATTGTGGTGATGTCATTTTTGTCCTCTTTGAAGAGGAAGGACAACAACCACCAACCAACCTCTTGATTGCCCCACTTGCTTCCCACCCAAGCCCTGCATTGTCTGATACTCCCAATTGCCTCCAGCTGCTTCCCACCCTTGATTACATCACTAGTTACCCCAGAGTCTCATCAAGATCCTCCTTAGACCTTCCTCCCAGACTACTAGACCACCTCTAAATATTTCTCAGGGCCTTTCTGTACCTCAGTTCCTTTTGGCCTCCATGAAGGTGCTCCGATGCAATCCACCTCTGACTCTCTCTAGCTGAGATTCTATCTGGCCCACTTGTCAAAACAAGTCACAAATGATGAGGCTTCTTAAGAGTCAGCCCAACATGGCAAACCTTAAATAAACTTTGTTGTACTTTGGCTGAAAGAAGTCTTGAGTTGAATTCATTCTCCAGGACCTCAAGAGATCCTAATGAAAATCTGAGGCCAGGACAATCAGGCCATCTGGTCCCAGGACAGATGTTACAGTTCACGTTATAAACCTACCCAGTTATGTAAACCCTCACATCTCCATATATATCTACAGGTTTTGCTGTTACCTGATTAAGCTACTGAAATCCATGCCCTGGGAGGTCCCACTATTTCCCCTTTCACTCCTCAGAACCCAGGTTCTAATGGGAAAGGGAGAGGTGCAGAATGCAGGAAGTGTTCATCCTAGAGAGCAAAAGGGTCAGGACATTAGGAAGGAGGGCAGAGGTCGGATGGGGGATTCCTGAAAGTGGGGGGAGCTCAGGACTCCAGCACAGAATCTGGAAGGAGCCTTGGGGCACTTTTTCTTAAGGTAAGGAAAGCTCCCACCCTCCAGGACCTCATCTTACTGTGGGGAGTGGTGGGCAGGGAGGGGCTCGATGGTTCTGCTGGGAAATGGGGCCATAGGGCACAGAATGTCAAAGTCCAAGTCCTGCCTCAGAGTAGGTATTGACCTTGGTATGTGTTAGCTGAATTGGAAAAGAGACAGAAAGTTTGGGGATGGAAATGAAGTCAAAAGAAGGAAGATATGGAAATGTGGTAAAAGGAGGCAAACAGGCCAAATTAATATTGTTTATTCCCTTAAAGCTAGCAGGTACATGATCCTGGAGCCAGAAACTCATGACTGCCTGATACAAGAATGAACAGGCTTAAATACACTTCACCAGGAGAAAGAAATTTTCTTAGTTGTGTAAGTTATTAGCATAGTGAGACAAGAAAATTAATAAAGTAGAGTCACTTGGAATTTACAGTGCCAGGATATGAGTTTCCTTTATCTCTGTGATACTAAGGTAAGAAGAATCCTGTTGAAGAGAGAGATGGGAGGGCAGGTTTAAATTTGAAAGAATTCACTTAGACCTTCTCTTTAGCCAAAGGGAGTTTTATTGACCCAAAAGCACATGAACCTGAGATTTAGCAAGTAGCTAAACAAAGGCAGTGATATATTACAAGACCCAGACTTCTATAACATGATTTTAGGGTCTCATCATAGGGGTTCGAGATCTAGGATAAGTCTTGCAAGATAAAGACACAGGGTGAGGATTAGGAATGACAAATGACAAGGGAGATAAGGAAATCCCATTCCCAAGGTTGGAGTGGGCAGAAGGAATTTTATGGTCCCTCCAGGATAAGGGGAAGATTTGTGGTTAGGGGGAGACTTTAGGGCACCTTCAGGTTAGAAAATAAACCAGGGGCTTCACAAAGTCAATCCTTAATACTCTTTTTAACTCTCAGGGCACTGTTTCTACCCACATCACTAGTGTCAGTTAACTAAAGATAACCCTGAATTATGTTGGCCACCAGAGGGCTCTTTTGGACCAGTCAAAGTTACTTTATCTTAAAACCAAATTAAATTTAACAGGGAACAAAACATCTGTCCAGGAGTGGGAATGTTTCAGGTTGGGCTTGCTGATGTGGCAGAGGGAGAACAAAAGGCAGAAGCCTCTTTCCTTAAGGCTCCCAAAGCTGCTTCAGCACCAGCCCAGCACTGGCTAACCCCCTCTACACCAAGGGCCCCAAACTGTCCTTCCCTTTCACTCCCCTTGCCCCATAGCTCACCTCCTTCCTTCTTCCCCCTTCCCTTAAAGGCTTTGATATGGAGAGGACAACTGCACCCAGCCTTTATCTCCTCCCTCCAGGCCTTCCCTTACCTGTCCTAGTCTTCAGGTTTCCCTAGCATCCTCCTCCCACTCCCTCTGCCCTTTCCCTTAAGGGCTCTGGTCTTGAGGAGTACAGTTACAACCCACCTACAGACCAAAGCCCAGAACCTATTCCCATGGGGCCTATCCCTTTAAGGTAGTTAGTCAGAAACTCTGGGGTCACCAAGGCTCCCTACCTCCAACAACCTTAGAGATGCTCTGAGCAAAGGTTGCAGGATCCACCCTTATTCTGTCAGGTCTGGAATACTTGCAACCCCCTTTCTTCGAGATAATAACAGTACTAATCTCAATTTGCTTCAGGTGACACACTGTTTCTCCTTTGCACCCCAGTGCAGTGTTTGGAACCCACACAGGAGGAAACTGAGGCTAAGAGATCACGTGACCTGACACATCTAATGAGTGTCTGAGGTAGGGTTTTAACTCAAGTCTAGCTGACTGAGGTCCAGCACTACCCACTGCACTGTACCACCCAGCTACTTCCCTTCATGGGGATGACTACAAAAAGGCAGGTCCAGGACTGAGGGACAGTTACCCCCAAGGGGAAGCGGGGGGGGGGGGCCAAGGAGAAAAGGAGACCAGGTCAGATCAGAGGAAGGTGTTTCCAGGCCTATGGATCCCTTGTTTACCAGTCCCACAGGCAGGAGCACACCCAGGAAAGGAGAGAAACAAGTGATTATCCAATAGGTAGTGATGGCTGACCATAACAATGGGTACAGAGAAGGCAGGAAAAGCCAAAGGGGCTCAGGCCTTTGCCAATAAGATCATGGCTTTCAGCTGACTGAATGAGACCTGATTTGCAGGAGGTAGAGAAGGGAGTGGGAAAAAGGAGAGAGAATCCAATACTGGGACTTATTCTTTTACTTTTTTTGAGGCAAACAATGGTTAAGTAACTGACTGAAGGTCACACTTAGTATTTGAGGCCATCTTTGAACTCAGATCCCCGTGGCTCTAGGCCCCTGCTGTGCCCACTGCACTACCAGCTGCCTTACAAAGGGATTGGGGCATTTGGTTAAGCATTTACCTGTGAAAGGAAGGACAGAGGATAAGTTTAGGGATGAGAGGGATAAGGGAAGTGTTTTAAAGATGAGGGAGATGTGTGTTTCATATTTTCAGTTAGCACTTCAGTAGTCTGAGAGCTAAAACCACCATTTTGAGTCTGTTTTTGGTAGAGACACTGGAGTGGTTTGGCATTTCCTTTTCCTGCTCATTTTGCAGATGAGGCAACTGAGGCAAACAGGGTTAAGTGACTTGCCCAGGGTCACACAACCAGTAAGTGGTCTGCCACTAGGTTTGAACTCAGGAAGGTGAGTCTTCCACACCAGTGGCTCCATCAACTCGCCAAGCTAAAAAGAAGATCTGAGTTCAAATTCTACCAAGACATTGTTATGTTCATTGTGAGCAAATGACTTGACAGTCCTCTATAATCACATGGCCTTTCTCACAGAAACCAAGGCTTTTAAAGATCCTATCCATCCTTTCACCCAGCAATATCACTTCTAGGACTGTATCCCAAGGAGATCATAAAAATGGGAAAAGGTGCCACATGTACAAACATATTTATAGCAGCTCTCTTTGTGGTGACAAAGAACTGGAAATTGAGGGGATGCCAATCAGTTGGAGAATGACTGAAAACAAGTTGTAGAATAGGAAAGCAATGGAATACTACTTGTACTTTAAGAAATGAAGAACAGGAAGACTTCAGAAAAGCCTGCAAAGGCTTACATGACCTGATGCTGAGTGAAATGAGTAGAACCAGGAGAACATTATACACAGTATAATCCACAGTGTTTGAGGACTGCTTGTGATAGACTAAGCCCTGAAATGCAAGGACCTAAAACATTCCCAAAGGACTCTTCAGGCAGAATGCCATCCACATCCAGAGAAAGAACTATAGAATTAGAATGCAGAATGAAGCAGGATATTTACTCCTGTGTTATATTTTGTTTTCTTCCTGGCAGAGGCTCCACTCACTGACCTTTCTACCCCTTCCCCACCCTCAAACAAACAGAAAACTATCCCCAGGCTCTGCTCCCTCCAGCCTGGAAGGCCCTCCCCTTCTTCCCTCAGCATTAACATCCTTCACAATGGCACTCAAATCCCCTTTTCTGCAGGCCTGCCCTGGTGTATCCCTCCATCCCCAGTTGCTAGTGTCTTCCTCAGAAATTACCTTCCATGTGTATCCTCCTCTACAGGCCTGATCTAAGCAATTCTTGAATGGTTATGAATGGAGAGCCACAACTGAAGTCAGGAAGGTCAGGGTCCAAGCCCTGCCTTAGACCAGGCTGGCAGAGACATCTTCAGCAAGTCACTGAGAAGGCTGTTTTCAAGGTCCAGGCCAGCCCTGATGTTCAGACATCTGGGATCATCTCCCAGGACACAGGGCACTCCATACACAGAGATCTCCCAACAGGTCAGAAGGAGAGCAGCAAATGAGGGGGGGATTACAAATAATTTCTCAGATAAAAGGTTTCAAATCTCAAATACATAAAGAATTTTGTCAAATGTATAAGAACAGGAGTCATTCCCCAATTGATACACGGTTAAAGGACAAGACAAGGCAATTGCTGATGAAATCAAAACTATTTACACTCATGAAAAAATGTTCTAAATCATTATTGATTCAAAGCACCTTGAGACCATCTCATGCTTATCAGATAGTCTAAAATGATAGGATAGAAGAGGAAAGTGACAAATGTTGGAGGGGATTTGGAAAAATTGGTACACTAATTCACTGGTGGTGGAACTGTGAACTGATCCAACCATTTTCAAGAGCATTCCGAATCACTGGAAGAAAAAGACCCCAGGGATTGACTGTCTTCAGGATAGTGAATATAGCAAATACTTTATTGAACAGGTAATGTTTTTTCAGTCCTATGAGAATGTTGAGGTCTGGGATGGTGCTGGGGGCCCTGAAATACTAACACACTGGTTCCTGCTGAATGAATTTGACACAAGTCTTCTTAAAGCCAAAGAAAAACAAACTTTATTAAAGATTCACCATACTGGGTTGACTCTTAAGGAGCCTAAGCATTTGTAACGCTTGTTTTAACAAGCGGGCCAGATAGAATCTCAGCTGGACAGAGTCAGAGCTGGATTGAATCTGAGCACCTCCATGGAGGTGAGATGGTACAGAAAAAGACTGAGGGAAAAATCCAGGTGTTGACAGATAGTCTGGGATCCCAGAGATGGTCTTGATAGGAGAGGTCAACCTGGAATGTCCAGAGGTCTTGATGGAAATGATGGGGTGAATACAGATTGAATCTAGGGAGGATCTTGATGGGAGTGGCCAGCAGCCCTGAGAATGGGATTTTGATTGGACCAAGGGTGAGGAGTACAACGGAGATTTGGGCATAGCCCTAATGAAAAGCTTATAGGCCCCAAGAGACTGCCCACAGATTCAAGGAGAGTTCAAGGAGGTTCCCAGAGTCTGTACTCCATCAAGAAGTTTCCTTAAATGCCATTGTGTCCAGGTGATCAATGGAAAATGGCCTTGAGCTGGAGTTCAGATGTCATGAGACATCAGAAAAGTGATACTGGAGAAATGCTTTCTGTGACTAATAACTGTGGGAAAGCCTTGATTCAGAATTGCAAGCTCATTACTCATCAGCAAATTCTCATTAGAGAGAAGCTTGATGGATATAATGAATGTGAAGTAACCTCATCCCCCCACTCATCACTTCCTTGCCTAGATTTCACCCTAGAATGAAAAGACATGCATGTGTTCAGTGTGGGAAGGCCTTTGGTTGGGATTTAGATCTTGATAATCCTCAGATTTTTATTGGGGAGAAGTTGTATAAATGTAATAAATGGGGAAAGACTTTCTACTACAGATCTCTACTACACCCTTTATTAACCATCAGAGAACCCACACTGCAGAAAAATCTTTTGAAAGTAATTAGGGTGGAATGTCTTTTAGACAAAGGTCCCAACTTGCTAGACATCAGAGTATCCACACTGGAGAAAAACCTTTTGAATATAATTGGTTTGGAAAGGCTTTCAGATTGAGCCCCAGTCTTTCTAAACATAAGAGAATTCACACTGGGAAAAAAAAACAACAACTTTTCGATTGTAATCAATGTAGAAAGGCTTTTATACAAAGTTCCCAACTTGCTATCTATCAGAGAATCCACACTGGAGAGAAAGCTTTTGAATGTAATCAATGTGGAAAGGCTTTCATAATAAGGCAGTAGCTTTGTTGCACATCAGAAAATCCTCATTGAAGAGAAACACTTGGTGGTTAGCTTGGCAGAAAGCTGAGCCAAAACAGGGTTTTCAACACTGGAGCAAGAAAGGAGTGGCCAGCTTTCAGAGATAGGTTGTGTAGGACCACATTAACTCATCTGGGTCAGAACACTTGTAAGCATCCAAAGTGGTCTGGTAAAAATGATGGGGAAATTCAGAAGGTGCTAAGTAAAACTATGAGGATTCTACAGGCTTACTAGTACAAGGCCCTGTTTAATTCCAGCAAAAGTTAAATACAAGGAAAGCTTAGAGAGAATCAAGATTCTTGGCTTAATATTAAGGCAGATGAAAATCACTTCTGTGCTGAGAGTAACAGTACAAAGTGCTTTTATCATGCTCTGAAGGCTATGTATGGGTCAAAGACCAGTGCTATGGTGCATCTCAACTATTCATTGCTGATGGAGCCACATTGATGAGGGATAAGGACATGATCCAGGAGGGTTGGGCTGAATACTTCTACAGCATTCTCAAGAGACCATCCTCAAGCACTGCTGAAGCTACTGACCATTTACCTCAGGTTGTACTCATTCCCCACATGATAGCCATCCCTGCAATTTACAATTCTTGCCACCAAAAGAAAACTGTTACAGTTTTTTAAGTATTTTAAAACATCTTTTTTATTATTCTGTTTTCCTTAATCATCCTGGGAAACAGATCTAAGAAAGGTATAACTGAATCAAAGGGTAGACAGTTTCACCAATCTCTGGGCATAACTGCAGACTGTACTGCAAAATGGATGGGTCAGTTTAGTTCCAACAGTGAATCAGTGTCCCAAATTTCCATGTCCTCTCTGAGGAAGGAATTTATAATTTTCATGTTAATAGATAGGATATATGTGTAATGAATGCAGTAATTATTTTGTTTTCTCAAGAGCTGTCTTTTCCAGCTTGTGATCCAGATTCACAATGCTACCTGAATTGATCAAACAAGGCTCAGAATCACTGGCATCCTTCTGTCTGAGTATATGAAGTGAAGCAAATCCAAGGCAGTGGAAGCTGTTCCTGTCCCATCATTCTGGTTCTGTACTTTAGGAGAGGTGGCCACAACCCCCAAAGACTTGACTCCAGAATTGTTGTATTGTGGGACTGAAGGGTTTCTCCTGGGAAACCCCTAAATGATTGTGGATAATCCACAGATGGATTAATTAAACTACTTGATTACTGACACTCAAGTCTCTAGGCCTGCATTGGTCAGCTCTGAGCATTCTCAGGTTACAGACAGGTTCCATAAAAAGCCTATTAGGTCCTCCAATGTTTGTCACTTTTCCCTTCTATCACTGTAGCTTGTCTGATAGGTTTAAGATGGTATCTCAAAGTTTTTGATTCAAATTTCTGTAACAAATAATGATTCAGAACATTTTCTCATATGATTGTATATAATTTTTACTTCTTCATCAGAAACTGCCTGTTCCTTGCCTTTGACCATTTAGAGTTGGGGAATGACTCATATTCTTTTAGATTTGACAAAGTCCTTTGTATATTTCAGGTATGAGGCCTTTATCTGAAAAACTGTCTATAGATTCTCCCCCTGCCCCCGGATTTTCTGCTTTCCTTCTGATCTTGGCTACATTGGTTTCATTTGAACAAAACCTTTTTAATGAAATTAAGTCAAAAATTATTCACTCTGCACCTCTCCATGCTTTCTCTTCTTTATCCATCAGGCTGACTGGTAATATGTTGCATCATGTTCTTTTGATTTCCTATGATGTCTCCCTTTATATCTAAGTCATGTATCTATTTTGACCATATCTTGGGAAATGGAATATGATATTGGCCTCTGTCCAGACTACTTTCCAGCTTTCCCCACAATTCTCACCAAATCAGGAATTCTTGCCACAAAAACTGGTCTTGACATTTTTCAAACACAAAGTTCCTATAAGCATTTGCTACTATGTCATGTATGTTAACTTTGTTCCACTGATCTGCCTTCCTATCTCTTAGCCAGTACCAGAGAATTATTTTAGTACTATCATTAGGGTTTTGTTTTTAGATTTTTATCTCTTTTATTTTTAATTCATGGAATAAAATGAACACTTCCGTAACATGGTATGATAAAAGAAAAGATGCTAGCACATGAAACAGCAAATTATGTACAACGGTCATTCCTTTAAAGAGATAAGAAATTTATCATGTAAATTTCTTTTTTTTCCCCTGATCACTCTTCCCTAGAGACAGCTACCATCAGATACAAATAAGTTTATATGTGTAAAATCATTCCAAACATACTTCTCATTCTCAGTTCCTTCTCTGGATGCAGAGAGCATATTCTTCCTTTATACAGCCTTTGTACTTTTTGGTTGTTCATACCAGTGAAAATGGTGCATTCCCTCAAAATTGTTCTTAAAAATATTTTGCTGTTACTGTATCCAGTGTTCTCTTGGTTCTGTCCCTTTTCCTCTTCATTATTTTGTCCAAATCTCTCCATGTTTTTCTAAGATCATCAAGATCATCATTTCTTATATTATAGTAGTACTTCATCACAATCATCTCCCATATCTGATTAAGTTATCCCCAATTAAAAAGCATCCAATTCTTTGCCACTACAAAACAGGCTGCTATAAATATTTTAAAACATATAGGTTCTTTTCCTTTTTCCATAGTAGTCTTTGGAAATACACCTAGCAATGCTATTGTTGGGAAGAAGGCTATGCATAAATCCAGATCGCTCTGGAAAATGGTTGGATCAGTTCACAATTCCACCAACAATGAATGAGTGTCCCACTTTTTCCATATTCCCTCCAAAATTGATCATTTTCCCTTTCAACCATTCTAGCCAATCTGATTGGTTAAAAATGATATCTCAAGATTGTGTAAATTTGAATTTCTCAACTCCATAATGATTTACAACATTTTTTCATATGATTATAAATGGTTTGGATTTCCCCATTGGAACACTGTCTTTCTATATCCTCTGACTGTTTTTCAGTTATGGAATGATGAACATTCTTATGAATCTTACAAAGATCTTTGTCTGTTTTGTATATTTGAGATATGAGAATTTTATCTGAGAAAGTGTGTATAAAATTCCCTCCCCCTAGTTTTCTGCTTTCCTCCTGATCTTGGTTACCTTCCCTTTATTTATACTAAACTTGTTTAATTTAATGTAATCAAAATTGTCTATTTCATACCTCACTATCTTTCTTATCTCTTCCTTATTCATAAATTGTTCTCCTGTCCATAAGTCTAATAAAGTAACATGTTCCATGTTCTTCAAATTTTCTTGTAATATCTCTCTTCAGATATAGGTCATATATCCATTTTGACCTTATCTTGATAAATAGCATAAAATGTTGGTCCATGGGTAATTTCTGCCAAACTTCTATACAGATTTCCCAAGCTTATCACCAAGGTCATCCACTGCATCCTGAGCCATCTCCAGTTGTCTTGATTCTCTCCTGCCATTGGACTATGATGACTCTGGAGGAGAGAGTGAGGCTGACAACTTTGTGCAACTCTACCTCACTTAAATCCAACTTATGCACAAATCAAAAGACATCACCAATACCATTTTCCTATTTTACCTCAAAGTCCTGTGATGATAGGCAAGTGATAAAGCAGCAGATGTGGATACACTGGGAGCTATAGTCACAACCCTGCACATAGGTGGCCCAGGCTATGGGGTCTTTTCTCACTGGAAGCAGCAGTCCATACTCCAGCCCAGCTGAAACCACTGACCATTTACCTCAGGTCATACTCAACCCCCTAGTCATTCCCCAATTGATGGGCATCCCTGCAATTTTCAGTTCTTTACCATGAAAAGACAGCTACTATAAATATTTTAAAACATAAGGTCTTTTTTCTTCTTTCTTAATCATTTTGAGAAACAGAGCTACTAGCAGGACTGAGAGGTCAAAGGGTATATATGTATGTGTATATATACACATATAGGTACATATATGTGTGTTTATACATATATGCATATATGTGTATATGTGTGTATATGTATATATATACACCTATCTATATATGTATACACACACACACACACACACACACACACACACACACACACACCTATATATGGTTTGGGGATATAATTCTAGATTCCTCTCCAAAATGGTTGGACCAGTTCACAATTTCACCAACAATGAATTAGTGTCCCAAATTTTCTACTTCCCCTCCCATATTCATCACTTTCCTCTTCTATTCTTCTATCATTTTAGCCTCATAGATCTAACATGATGTGAACTGTTTTAATTTGCATTTCTCTAATCAATAAAGATTTAGAGCATATTTTCAGAAGTGTGAATAGTTTTTATTTTGTCATCAGAAACTACTTGTTCCTGTCCTTTGACTATTTATCAATTGAGGAATGACTCATATTCTTAAACATTTGACAAAGTTCTTTATATATTTAAGATATGAGACATTTATCTGAGAAATTGTCTATAAAATTTCCCCCCAAATTTCTGCTATCCTTCTGATTTTGGCTACATTGGGTTCATTTGTGCAAAACGGCTTTAATTTAATGTGAGCAAAAATTATTCCTCTTGTACCTCACCATGCTTTCTATCTCTTGTTTATTCATAACTTGTTCACTTCTCCATAAGTCTGAGAGTTAATGTTCCATGTTCTTTTAATTTCTTATGAGATCTCCCTTTATATCAAGATTATGTATCCATTTTGACCATTATTTGTCTTGGTATGTGGTGTAAGATATTGATCTATGCCCAATTTCTGCCAGGCTACTTTCCCTGTTTCCCCACAAGTTTTACCAAATAATTAATTCTTGTCATAAAAACTTAAATTTTACATTTTATAAACACAAGGTTGTTATAATCATCTGCTACTATGTATTATATGTCTACTCTGTTCCACAGTTCTACCTTTCTATCTCTTAACCAATACCAGATGGTTTTTTTTTTTTTACTGTCAGTTTATTTTTATATATTTTATTTTCAATTTATGGAAGAGTTTCCATTAAAGTATAATAAAAGATTACTGCATATGAAACAGGAAAAATATATACAACTTGCTATTCCTTTTAAATATAGTTATGCCATTACACACACACACACGCACACACACACACACCCTAAAATCATTCTATACATACTTCTGTTTATCCCTCTTTTCTCTGGATGCAGACAGAGTCTTCCTTCATAAACTGTTTGGGTGTTTACAACACTCAAAATGACTTATTTGATATTTATATTTCAGATGATCACGTTCATCATTTCTTTTATAGAACAGCAGCACTCAATCACAATCACATACCACAATTTGTTCAGACATTGCCCAGTTGATGGGGATCCCTCCAATTACCACTTCTCTGGCACCATAAGGAGAACCGCATTTTTTTTTGGAACTAATAGTTTCTTTTCCTTTTTCAGTTATCCTCTTTAAAATAGACCAAGTGGTGGTACTGCTGGGTCAAAGGGTCTAGGCAGTTTCACAAGTCTTTGAACATGATTCCAAATTTCTCTCCAAAATGTTTGGATCAGTTTAGAACCCCAACAACAATGAGTTATATTTCTACTCTGTTCCACTGACCTACCTTGCTATTTCTTAGCCAGTGTCACTTTTGACAATTACTGCCTCACAGTAGAGTTTAAGATCCAGAATTGCTAAACCTTTCCTTTACGTTATTTTTCTTTGGTTCGTTTTGACACGTGTACTCCCAGGTATTTTATATTACCTGGAGCTATTTTAAATGGGTAGCACCTGATATCTCTTCTGGCAGGCATTTCTTGGTAATATATAAGAATGCAGATGATTTATGTGGCTGAATGTTATATCCTGCTTCTTGGCTAAAATAATTGTTTCAACAAACTTTTTAGTTAATTTTTTGGTATTTTCCAAGTATATCATCATATTATCTGCAAAAAGAGATAGTTTTATCACCTCCTTTCCTATTCTGATTCCATTTCTTTTTCTTCTCTTATTGCTATTCTAGGATTTCCAACACAGTATTGAATAATATCGGTGACACTAAGCATCCTTGTTTCACTTGTGAAGGCGTCTAGTTCAGCCCCATTATAAACAGTGTTTGCTGATGGTTTGAGACAAATTTTTTTTTATTAATTTAAGAAGAAATCCATATCTATACTTTTAAGGGTTTTTAAAATCCATTTTAAAAATCTATTTAGTATTTTATTTTTCCTCAGTTATATGGAAAAAAAATTAACATTCATTTTTAATACTTTGAGTTTCAAATTCTCTTCCCTTCCTCCCACCCTCCCTTCAAGGATTCTTAAGTAGAAATGAATGTTGTATTTTATCAAGTTTTTTTTTCAGCTATTGACATATTCATATGACATTTGTTACTTTTATTACTGATATAATGAATTAAGTGAATCATTCAATTAATTTAGTAATTTTCATTATGTTAAACCATTCCTGTATTCCTGGTATCAATCCCAATTGTTTATGATCTGGAATCTTTGTAATATATTGTTTCAATCTCCTAGCTGGTATTCTATTCAGGATTGTTATATGCATATACTGAAATTGGTCTGTAATTTTCTCTCTTTTTTACTCTTCCTGGTTTAAATACAAATACCATATTTGGTTCATTAAAGGAGTCTGCAGTACCCTTTCTTTTCCCATTTTTCCAAATCATTCATTCAATACTGGAATTAGTTCACCTTTAAACGTTTGTTCGAATTCCCTTGCAAATCCATATGGTCCTCATGCTTTTTTGCTTAGAAAGCTCATTTAAGGCCTATTCAATTTTTCTTTTCAAAAACAAGTTTATTTATTCCATTTCCTCTTCTGTTAATCCCAGGAGAATAAGGTTCCAAGACTACCAGCTCTCCATTCCTCCCTGCAAGGTTCGGAAAGGAGGAGAGCATAATTACAGTAGAGAAGATGGAGTGGGAAACCAAAGATTCAGAATGCTGGAAGGTTATGTTGAAAAGGCAACATTGATCTGGGAGGAATAAAGTATGGAAGAGATTATGATCAGCCAAAGGAAATTCAGAGTTCTTGATCATGGAAAAGGAACTTAATAAATATTTGTTGACTTGACATGGCTCATTTGACGGTGCTCTGCTCTGCTAATTCCCCTTAACATGGAGTGGTCATCGAGGTGGTAGGGCTGCATCATTCCAAATTCCCAAACACTTTTCTTTTAGGAATTACACCTCCTTTGGTCACACTTATTGGGGAACTAGCTGCAGTGGGAATGCTTTATGGGTTCAAGTATACAGAATTTCCATTGTGCCCTTGGAAAAAGGACATTTTTTTATACTTGTCATCTAACTGATTTAGCTGGCTTCCCAAATATAAATCTGAAATAATAAATGCTAGCTTATTTATTGCCCAGTCTTGGATTTCTTGATACAGTTTTACCAATATTCTCATGGAGTAATGGACAGATCATCTTCTTTTGATCCTATGTTACTTTCCCCCCTTTTAATAGTTAGTTATTCTGAAATTTACACAACTCAACAAATATACACATTTCCACATACAAAGATTATTGAGGGTTTACCCTTCTCCTCTGCTCAGACCATCAGAAAGGACAAGTTGGTGGTGTTATGGAGTGAGCCTGGAGCTCATATCTGGCCTCAGAACCAGAAACATAGACATTTACCAGCTGTGTGACTCTGGGCAAGTCACTTAACTTTGTTTGCCTCAGTTTCCTCAACTATACAATGGGAGCCCTGGAGAAGGAAACGGTGAACCATTCCAGTATCTTTGCAAAGAAGATCCCATTAAAATGGCATGAGACCATACGGCCCAATTAACAGTAGATGAGGTCAGTTCCATCTGTCCAACAATGTACGGGCTGGATTTAGCACTCACCACGTGAAATCCCTCCCCATAACCTGATGTACAAGTACGCTATTTACCGTTTACATTATTATTGGAAGACTCACCTCCCCTCTGGCCTCAGAGACTGTCTCACTGCGGCCCTGGGCGGGTCATCCGCACAATGGGCTGGAGAAGGGGCTGCCAAGCCCCTCTGGTGTCTCTGCCAGGAAGAGCCGGCCATGACTGAGAGAGCTGGCCAGCACGGGCTCCTCCCCTCACACGCTCTATACCGTAACCTAGAATTAGTCTGTTTCCATCTGGCGCTTCTTCTCCTTGGGCCTTACCTCACTCCCAGCTGGGCCTCTAGCAGTTCCCCCAACAGTGACCGGATGTCAGGAGGAAGGCCGGGCGGGGAGGAGGAGGAGGGAGTTCAGCCGCGGCCTGGTTGGGCCCAGGCGGCGGACCAGGGCTGGACGGAGAGAGGTCAGGGCTGGACGGAGAGAGGTCAGGGCCGGACGGAGAGAGGTCAGGGCTGGACGGAGAGAGGTCAGGGCCGGATGGAGAGAGGTCAGGGCTGGACGGAGAGAGGTCAGGGCCGGACGGAGAGAGGTCAGGGCCGGACGGAGAGAGGTCAGGGCCGGACGGAGAGAGGTCAGGGCCGGACGGACAGAGGTCAGGGCCGGACGGAGAGAGGTCAGGGCCGGACGGAGAGAGGTCAGGGCCGGATGGGCCGATCACTGGCCCGCAGCAGCTGGGCTGGAGACGAAAGGCCGGCGAGGCCCGGGGCTGCGGGCGGACGGAGACGCCATGGCGGCGCTCAGACTCAGCAGGCCCAGGGTCCGGCCTATCTTCCCTCGGAACGATCCGCAGGCCCTCGGGAAGCCACGTGGCCGGCCCAGGCTCCCTGCCGTGCGACCGCGCGCCCCCTTCTGGCCGTGCGAGGAGTGAAGGGGCGACAGCAGCTCTGGTCCTGGAGGCGGGAGAAGCAGCGTCCCACTGGACACCTCAGGACATAGAAAGGCAGGGAGAGGAGGAAGTCCTCCGGGGCCAGCCGGGATTCCTTTCTGGGGAGCAGGGGGAGAAGCGGGGGGGAAGGGGGCGGGGTATGGGGGGCCGGGCACCGAGAGAGACGACCGAGGTCAGCTCAGCTGACCCGAGGGCGGGGCGGAAAGGCAGGCCTGGCCTCTGATTGGCGGGTTGCGCGGGAGCCGATGACTCTGATTGGCTCTAGCTCCTGCCACAGTGAGCCTCTGAGAGGCCTATTCGCGCTCTTTACCATTCTGGGTCCCCGGCGCCGCGCAGCGTGGGAAGAGGGGTGTTGTGAGTCTGGGGCGGACGAAGTAGCTCCGGTCAAGGGTGTGGAGACAGTTCGGTGGAGGACCTAGCTGGAGAGAGGACGCCAGAAGACGGGAATCCCGACGGGAAGACTGAGCATGCGCACTGACTACACCAACCCATTTGTCTGAGAGCGAGCGAGGTCGGGAGGAGTGTGAGAGCAACCCGGGAGCATGCGCCGAGGCTGGCTAACTGGACTGAGTGTAACCTGACACTGACAGCGAGGGGAAGGAACTGAACATGCGCAGAGAATCGCTAACGGGACAGCATAACCTGAAAAAACTTGACAGCAAAGGGATGAAACTAAGCATGCGCAGAGGCCGGCTGAGGAGACTGAGCATAACCTGAAACTGACAGAGAGGGGATGAGATTGAGCTTGTGCCAAGGCTAATTATTGATCTTGTGGGTGGGCATCGGGGAAGAAAAGCAGACTTTTTGGGGGATCCTGAAGGTAGGTCTGGGGTGCAGACCTCAGCAGTCAGGTGAGCTGCTGAGAATAGACAGAAAAGTGGCTGGGCGGAGGAGGTAGGGGAGCTAAGCCCCGGGCCTCATGGGGGCGTGGAGTCCCCCACCTCCCCCGACCCAGGCTGTGTTGGTGAGACTCTGCAGACCCGGGGTTGCCCAATTTTAATTAGAAGTCTCCAGGTCTGGGGTTTTTCAGCCTCCTCTCTCTCCTCCCTGGCGCAAACGTTTGTTTCCTGACTCCGGGTTCCCTTATTCTTTGACCCTGTCTGTGCCCCCTTCCTCACCTCCACCTCTTGGATTTTGACAAAGATCAAATCTCACTGAATGTCAACAAATTCATTCTAGAGAAAAACCCACTGAACTCAGTAAATGTGAGAAGGAAAGTCTTTTTAGACATCAGGAAATTCCTGCTACTGTGAAACTCTCTGAATGTAAAGAATGCAGGAAATCCTTCAGGGAGAAAAAATACCTTAAAAGCCATCAGAGGACTCATACTGGAGAGAAACCTTTTGAAGATAATAAATGTGAGAAAGCCTTCAGCCACAGGGGGAGCCTGAGGAGGCATCAGAGAATTCATACTACAGAGAAACCCTTTGAATGTCCTGAATGAAGAAGCCTTCAGTGGCAGGCTGGATCCTAATAGCCATCAGAGAATTCATACTGTAGTGTAACTCTTAGAATGTAATCAATATAGGAAAGCCTTCAGGGAGAAGGATCACCTTAAAAGCAATCAGACAACCCTCAGTGGAGAAAAATGCTTTTGAATATAGTGAATGTAGAAACTAGTTCAATAAGAGGCAGAGTCTTGGTAGACATCTGAGAATTCATCCTGGAATGAAACCTTTTGAATGTAATCAATGTGAGAAGAACCTTCAGCATATATCGTCACCTTAGCGTGCCTCAAAGAATATCTGGTCACTGGATCCAGATGGCTCAGGATGAGAAAGTGAGGCTGGTGACCTTGCAAAGCCATCCCTCACTCAAAACAAAGTCAAGGGCAAGTCGTGTCATCATTTTTCTCATGTCATGGTCTTCAAAAATGAAAGACAAAGGCAAGAAAAAAACCCCCAAGTATGTGTAAAATATTTGATAGTCTACCTACCAGGAAGCACAGAGGAACCTTGTGAATACAACTACAAAAAATACTCTACAAAAATACAGAATTAATAATTAGAGAAATAATTGCTCCTCAGTTGACAGAGATCATATAACAAAAATGACAATACTGTGCTACAAACATTAATCTTCCAAATATATTTTATAGTGGATAAGCTGCTTGACCTTGTTTGCCTCAGTTTCTTCATCTGTAAAAATGAACTAGATTAGGAAATAGCAAACCTCTCCATCATCTTTGCAAAGAAATCCCAAATGGTGTCACAAAGAATCAGCATAACTGGCTGAATATTAAAGGATGAGAGGGCTTGGTATGTGATATTTTGGAGGACAAAGGAGCTAGGATTACAACCAAGAAAGCCATAACCAAAAAAACTGAGTGTAATCAGAGGATTTTCACACCTTCCTGATGAAAAGACCAGACATGAATATAAAATTAGGCTTCCAAATACAAGAGTTGTATAACGGATAAAAAGTGTCTGAGGTCAGATTTAAACTCAAGTCTTCCTGGCTCCAGGCTCAGTGCTCTATCCATTACATACTAAATCTGGAATACTAAATCTGAAATAAAGCTAGAAAGGTACAGTGTTTAGATGCCAGAGAATAAAGTTTTTCTTTCTCCTGGAAGTAATCCAGAGCCATTGGAACCACTGAGCTGGGGAACGATGTAGTCAGAAGCACACTTATGAAAATGACTCAGGCAGCTCCATAGAAAAAGGACTGCAGTAGATAGAGACTTACAACATTCTAGGATAGAAACGATCAGAGGTTCAACCCAGGTTGTGACCAGTGAATGAAGAGTAGGGTGAATGTCTAAGATGTTTTGGGAAAGAAAGAAGATTTGACCACTGGCTGGATATGTAAGCTGAAAATGAGGAGGATAAAAGTGAGTTCCTAAGGCTGGGTGAATGGAAGGATTATGCTATGTAGACTGGAAAGTCTGGTTGGAAACATAAATCCTTATTTGGTTACATCGAGTTTGAGATACCTATGGAAAATTAAATTGTAAGCTTCCAATGAAGAGTTCTCGATGTGTCCCTGAACCTCAGGGGAGTAACAGTAATTGTCAATTCATTGCTAATAAATACTCTGGAGAGGTTTTGTGGAGGGAACTCAATTTCCTACTTCCTACTATTTTTATTGGAGGCAATCAAGGTTAAGTGACTTGCCCAGTGTCACACAACTTGTGTCTGAGGCCAGATTTGAACTCAGGTCTTCCTGACTACAGGCCCAAGGCTGTATCCACTGTGCTACCTCATTGCCCCTTGCTTCCTACTATTCTGCCTTCTTGGTTCTGTACCAAAAAGAGAAATTTGAATCCAGTGTTGGGAGCAGAAATCCCATTGAAAGGAGCTGACAAAATGAGTGTAAAGTGCAGATGTTGCTGTAATGATCCCAGACGATCTTTTCTAGGAGATTTGCTGTAAAGCAGAGAGTTATAAGCTAACCATTTGAAATGATGGTTGGATAAATTGGAATGTGGGGGCCTGTGATCTGGATATTTTAGTAGGCAAATGAAATGAAAGCCATGGAAATGATGATTCCCAAGGGAGAGATTTCAAAGATAGAAGAGAAGAAGGCCAACGCTATGGTCTTGGCACCCACTTCTGTGCAGCAGAAGATGAACCTTTGAGAGTTATAGAAAAGAAGTAATCAAAGTAGAGGAGAACCAAGAAAGCATAGGATTACAGAAGTGAGAGGAAAACGTCGTCTTGGAACGCTGGAAGATTACATTCAGAAATTAATTACTGAAATCTTTGATTAAGCCTAGAAATTTCATCAGCTTCCCCCACATGTCTACGGATGAGGCTCTGGTGGAGATAGATGTGGGCTGTTGTACTTGAAGTAGGGATATCTGGAAGGATGCTAGAAAGGAATATGGTTATTACTTCCACCATCTTGATGATCCCCTCTCCCCTTGATCTTCCTCTTGATGACCTTCTGGCCTCAGGACTGATAATATCTGTCCTCATCTCAAGCCCATATATATATGTCTTGGTCACATAGACCAGACTCTCCCACTGAGACTTTGAAACTTGAGTTATGAATCAAGATCATATGTACACACTGAATTGTTGGACCTTACTCTAAACCCTTCCATCTTTATGACAAGATCCTTTGGGCTGAGTTTGCTGTGCCTGTGGCCTTCAGTCCTCCAGTTGTTATGTTAAGTCTAGCAGAAATATCTGGTATAAGTGGTCACTCCAGTGTTAGCTCTCTACATTTTCTTGTTTGGGCCTAGTCCCTACCAAGTCATAGCATCCTTAAATCACTGTTAACTTGGAGAGATGACTCCAGTGGAGAACCACTGGGACCTTTCCTTGGCCCAGTGATACCTGCCACTTTTATCAGGGCCGTGTCCATTGGCACCTCCAAGTATAAAGGCAAGTGAAGTTGAACAGGACTGTTAGTAAAGTACCCTGAGCACCCTGAGAATTGGAGGGAATAGCCAGTAATCAAGGCTGCAAGCATTTAGTAAGCACCTTCTGCATGCAGAACCCGCATGAGCTGACATAGGCGGGTAAATTGAGCCTGGAAGGAGAACAGATCACTGACCAACAGGCAGACAGACACCAGGAGGGAAGAGCAGGCTCTGGATGGGGCTGAGGCAAGCTGAGCTTCTGATTGGTGATCTGGGGAGGAGGCAGGTGAACGCTGTTTGCTCAAACTATCACGGCCCTCCTGATTCTTGTGTACAGATGCACGTGGAGTGTATGATCCATTTCCTGATGGGGCAGAAGCAGGCGTTGAAGGCAGTTCTTAGTCTAGTTGGGAGAGGGGAGTCAGGCCTCCCCAAGGGTCCAGGGGCAGTCATTGGAAGAGGGAGCAGGGGAGCGTAGTGAGATTCCTGGCCAAGAGGCTGAGCATGCACACAGGTTGCACAGCTCCATCCAGGAAAGCTCTAGACGCTGGCAATCTCGAAGGAGGATGAGCATGCGCAATGACTGGGTAATTGAACTTCGTTAAGAGGAATTCTAGGTGGCCATTGGACAGCAAGCTGAGGAGAGGTGGGAGGGCGGGGCTCCTGAGCATGCACAGAGGTCAGATCTTGGCCTCATGGGTGGACTGGTGGAAAGGAAATTCCAGAGGGAGGGTTAGATGGAACCCATGGAGGTTCCTGAGGAGACACCCAGGCTGCAGTGTGGAGGCAGGAGGTGAGCAGAGCTGGGGTGGTGGGAACTGAGGCTGTCCTGGGGAGAGGGAGGAGTGACATACGGGTAGATGAGTAGAAGAGGGGAACTCTGTGTTTGAAAAATGTGAGGACCAATTTCTGTGATAAGAAATCTTGATTTTGTGACAGTTGTTTGGGAAACTGGAAAGTAGTCTGTCAGAAATTTTACAGAGACGACCTTTGATATAAAGGAAGACATTATAGGAAATTAAAAGAACATGATGGAACATGTTACCAATCACATTTGTGGAAATGTAAACAATTTGTGCATCAATAAGAAATCCTATGGTGAGGGGCAAAATTTATAATTTTCAATTACATGAAATTTCAAAGGTTTTGTTCAAATAAAGCCCATTTAGCCAAATTTTATAGACACTTTCTCAGATAAAGGTCTCATATCTCAAATATATAAAGAACTTGGTCAGATCCAAAAGAATATGAGTCATTCCCCAACGGTAAGTGGTCAAAGGCTAGGAACAGGCAGTGTCTGGTGAAGAAATCAAAACCATATACACTCATATGAGACAATGCTCCAAATTATTATTTATTAAAAATGCTAATGAAAATATCCTTGAGATTGAGATGGTTAAGGAAACAAAAAAATATTTTAAAATATTATAGTAGCTCTCTTTTTGCTACCAAGAATTATAAATTCCATTTCGGAAATGGCTTGAGAAAGAGTTACTTCAGCAGTCTTTGAAGCTGCTCTCTTGAGAATGCTATGAAAGTGTTCAGCTCAATGCTGGAATCATGTCCTTATTACTAATCAGTGTGGCTCCATCCCTCCTGAGTGGGTGAGGTGCATCATAATTGGATAGGTCTTTGGTCCATAAATAGCCTTCAGGTGCCTTGCCCATCTCCAGTTCTCCTAATCTCTATCTAGCCACTGGACTTAGATGACTCTGGAGGATAAAGTGACCTTCGTGACTTTGCACAGCTCTGCTTCACTTAAATCCAATTCATATGCAAGTCATAGCATCTTCCTGATGGCATCATCTTCTTTCAGAGTGAAGAACTGTTTACATAGCCTACAGGGCATCATAAAAGTGCTTTGGATTGTTACAATCAGCATAAAACTGAATCCCATCTGCCTTCTTACTGAGCCAAGAGTCCTGAATCTCTCCAAGCTTTGCTTTTATTTATCTTTGGCTGGAATTAAATGCAGCCTTCTTAGAGATGAATGAAGTAACCTACTGGTAGGCCTGTCAAGGTCTCATTTTTCATTTAGTACCTTTTAAATTTCCTTATAATTTTCATCAAAACCAATTTAGATTTTTACTAGTGTTCTGGCCCAGATGAGTTAATGTAGTATTCTATCATAAATCTCTGAATTCTGCCACTCCTTTCCTGCTGTTTAGATGTTTAAAATGTTTAAAACTGTGTTTAGGCTCAGCCTTCTCTCCAACTTAGCCACAGAATGTTGTCCCATGGAGAGTCACTCTTAGTAGTTGACTGAGCAGTCTTCTGATAGTGACCTACCTTGGGGCTGCTGCTTTTGTTGAATGTGAATGTATAGGCTCAGATGGTTCCAGCACTCTGGGGTGCACATCTCCTTTGTGACTCTCACATGCTCTGTGTCTGTTCTCCTTGTAGTGACACAGTCTCTGTAGTGCCAATGTTTGCTCCAAGAGTAGACCATGAAGTTCTTTGTATTTAAGTTGGTGATGAGAAGGTCCTGAGCTGCATGAGTCGTCAGTAGCCATTGTGATTTCATTTATTTATGTGTATATATCTTTTTCTGTATTTATGTTTGAATGTTTGTTTTCTTCAGTAGAGACCAGGTTGGAAATAAATGAAATAGCAAGAGAGCTGGGAATTCCTTTGGAATAATGTGACCTGCAAACATTCATGAGTGATGGTCCCTGGGACTTCAATTTGAGAGAAATTCATAACTTTATTATGAAAGGAGATAAAAATCCAAAGACTGACTGTGAATTTGATGAAATTGGAAAGAGATTCAGACAGTCTTCCATCCTAAATCATTGGAAGGAAATGACCTCAGAGAATGTGTATCTTCCAGGTAGTGAATATAGAAAATATTTTCCTGAAGAGGTAAAACTTCTTCAGTTCCATTGGAAGGTTCCTGAAATGCAAATGTATCCAGGTAATCAATGGGAAATGGCCTTGAGATGGAGTTCAGTCCTCCTTAGACATCAGAAATGTGAAAGTAGAGAAATGCTGTCTGTAAGTAATGAAGGTGGGAAGGTCTTTACTCATCAGCAAATTCCTACTGAAAAGGAGCCTGATGAATGTAATGAATGGGAAGCAGCCTCATCCCCCCAATCATCTCTTCTTTCTCAACCTATGTTTCACCCTAGAATGAAAAATTATGTGTGTTCTCAGTCTGGGAAAGGCTTTGGTTTGAACTCAGATGTCGATAGATTTCAGAACATTGATGCTGGTGGGGAGTTTTATGAATACGATGAATGTGGGAAGGCTGACTATTTCAGATCTTTCCCTATTGCCCATCATAGAATTCACAGTAGAGAGAAACCTTTTGAATGTCATCAATGTGGAAAGGCTTTCACAGACAGTGGAAGTCTTGCTGTACATCAGAGAATCCACACTGGAGAGAAGCCTTATGAATGTACTCAGTGTGGAAAGACTTTCAAACACAGCTCCCCTCTTGCTGCCCATCACAGAATCCACACTGCAGAGAAGCCTTTTGAATGTAATCAATGTGGAAAGGCTTTCACCCACAAGGATACTCTTGTTGCCCATCAGAGAATCCATACTGGAGAGAAGCCTTGTGAATGTAATCAGGGTGGAAAGGCTTTCACAAAGAGACAGATACTTGTTGTCCATTGGAAAATCCACACTGAAGGGAAACCTTATAAATGTAATTAATGTGGAAAGGTTTACACTCAGAGGTACCATCTTTCTGCACATGAGAGAATCCACACTGGAGAGAAGACTTGTGAATGTAATCAATGTGCAAAAGCTTTCACACAGAGCTTCCATCTTGCTGTACATCAGAAACTCCACAGTGGAGTGAAGTCTTATGGATGTTTCCTATGTGGAAAGAGTTTCAAATTCTCTTTTTTTTTTAATGTTTATTTATTTATTTTTAGTTTTCAACATTCATTTCCACAAAATTGTGAGTTCCAAATTTTCTCCCCATCTCTCCCCTCCCTTCACCCCATAACATCTTGCATTATGATTTTCCCTTCCCTCAAAAAGCCCTCCCTTGTATCATATGCCTCCCTTCCCTTATCCCCCTCTTCTTTCTTTTCTTGTAGAGCAAGATAGATTTCTCTACCCCATTACCTGTATTTCTTATTTCCCAGTTGTGTGCAAAAACACTTCTGAACATTTGTTCCTAAAACTTTGAGTTCCAACTTCTCTTCCTTCCTCCCTCCCCACCCATCCCCACTGAGAAGGCAAGCAATTCAATATAGGCTATACATGTGTAGTTATGCAAAAGACTTCCATAATAGTCATATTGTGTAAGACTAACTATATTTCCCTCATGCCCCCGTTTATTCTATTCTCTCTTTGACCTTGTCCCTCCCCAAAAGTGTTTACTTCTGATTACTCCCTTCTCTCATTTGCCCTCCCTTGTATGATCACCCTCATCCTACTTGTCCCCTTCTCCCCTACCCTTCTGTAGTGCAAGATATACTTTCATACCAACTGAGTGAGCACGGCATTCCCTCAAGCCAAATGTGAAGAGAGCAAGCTTCTCTTTTCCCTTCTCCTATCCTGCCTTTTCTCCTCCACTGAAGAAGCTTTTTCTTGCTTCCCTGATATGTGATAATTTACCCCCTTCCATTTCTCCCTTTCTCCTCTCAATATATTCCTCTCTCACTGCTCAATTTTATTTTATTTTTTTAGGTATTATCCCTTATTATTCAACTCATCCTGTGTTCTCTGTCTATAAGTGTGTATGTGTGTGTGTGTGTGTGTGTGTGTGTGTGTGTTTATAATCCCTCCAACTACCCAAATACTGAGAAAAGTCAAAAGAGTTACAAATATTATCTTTCCATGTAGGAATATACACAGTTCAACTTTAGAAAGTCCTTTGTTTTCTCTTTCCTGTTTACCTTTTCATGCTTGTCTTGATTCTTCTGTTTGAAAGTCAGATTTTCTATTCAGTGCTGGTTTTTTCATCAAGAATGCTTGGAAGACCTCTATATCATTGAATGACTATTTCTTCCCCTGAAGTATTATACTCAGCTTGCTAGGCAGGTGATTCTTGGTTTTAATCCCAGTTCCTTTGACTTATGAAATATCATATTCCAATCGATCCCTTAATGTGGAAGCTGCCAGATCCTGTGTTATCCTGATTGTATTTCCACAATACTCAAAACTGTTTCTTTCTGGCTGCTTGCAATATTTTCTCTTTGACCTGGGGAAGAGTGTCCAATTCAACTCCAATCTTGCTTTACCTCAGAGAATTCACACTATGAAGAAACCCTTGGAAAATCACTCAGTGTGTGTTAAGGCAGGATGTAGTTATTGTGTTCATGAGACAATAATCCTTTCCAATGTTGGTTCAAATTCATGCAGAGGCCCAAAAGAAGAGAGATATTCTGGCTTTGAAGTGCATCATTGAAAATGTAATTATCACTCTGTAGTTCTTTTTCTGGTTGTGGATGGCATTTTCCATTATGAATCACTTGGAATGGGCTTGGATCATTGCATTGCTGAGAACAGCTAAATGTAATAAAGTTGTTCATTGCTCAGTGTTGCTTTTACTGTCTTCTTACAATGTTCCTCTGGTTCTGTTCACTTCATTCAGCATCAGTTCATTCCAGCCTTTCCAGATTTTTCTTGTTTGCCTGCTCATCATTTCTTATGGAACCAGGATATTCCATTATATTCATATACGAGAACTTGTTCAGCTATTCCCCAATTAATGGGCATCCCTTCAAAGGTAAAGATTTTTCTCATGCTCCTGAACTTAATTTTGCCATGAGGAGTGGTGTACAGAGAGGGACTCAGTGGTTGAAAAAGTTACTAGACTGGGGATTGGGGCCTTAGGGCATAGATTGGCACTCATCAACCAGGAACTGGAGCAGAGTGGTTATTGATCTTGGTCTTGTTACCTAAATTGGAAAGGAGAGGGAATGTTTGGGGATGTGAATGAAGGCAAAAGAAGGAATATACCTACAAACACATACATGTGTGTATGTTTGTACATATATATGTGTATGTATATCTGTTGCTGGAAACCCCAAAATGTCAGCATACAGGATGAGTCTTCCTTGAAACAATTCACATACTTCTTTCAGTGAAAGTGGCAATGTTCATTGTAATGCCAATAGCAGAGGACTGGATTCCTAGTTAACCAGTTCCATAATGGGGATTAAAAGGTGATATTTATATTGGATAAAGGAACAGTGAAATTTGGATGGGATTAATGATGGTAAATATCATGGCTTGGCCCAGGTGCAGCAGGGATCGAGGGTGGATCACAAACACAGTGAAAGGCCTACTGAGTATCTAGATGGACTAGGCAGGGCCAGATACCAGGGACTGAGTTGCTGAAGTGCTTGGGAAAATTCAGGGTCCATTTCCCATCACCCCATAATTACCCACTCAAACAAATGGGACCCAAAATCTTTTAGGTCCTGGTTACTGAAACTGCTTCCTGCTGGCAAGGGTCATACAGCTGTCACTGCTTGGAGGGGGTCACAGGGAGGAGGTTGACTGGCACCAAGCACAGACTTCATCCAGGGAAGAAGAGGGGACATGACCTGATACCCATTGTTTGCCACCAGTGGTAGGTGAATGGCCTGTAGTCTGGAAGGTGCAAGTCTGACAGGTTAGCTCAATAGGTAGGCCCCAAGTACAGGGAAATTTAAAAGTGATGTCAGAATTGAGAAAAACAAAGAAAGGAAGCAAGAGCCCCAGTAGAATCATTCCAATTTGACATACAGCCTTATCTGATCTTGTCAATTCCTCAGGCTTCCACTCTAATTCCAGCTGCTTTAGGAAGCTCAGATGTTTTTGAGAACTGACAATAGTTTTGCAGGTAGAAGTTTTTATAACACAAGACTTGGGAGAATATGAGTAAGTGGATTGCACTGATTCTCTTCCTGAAACCAAACTGAAGATGTTTCTCATTTAATTTCAGTAATTAATAGCAATACCTAATTACTAAGTAGTTTAGGATATGGAAAGGAATGTGATTTTAGGCTGAACAGCTCAGAGTTCCAGTCCCTTTCTAAAAAGTTTTTCACAAGGACATTCTTTATAATGAGATGGCATTGGAAGCTGCCCAGGTTGGGTGGAGACAGATTCTTCTGCCTAGATAGCCCAAGGCTGGGAGTGGTCTGGTATGATTGGGGTGGGAGGTAATCTGATAGAAGAGGTATTTCCTCTGTTCCCATGTGGGGTTGTATCAGCCACTGTTGAAAAGATACTACATACTAGGATTTAGTGACCTCAGTCACCTTCTCCAGAGCCTCATGTTAATTTAGGCCACCTCCCAGTGTGTTGACCAGTCAGAGTTGACTGGCCCCCTTGGGAACACCTACACTTTGAAAGGCATATAACTCTCTACCCCCAAGTCCCAACTGAGCCAGTTCTGGACTGACCCCCTTAAGGGGGAAAGGAGGCATTCTAGACTGTAATTCCCATGCCATGCATGTCAAGGTATCTTGAAGGAATAAAAATGTGGCCCCCCACGTAATCTAGTTTTTCTTTCTTTTATTAAACTCTATAGACTTGAGGGGGTTGACTAATTACAAAGGGAAGTAGATTGTTCCTCAAAATGAAAGGGGTATTCAAAACATTCCTAGAAAGAAAACCAAATTCGGAGAAATTATTTGTTTCTCAAACCACTGAGGAAACCAAGTACAACAAAATTAAAGAGTAATGATTAAGAGAATTTTTTCTTTTTTTTTTTTATTTAACTTTTAACATTTATTTTCACAACATTTTGGGTTACAAATTTTCTCCCCTTTTATCCCCTCCCCCCCCCAGACCCAAGCATTCTAATTGCCCCTGTGACCAATCTGCTCTCTCTTCTGTCATCCCTCTCTGCCCTTGTCTCCATCTTCTCTTTTGTCCTGTAGGGCCAGATAGCTTTCTTTACCCCTTAACCTGTATTTCTTATTTCCTAGTGGTAAGAACATTACAGTTGATCCTAACACTTTGAGTTCCAACTTCTTTAGCTCCCTCCCTCTCCACCCCTTCCCTTTGGAAAGCAAGCAATTAGGCCAAATGTGTGTAGTTTTGCAAATGATTTCCATAATAGTTGTGTTGTATAGGACTAACTATATTTCCCTCCATCCTATCCTGTCCCCCATTACTTATATTCTCTTATGATCCTTTCCCTCCCCATGAGTGTCGACCTCGGATTGCATTCTCCTCCCCATGCCCTCCCCTCTATCATCCCCCCCACCCTGCTTGCGCCCTTGTCCCCCACTCTCCTGTATTGTGAGATAGGTTTTCCTATCAAAATGAGTGTGCATTTTATTCTTTCCTTTAGTGTAATGTGATGAGAGTAGACCTCCTGTTTTTCTCTCGCCTCCCCTCTTTATCCCTCCACTAATGAGTCTTTTGCTTGCCTCTTTTATGAGAGATAATTTGCCCCATTCAACTTCTCCCTTTCTCCTCCCAATATTTCTCTCTCACTGCTTGATTTCATTTTTTTTTTTTAAGATATGATCCCATCCTCTTCAATTCACTCTGTGCACTCTGTCTCTATGTATGTGTGCGTGTGTGCATGTGTGTGTGTGTGTACTCCCACCCAGTACCCAGATACTGACATGTTTCAAGAGTTACAAATATTGTCTTTCCATGTAGGAATGTAAACAGTTCAACTTTAGTAAGTCCCTTATGACTTCTCTTTGCTGTTCACCTTTTCATGGTTCTCTTCATTCTTGTGTTAGAAAGTCAAATTTTCTTTTCAGCTCTGGTCTTTTCATCAAGAAAATTTGAAAATCCTCTATTTCATTGAAAGACCATTTTTTATCCTGAAGTATTATACTCAGTTTTGCTGGGTAGGTGATTCTTGGTTTTAGTCCTAGATCCTTGACTTCTGGGATATCCTATTCCATTCCCTTCGATCCCTTAATGTAGAGGCTGCTAGATCTTGTGTTATCCTGATTGTATTTCCACAATACTTGAATTGTTTCTTTCTAGCTGCTTGCAATATTTTCTCCTTCACCTGGGAATTCTGGAATTTGGCCACAATGTTCCTAGGAGTTTCTCTTTTTGGATCTCTTTCATGCGGTGTTCTGTGGATTCCTTGAATATTTATTTTGCCCTCTGGTTCTAGAATCTCAGGGCAGTTTTCCTTGATAATTTCATGGAAGATGATGTCTAGGCTCTTCTTTTGATCATGGTTTTCAGGTAGTCCCAAAATTTTTATATTGTCTCTCCTGAATCTATTTTCCAGGTCAGTTGTTTTTCCAATGAGATATTTCACATTATCTTCCATTTTTCCAATCTTCTCGCTATGTTCTGTGATATCTTGCTTTCTCACAAAGTCCTTAGCGTCCATCTGTGCCATTCTAGTTTTGAAAGAACTATTTTCTTCAGTGAGCTTTTGAATCTCCTTTTCCATTTGGCTAATTCTGCTTTTGAAAGCATTCTTCTCCTCATTGGCTTTTTGAACCTCTTTTGCCAGTTGAGTTAGGCTAGTTTTCAAGGTGTTAATTTCTTCAACATTTTTTTGGTTCTCCTTTAGCAGGGAGCTGATCTGCTTTTCATGCTTCTCTTTCATCCCTCTCATTTCTCTTCCCAGTTTTTCCTCCACCTCTCTAACTTGATTTTCAAAATTCTTTTTGAGCTCTTCCATGGCCTGAGCCCATTGGGTGGGCTGGGACACAGAAGCCTTGATTTCTGTGTCTTTGCCTGATGGTAAGCATTGTTCTTCCTCATCAGAAAGGAAGGGAGGAAATGTCTGTTCTCCAAGAAAGTAGCCTTCAATAGTCTTATTTCTTTTCCCTTTTCTGGGCATTTTCCCCAGCCAGTGACTTGACCTCTGAATATTCTCCTCACACCCACCTTGCCTCCTGGTCCTCCCAGCCAGCGTTTGGGGACTGAGATTCAAATGCTGCTTCCAGCCTTAGGGCTTTTGGCGGGGGCAGGGCTGCTATTCAGTGTGAGAATTAAGTTCAGGTGGTCAGGTTGGGGCAGGGCCGCCTCTCAGGCTCAGTTCCCTCAGGGGGTTTATGCACAGACCTTCCACAATGGATCCAGGCTCCCGCCAGCTTGGGGAGCCCCTGTCTGCAGCCGCCTCTCAGCTTCTAGCTCCCGGGGGGGGGGCCCGAATCATGGGGGCACCCCACTCCCCTCTCAACCCGCCAAAGAGACTCTCTCACCGACCCCCGTCACCTGTGGGTGGAGGGACTTGTGCGGCTGCTGGAGATCCCGTCCCTGAAGCCTGCTCGGGTCTGTTTCTCTTGGTGCTGTGGCCGCAGCAGGTCTGGGCTTGGCTGGGCTCCATGTCTGCAGTGCAACGGACCTTTTGCGAGAGGTTTGCAGGTCCCTCTGTGGGTGGAGGGACCCGCGTGGCCGCTGGAGATCCCGTCCTGAAGCCCGGATCTTTTCCTCTCGGTGCCGCGGCCGGCCGCTGCAGGGCTGCCCTCTGCTCCCAGTCCCGGCGCCCAGTCCGCAGCATGAAGGACCCCCCTCGAGAGGTTTGCAGGTCCCTCCGGAACAGAAATCTCCCTCGCTCCAATATTCCGTGGCCTCTGGGTGCAGAATTCACCGTGAGTTGCTCCCCTGTAGCCGATCTGTGGGTTGCGGGTTCGGAGCTATGTGTATGTGCGCCTTTCTACTCCGCCATCTTGGCTCTACCCCCCGAGAATTTTTTCTTAATGTACAATATGGACAGCAAGGTGAAAGCATAGATGAAAAAGAAGTGAAAGTGGGAGAAACAGAATTGAGAGGTCATGAACTGACCCTTGCACCATCCTCCAGATGATTTGATGTTTTCTGGAACTTTCTGGAATTACAGAATGTGAAGGGGCATAAGAAAGAGGGAAAGAAACTCATAGAGGGGGATAGGGGATATATATTAACCAAGTCAAAAGGCAACCAGAAAGGAAATTTAATCTTGTACTCTTTTCAAAATAAAAGGATCTACAGGAGAATGGATAAAAAGGAAAAGGGAAAGATAGAAAATGGGATGAAAAAAGAGGTAAATCTTGCTTCAGTGTTTGAATGATTTACCACTGATTAATGCAATGGAATCAGTAACTGAGTTTTTTTCTTTTAAATAGTATTGTATTTTCCCCAAATACATGGAAAGACAATTTTTTCAGGACGTTTTCACTGTTTTGATGATTATTCTTTTTTTTAAATTAGTATTTTGTTTTTTCCAATTACTGGTGAAGATTTTGTTTTCAACCTTCACTTTCTATAATATTTTGACTTCCAAATTTTTTCTCCCTCCATTTCATACTCCATCCCCAAGATAGAAAACAGTCTGATATTGGTTAGACATGTGCAGTCATGTAAACGCCTTTCCACATTAGCATGTTGTGAAAGAAGAAACAGAACAAGAGAGAAATGCCATAAAAAACCAAGTGAAAGTAGTATGCTTTGGTGTGCATTCAGACTCCATAGTTCTTTCTCTGGATGTGGATAGCATTTTCCATCCTGAGTCTTTTGGGAATTCACTGAATAGGGGGTACCTCACTCAAAATGAGAACCTGAAAAGGTCTTAGACTAAAAAGGTCAGGGTTCCCCATTGCATCCTGGGCCACCTCCAGTCATCCTCATGAATATCTGGCCACTGGACCCAGATGGCTCTGGAAGAGAAAGTGAGGCTAGTGACCTTGCACAGCCCTCCCTCCTTCAAATCCAAGTCAACTGCAAGTCATATCATCATTTCCCTGATGTCATGGTCCTCTTTGAAAATGAAGAACTCTAGAATACTGAGGAGCAGGATTCAAGAGTATGAGTCAAGAGGTAGACTGATGTATATCTTATAAGAGAGTGGCAACATCTGTACATCCTTTGAGGCTTTGGAGGGCTCATCTGTTTATTCAACCTGCTCCATGCAGAACACATCTTGAGTCATTGCACTTGGCATTTGATGCTCTTTCATTTAATTTTCTTCCAGTTCTAGTGGACTGAGAGAACTCATTTTTTCAGCAGTTCATTTTACAGCAATTCTCTTTTATGTAAATCAAAATCTTTTCACTGTTTTGTCATTTTCCTTTTCATTTAAAACATCTGAATGATATTCTGTTTGTAATCGGTATTTTATTTTAGCATCCTTTTTGTATAGAACTTCCAAGTCATTAAAAAAAAAATTAACAGCATTTTCTTGATTTTTTTAGATTCCCAAGAATTGACAAAGTTTCCCTTGTCACTTGGTGTTCTGAATCAGGATTCATCACTGCATTGTGTTCACTCATAGTACTGACAATCAGGCCATGTTTTTGTTCATTTATAATTAATCACTTGAATGCCTGACTTATTCTTATCAGCTCTTGAACATCTCTTCCCTTCTCCACACTCCCACACTGGGAACCTTGTCTTTGTAACAGCCAGTCAAATTTGATCGCACCCTATTGTATCCTCCCCAACAGCTGACACACTCAGTCATTCTCCACAAACAGTTCCCTCACATTTTGAATCTTTCTCTATGAGTTGGTTCCTTTCCTACTGCCTTTGACCATCTTCCCCATCTTTAAGGAAACCTTCCCTTCATCCTCACCCCGATTAAGCAATCATTCTGTCTCACCTTCTTTTCTCTTCCAAACACCTTTAAATATCAGGATGAAATTCCTACTTTCTTCTCTCCCTGCTTAGTTGTTATTCAATTGTTTCAGAAGTGTCTGATTCTTCTAGACCTTATTGGAGGTTTTTTGGGCAAAGATACTGGAGTGGTTTGCCATTTCCTGCTCATTTTAGAGATGATGAACTGAGGCAAATAGAGTTAAGGGCCTTAAGTGACTTAAGATCGCACAGCTAGTAAGTGTCTGAGACCAGATTTGAACTCATGAAGATGAGTCTTCCCTTGGGCAAATCTGTTGATTCAAATTTTATTGTGGCAACCTTTCTACTCTGAAGGAGAAGGCTCTGAGTCCTCATGGATGAAGCAGGGACAGTGGGAAGGAATGGACAGGTGACAGAGGAGGAGCTCTCAGGGGGAAGCAGTGTTTGCATTTTGACCAATGTGATTTTGATTCCTGGAAAGGAAACTGGTGAACTAGGAGAAGGTCAAGTTAGAAGAGGGGTCATTCTCATGGCCATGACTTTGCAGCTGATGAAGGATGCAGGATGATAAACACAGAGAGAGGAAGGTAGGTACAGACAATGAAGGCCACAAAAAAAGGCCAGTGCCCTGTGGAAAATTTCACAGAAAGTTGAGGGGGGTTGTTCTCCAGGGCCTGTACCTGGTCAGTGGGATTAGGATTCATTCAAGTTCCCAATATGTGTTTGAAAGATTCTCCCAGTTGAGCCTGGGCACTAGCAGGGGCTGGGGGCCTGTCCTAGGTAGGAGAGTAGCAGGGAACCAGGAAACTGAGTGTGGACAGAAATAGTTTTGCAGGCTGGAGTCCATTTTTCAAGTGACCAGTTCTCAAAGGACCATGGGCTGGAGTCAGAAGGGACCTCAGAACTCTAGGCTCTCTTTTTACCTGGAGGAACAAGGCTCAGAGCTGTCAATGACTGACCTAGGGTCACAGGGGCATTAAGGAACAGCCAGGATTCCATCCTGGACCACAGACTGACACCAGTAGGGAATTCCAAAATCATCCTCTGATGGAACTTCGAACTCTAAATGTCCCTGAGGGTTGGGGTTTGTTTTTTTTTTTGAGTTGATCTCCAGATCACAGAAATGCATGTACATGTGAAACCTGAAAGGGGCTTAGTTTGAGGTCACCAAGTCCTGCCCCCTCATTTTACAGAGAACACTGAGGTTCAATGACTTACCAGCCAAGTTACTGGAGCCTGGAGTCAGACCAGAGTTAAGAATCCTCCCCCTGACCTGTCCTAGCTTAGACTCTGGGAAAGTCACTGAACCTCTCAGCTTCAGTTTCCTTAACTGTGAAATGGGGAAAACAGGCCCTATGTGGCAGGGCTGTTGCTAGAATCAAGAGATCATATATGTGAAGTGTTGTTTAAGTGGGACCTGGTGGAACTGGATTCAAACCCGGGTCCTGATTTCCAGATGAAGCACTCTTTCTTTCCCCCTCTGCCCCCTCCACCAGGCAGCCTCCCAGCACTGGGGGAGAGGCCAGGCTTTTGTAGAGTTCTCTCTTGGGAGGAAATGAGAAGGATTCATGGGGAGGGGGGACACAAGACTGAAAGGACTCTGAGAAATGCTTCATTTCTGAGATGGGGAGAGGGCAGATAGCTGTGGGATTGTAGAGTTCAGAATTTGGGGGGGATGAGGGGGGGTACCTTAGATACAGATTGTTTGGCCAAAGACTCTGGTCCTTTAATGTCTTCTCAGTCTGGCTAGAGAGGTGAATGAAGACAGAGAGTGACTGCTCCCTGAAATCTAGCCTCCAACCTTCTATAGCTCCCACTATTTATTTCTCCTCTCCCTCCACTCCCTCACCTTCCTAGCCTGAAGAGGTTAACCTTGGCTCCTCCCTGCCCAGGTGTGTGGGGGATGTGGGGGCAGGGCCAAATGTTCAAAGCTCCCTTTACTCAACCTGGGTGAGTTGGGTGGCCTGGCTGCCCCAGTAATGCAGAGAAGCCTCCAAGCACAGATCCCTCCTTCCCTTGAAGTGGGGTACCCACTGAACCCCAGACTGAATTGTATCTAGGACTCCCCAGAGATCTTAGCAGTTGTTCTTGTGCCTGAGGGGAGGAGACAAAGACCTATAGCCTGCTCCCCTCCCCACTTATGCAAACCCCTTGTCTACAAAATCATAATGAATTCTAATCATTCTTTATCCTCCACATTAATGTTTCTCAATCCGGTTTCAGCAAAACACCATTACCTCACACTTAGGCTATTACAATAGCTGCAGAGGAAGGAGGTCTGCCTGCCTCAAATCTCTCCCCATTCTAGTGCAGCCCCAAAGTCATTTTCCTACACTGCAGGTCTGCCCATGTCATCTGCCTGCTCCACGTGGGAAGCTCCAGTGGCTCCCTACTGTTTCCAGGAGCAAATACAAAATTCTCTGCTTGGTGCCCAGAGCCCTGCATAACTGGGCCCTCTCCCACTTTTCCAGTCTTCTTTCACCTTTCTCCCCCACATTTTCTCTTCTGCAGGGATACTGGTCTGCTGGAGGTTTCACTCACAAGACCCTCCAGCTGTCAGCTCACAGCCTTCTCTCTGACTGTGCCCCAGGCCTGTTATACTCACCACCCTCTACTTTGATCACTGACCTGCCTGACTCCCTTTAAGTCCCAGCTAAAATCCTGCCTTTGGTAAGCCCAGTGTCTTCACTGCTAACTGTGCCCCATCTATCCTGTCTGTAGCTCACTTAGTACAGACTTGTAGGTTGTCTCCCCTTCCTTTGTAAGCTCCCTGAGAGCAGGGACTGTTGTTTGCCACTTTTTGTATCTCCAGGGCTTAGCACAGTGCCAGGCACATGGGGGTTGCTCTGCTGTTCAGTCCTGTCTGACACTTCCAAGGAACATTCGCCAGAGGCTTCATTTGGCATCTTGTTCGAGGACCTTGCTGACAGCCCTGGGTTGTGGAAACATCTGATTAGCTCGGACCACCCCCTGCACTGGCTGGGGGTTCAGAAGTTACGTTCATACGATATCTATGAGGATCATTTGTCTGGGATCATTCCTCCATTTCAGTTTTTAAGGAAAAACCCCACTTAGTTAAAAAAGTGTCAACATAACACAAATAAAACTGTATTACATGTGATGCATTTGTTGAAGAAAATGGGTTTCCTCCAAGGTGTTAGGAACTGGAAGCAAGGTTCTTTGCCTAAGATCTGGGACTCTATATCTCTCTCTCTGTCTCTCTCTTTGTATTCCTCCCTCCCCACCTTCCACTCTCTCTCTCTCTCTCTGTCTCTCTCTCTCTCTTTCTTCCTCCCTCTCTTTCTCTCTCTGTCCATCTCTCTTTCTCAAGTGAGCTATAAATACATTTTACCCAAATGACTTTATTATGAGATTAATGATCCAAGGAATGACAATCATAAAAATAGCCAATATTTCCAAAGTGATCTCATGTTTGCAAAGCACTGGACAAATATTGTTTAATTAAATCCTTACCTCAACCCTGGGAGGTAGTTGCCCTTATTATCCTCATTCTACAGATGGGGAAACTCAGGCAGGGTTAGGTGGCATGACTTTCCCAGGGACATGCAGCTAAGGAAGTACCAGAGACTGAAGTGGAATTCAGGCCTTGTGGTTCAAAGCCCAGCACTTTACCCCTGTGCCACCTAGAAGCTTAAAGAAAGCATGACAGAAATTAAGTTACTAAAACATTTAAATAGGGACTTTTAGTGCCAGTAAACACTAGGAAACAAAGTGAGTGTTGTGACCCATTTTAAGCCCCCTATCACCTCAGAAAGGATTAAAACCCAGATTGGTCAATCAGGAAAAAGACATGTTGGCCCACCCTGAGCTTAGCCCACCATCATGCTTGGTGAGCTCTGGCATAACTGACATGCTTTGCTTTGCTCTCTGAGGGAACTCAAAATACCCCTTCCTGTGCCAGCAACTATTAGGAACATTCTTCTGTTTATGACATTCCAGGGCAGGATGCCTTGAAAGGGACACTATCTGGAATTATGGGACTTTTCTTATCTTGGAATTTTTATGGACACATGTTAAGCTGTGTATAGTCATGTTAATGTGAGAAGAAACAGACATCCTGGGTCTACAATTTTAATGCACATCTTGACATTCTTCTATCTTATTGTATTGACAATCTGTCCCATTACAAAATGCCTTTCTCACGTTATGGTTAACACTTCTGCAGACTAATTTTGGCGGGCACAGGCAGCCTGACTTGGGATTGCTCTAAGAGTATTAAGGGTCTCCTTCGGCTTGTTGGCCTCTGAGTTCAGAATTATTGTCTGACTGCATCATGCTTGCATCTCTGGCTGAATCAGAAGAAATAAGCACGTTACAGCACGGGTACAGCCTGAGTCTGTTTGTTCCTTGGTCAAACGTTCAGTTAAGGGGGAAGCTGATCCTGGTTGTTTCTTTGGAGCACACCTTTGGTAAATGTATGACCATGCCAATTAACTGTGAAACGATAGTCTATGAACACCATGAAATACTGAGGAGAGATGACAAACATTAGGATTTTAGAGAAAAATCCTTCCATGTTTAGGGTTTTGTGCACAGGATGGAATTTGGAGGGTCTAAGGAGGTCTCTTGTTGGGAGGCGTAATGAAGTCTGCTCTGCAGCAGGAGGCCTTCCCTTGGTGATTAGAAGCCAAACCTTTGCCTCCAGCATGATTTCTCCAAAGCGCTATCAGGAAGGAGCTCTGGGGAAGCCCTTCCCTCATCCATGGCCTTTGTCCACCTTCCTTCATCAGATTGTCTGCTGATCAGCCTCCTCCAAAGAAAAGCACACCCCCACGAGTGTCCTGGGGAGGCTTCTCTCTGCTAGAAAGTAAAAATTGTTTTACATGCAATGGGGAAATAAGATAGAAAAGCAAGGGGGAACAGAATCTGTATAGCTCTACAAGAAAATGAGGAAGGGGATAAGAAGGGTGATAAAAGGGAGGGCAGACTGGGGGAGGGGGTAATCAGAATGCATGCCAACTTGGGCTGGGGGAGGGGAGAGATGGGGAGAAAATTTGGAACTCAAAGTCTTGTGGAAATGAATGTTGAAAACTAAAAATAAATTAATGAATAAAACAAAAAAAAAATGAGGAGAATAAAGGCACCTTCCCCCAAATACTGCTCTGAGGATTCCCCTGGTCAAGTGCTTGGCAGCACCAGGCACATGGTTGTGATATAAATGTACGAGATTTTTATTTCTCTCTAAGAGTTTCTTCCTCTAGGCTGGGGAATTCCCCAACAATCACTTCAATTTGATTAAGACACGGTTTCTCCTTTGTACCCTAGAACATAGAGATGAAGAAACTGAGGCTAAGAGATGATGTGACCTGACAAATGTATCAGAGGCAGGGTTTGAACTCAGTTCCAGCTGAGATCCAGCACTGCCCACTGTACCACCCAGCTAGTTCCCTTGACAGAGATGACTGAGAGTTAGGTACAAAAAAGCAGACCCAGAAATGAGGGAAAGTTCACCACATGAGGAAGGAAGGAGGAAGGCAGGGATAATAGGAGACCAGGTCAGATCAGAGGAAGGACTTACAGAGCCCTTGGTTATCAGTCCCACAGACAGCTGGAGAATCTGGACAGGAAAGAATCTCCAAGGACAAGTTTTTATCCAACAGGTAGTGATGGTTGACAGTAACAATCGTTACAGGGAAGTCAGGAAAAAGCCAATAAAAGGGCTACTCCAGGTGTGGGGACCATTTTCATGTGATTAATTTAGGTATAATCAAATAAGGCTGCATTCAAGACATTTCAATTAGATATACTTAAAAATGTACATTGTTTTGTAAAAACCTAACTACTCTGAGTCATTTCAAAAATCCAGAACTATTGGTTAATTTTAAAGTAACCAAGGCCAGAGGTTCCCCAGCCCTGGGCGAGGGTCTTTGCAAATAAAGACACCCTTGCTTTTAGCTGCCTGAATGGTTTGCAGGAGGTGGAGAAGGGAGGAGAGGGTGGGGAAAGGAGAGACCATCCAGTAGAGGGGGCTTTTCCTAGGAAATTACCAGTGGAAAGGAGGAAAGAGGGTAGCCTGAGGATGAGAAGGTTAAGTCAAGGTCTTTTAAAGGTGGGGGAGACTTGGGCATATCATGTTTGGAGTTAGCAGTTCAGTGCATTGAGGGCTGAAAGGAAGTTGTGGTTCAGTTATTTTCACTGGGGTTGGACTAGTCCTGACCCCATCTGGGGTTTTCTTGGGCAAAGGTACTGGAGTAGACACTCCTCTGTGTTAGAAGTGAGCCCATTTAACAAGCCCCCAACAGTGAGAAACATGCTCACCTTAATAAAGAACAATACCTGTTGTGAAACTAGGAAAGCCTTTATTAATTTTTACGTCCATTCCCCCTGAATGGACAGGTAGCCTCCCCAGTAAGGTTACAGGAAGACTACAACATATCTAGAAAGATGGGGTTTCTCATACTGTTTCCTGAACTTTGAATCTCCCACAATACCATCCCCTGGCCATGTGACTCCATGTTCCCCTCTCAGATAGACCCTTCCTCACACAGCTCCTTGGGCCTGTACATCAGTTTCTGACCTGTACTGTCCATGCTAGGTCACAACCCTTATCTGCTAGGAATGTGTACAACAAAACATTCTTACTTCCCACAAAACCCCCCTTTTTTCCTTTATTAAAATTTTTGTTTCCACACCTAAATCCAATAAATACCTCCTCATATTCTTTGTCCTATGCATTCTTCCTTTCATCTATCTCCCTTTCATATGAATATGGGTAGGGAGCAAAGATGACTGACACACTGACAAATTACAAGGGGGAAGTCCCCTTTCATAAGTACAGATACAGAGATTCAAAATACAAAGGTAGATCAATGAATTGTCCATTCAGAGGTTGTATCTCATACAGCAGTCTGGGGAGGAACATCATCTGATGCGGTTTTCTGGTCTGGATGCTCATTCAAACCTTCTCCAGCACAGCATCTCAGCATCTTCTTCCCTTCATGTTTATAGAAATCCAGATGTCCGCTCTCCTACAAAACTGACCTTGATACAATTTCAGATGACCATTCCTAAGTTTTATACACTTACTCTCAGGAAATCAAAACTGGAACTTTGGCCAATTGTGACATTTAAGAAATTCATATTAGAACCCAGTTTTTACATTTTACACTAATTCACTATCAGTTTCCCCCTTAGATTTCACTAAGGAGTCAATAACAGGTTCCAGTGCTCACATAAATACAATAAATAATCATTTTTTACACAGTATGCATCACCTCATAAAACAATTCCAACTTCTGGTCATGTGATGCTTCTTTTAAAGCATTTACAATATAGACCATAAACCATTTTTCTTTTAACATTAACTGAGAGACAATAATAACTATGCATGCTAACCTCACAAGCCCTTGACCTGATTGTCTCCACACTATTACTAAGAATTAAAGGACCCTAACTTATTGTTGTTGGTATGAAATCCTAAGCCTAATAGCATGATTTTGGTCTTAACCTCAGATGTTCCCCTACCAACACTCTATCGTTTAATAGATCTAGTATTATGCTTACAAAACTTTTGCTCATAGAAAATTGCCACCAAGAGTAGGGACATTTCAGGGAAACAACATCTCCCTCACTTCATGTCAGTTTCAGGCAGGATTAAATTGTCCACTTGCATTCAGTCAGGCTTAAAGTCTGCCAGGTGTCAGTGGGGAAACTGAGTCAGGAGAATCCTACCTCAGCCCAGGCTGAACAGCCATTCTCCCGACCTTCCCATGAGATCACCTTTTTGCAGTTCATACCAGCATCTCACAGGCTTACTGGCATCATGGATCAGTGGCTCAGACCGTCTCTCTTGCTATCTACACCTGGAGTTAGACTCAGAAGAACAGTCAGTTAATAGTCCCATAAAATCTTAAAGTAGCAAGCTCCAGTAATCAGTCCCAGATATGACTATAACTTCACTTTGGCTGAGGAACATCTTTTGAAGCAAGTCTTAAGTAGCTTACACGCCTTTCTATTTTTTTCCTAATTCCTGATTAAACAACAATCATAATAAGTTATTGCTCTAATAGATTTACATCTGTTTCTCAAACTACTTTGTCCCTTTTTAACCATGCTTAATTTAAAAGAATGAGGCACACGAATGATAAGTTAATCTGACATTTATACTTTTATTTCCTTTCCTTTGTCTAATCATTCCCATAACATTCAGAAAGAATGGTCCCAAGGAAGGAGTAATCAGAATGCAAGGTATTAGGAAGCGGGGGGAGGGGAGTGATGAGGAGAAAAATTGGACGTGTCACAAGAGGTAAAAGCAATTAGTATTAAAACAATAGACTGAATTAATTACTGAGAATAAATCAATGACATCTTTAGTTTGGAGAAAAGAATTTCTGTCTAAATTTCCTAGAGGAAGGTAACCTCGGGTAAAATTTGGCATTGATGGAAAAGTCAAGGTTTTGATGGTAAACTCGATTTTATGATTGCTATTTAATCAGGATCTAGAACATGGATAGAAAGGCATGTAAGCCACTTAAGACTTGCCTAAAAGATGTTCCTTAGCCAAAGTGAAACTATAGTCATATCTGAAACCTGGTTATTGGAACTTGCCATTTTTAGATGCTATGGGACTCTTAAGTGACTGTTCTTGTGAGTCTAACTCCAGGTATGGGTAGCAAGAAAGGCGATCTGAGTCTTCAATACATGATGCCAGTAAGCTGGTGAGATGCTGGTATGAACTGCAATAGGTGATCTCAAGGGAAGGGTGGGAGAGTGGCTGTTCAGCCTGGGCTGAGGTGGGATTCTCCTGACTCAGTTTCCCCACTGACACCTGCCAGACTTTAAGCCTGACTGAATGCAAGCGGATAATCTAATCCTGCCTGGAATTGACATGAAGTTGGGGAGATATTGTATCCCTGCAATGTCCTTACTATTGGTGGCAATTTCCTATAGTCAAAAGGTTTGTAAGCTCAATACCAGATCTATTCAATTATAGATTATTGGTAGGGGAACATCCGAGGTTGTCTAAAATTAAGCTATCAGGCACAGGACTTTAGACGAACAACAATAAATTAGGGTCCTTTCATTCTTAGTAGTACTGTGGAGACAATGAGGTCAAGAGCTTGTGAAGTTAGCAACATAAATATTACTTGTGTCTCAGTTGGTTAATGTTTAAAAAAAATTCCTTTGTGGTCCATATTGTAAATACTTTAAAAAGAAGTATCACCTGACCAAAAGTTTGAATTGTTTTATCTGTTATAAACTGTGTTAAAAATAAATAATAATTAAAAAAAAGAATGCTCCCAAAGATTTTATTTTCACAAGATTGTAGCGGACAGCCTGTGTCCCTACACGTCTCAGTGATGTGGTGAAGAAGAAAGACACAGGAGGCGAGAGAAGAAAGACCAACTCTACTTTATTGATCTGAGGGTCCAGGTATTTATAGACAGAAACTGCAAGCCTACCTGACATTCTGCTTGTCTCCACCCTAGTGATTACATCAGTCTTATAAGACTGATTAAATCAAACTGGGAGCCTAAAGGGCATGTATTTTACATATCCCTTGTTTTCTGTAATTCTCCTGTTTATCTCACAGGGACAGCAATATCTGAGGGGCATGGAGAGCCATTCCCGATGATAATGAGCACGGTCTCAAAGAACAGTTTCCCCAAAGGTCTATCCTGATCTTGTCAACCGCACTCCAACCTGGGCCTCAACAGAAGACCATACCAGAGTACCCATTTACCCAATTAATTGAAAATAGCAAGATTCCACTACTTGCATTGTGCTTCCATCATAAACTATCTCTTTTGGTTATAGACACATGCCATGAAGATGAAAAGCAAGGGCCAAATGAGATATCATCTCCACCTTATAGCCCATCTCAGACACAGCGAAGGGGAAAATACTCCTTTTCAAAGGAACACAACAGAGAAACTGAGCCAGAAGGATTCCATCCCAAGCTAAGGACAGGATTGTCTCCTGAGGCCAACTTCTCCCCATCACATTCCTCTCTGAGTAGTAGGCCACAACAAGTAATGATCCCAGAGGCTTTTACAAATGGCAGGTTTCACAAATCAAAAATTTTACCAAGACTAACATCTTAAATGTTATTTTTGTCCTAAAAGCCAATCACTACAGATAATTTATCACCAACACGAATTACTTGTTTAGGAATTCTGTATGCAAACAATTTACACTTTACATAGACATAACAACTGTAACAAACTGTGGGGCCACACTACTTGGGTGATCATTTTAGACTCTTCAGACCCTGGTTGGGGCTGGCACTACTACTCTCCTTCCACAATACATATAGTTAACATCTCTTCTGTGAGCATCCACAGTTTAGATTAGATCTTAAGACATCCTTCTATAATGACTGTACTTCAAAAGTAAAGGGGGATAAGGCCAGGAGGCTTTTTGTCTCAAAATTATCACACACCTTCCTGGAGCCATAAATTTCTTGATCTCTCTTATCTTGTCCCTTATCTTCCAACCCCCAATAAAATCTGAATTTATAGCAAATTAACTTACATATATAAATTGGGTAGGCAGGCCTTTCAAAAATAATACAAAAGATTTTACAAAACATTTTTTCATACATCAAATATCATCTTTTAAGAAAAGTTTACAACTTATCACAAAACCCTCATGAACCTAACTGGAAAATATTACAAAAGATCTAAAACCAAGACCTTTGCACATTTGCCCATAAACTTCCTTTTAGAAACATACTTTCATACATGCTTGATTCATAGCAAAAACAAATTTAGTTAAAACTTCCTTCTTTACAGCAGCAACAAACTTTTTAATATACATAATACATCCTTAGATGAAATAGGCTTGCAAATCACACCCATATATAAAAATGTATATGTATTTTTTCCAAGGATTCTCATTTTCTTAAGAGGAATTCTACAGCACAGAAACTCTTACACAGAATTCATAACATTACATTTGTTTCCCAAACTACACTGTCCCTTTTTAACCATGCTCAATCTAACTCATCATTAATTTAACAATGCAGTTCCTAATATAACAACATATAAATTTACTTAAAAAATGTAAAACTATTTGTTTACCTAAAACTTAAAATGAGCCATCACTCATTCAGTTGAATGCATTTCCACATCACTCTGCACAGTATTTCATCTCCTTACCACCATGTGGGCACACTCTATCACCTGGCATCCTTTCAGATAGAGTCATCTCAAATTTGATTGAGCTATTAATTATCAAATCGTTACATGATTTTTTTCTCTCTGCTTAAAATACTTCCTCACACCCTCGATACTTACTGAAACCATCTGAAACTGACCCATCCAGAACTATTCAAACTTTATTCATCTTTTCAAGTCTCTCAGTCCCATTACTCAGATTATCCAGTTCCTCCACATGTTAACCATAACTGTCTGCCCTGGAATCCCTTTCTAGCTCAAATCTACCATTATATAGCAAACACCAGCATTTTCACTGCTTATTTATAACCAAATATAAGCTTCAAATTATCAAATTTCTATCATATCCTTTAAAAACCACAATCTATATATAATAAACTCAAAATTTAGCAATTTCCTCATACCCATCCTTGTTTTAAGCATTTTACAATCATAAATGCCAAATAACAGTATATTTCTGTTAATCCTGACAGGAAGAGCATTCTCAGAGGCTGCTTTGTATTCTTTCAGGACAGATTTTACCTTGAATCATATCAAACCTGGATTTATAATCATTAATTTATAATCACATTCTAGCCCTCTTTTTTTTCAAATACTCTTGCTACTTAAAAGAAAACTTTATTTATAACTTCCCAGGATCTCTTTTTACTCTATTTCCTTAAAGAGCTGAAACACCATCTTTCAGCTCCTCTCCCCACTCCAAGGTCCACCAGACCAGCTCTCCCAGTCTCATTCTTTGAATCATATTGTGGGGGGAAGCAGGGTAACCTTACCCTTACGCATGTGGTCTGAGCACATGGACAGAGTTAATGCTTCTAAAAGAAATCAGTGAAATTCTAAAGTGAATTAACAATTTTAAATATATTGTCTTCTGGTATCAGATATATTAATTTGAACATAAAGTACAGATTTTAGCTTTGAGATCTCATTAAATCAAAACTCAACTTTTCACTCCAGACTGTCAGTCTATTACTCTGCTAATTTCCATTACAAAAGAGATCCTCCTTCAGGTGAGGTCTAGAAGGGAAAAGATTTTCCCAGATTCAAAAAAAAGTTTTGAATCAGATGAATTTAAGAAGCTCCTTGCCCAGGCAAAAGGGCCTAAAAAATTTAACACTGACAAAGTATGACTTCCAAGCATGAAGCTTAGGAGCTTAAAAACCAATAGTAATAATTACCAATCACAGTAAATATTTTTAAATTTTTAAATCCAATAACCTTCCATAAATTTGTGCATTGGTTTCCCAATCTGGTTAAACATTTTCTTAAGAGGGATGGGGGGAGGAGGGAGCACATGGATACTCCACCATCCTACCCAGATCCCCCCTCCTTTTATATTTCACATAAACCAAATACTCATCATTTCTTCCAACTTCTTTGTTCCTTAAAAAGAAACATAAGGGGTTAGCCTAACAATTTACCTTATCAACAGAGCCACATGTTTTTAAACAACTTTCAAAAAGTTCTCAAACTCTCTATTAACACCATTATCAAGCCAAACAGTAAAACATCTTTCTCTCTCTCTTTCTCCAGCCCACTCACTCCTCTGAGGCTGCTGTAATCAGGGAGGGAAGGAGAGGGGAAGATTGAGAAGTAGCAGAATTCCAAGGGAAAGTCCAGTCACAGCCCTTGCTACTCAGGCTGGCTGCATGACTGCATTTACAATTTAACAAAACACTTCACAAACACATACGCAAACACAGAATGGATAGAGCAATACAGATCCTCTCTTTTTAAAATAAACTAATTTTAGATTAAACTGCTCAAAATCCAACTATTCATGTCAATTTACTCTGAGTGAGTCCAAGCCAATTTTAAAAGGATCCTTCTCAGAATCTAGATTCTCCTTCTCCCCTCTTTCTCTCTGTTCTCTCTCCAGAGTACACAAGGGAAGGAATATAGCCAGCATTCCTTCAAAGGGGCCTCTGAAGGAATATCCAGAGGATTATTCATCCCCTCCCAGGTACCATTATCTTAAGAGCTCTCATTCCTCATTTTAGGACTTATGCTCTGAAGGTCCCTGAAGGGTCTGATCATGCCTAAGATCCCCAGGCAGACAAGGCAGTACTTAGTCACTGATTTTCCTGTCCCAGCTCAGGTCCCTGACTTACACTGCCTCCAGCCATTCAATCCATTGTTTTATCTGCATCCCTGATTTCACAACAATTCCAAACAGTCCCAGAGAAGTTAGCAGTCAGAAGAGGGGAAACATGCCTCTGGGCTTTTGAGCCACTGAAAAATTAATGGGCATGCTCCTATCCCTCACAAGGAAGATTCCATCCTAACCTTTCTGATGCTAAAGATCCCAGACGAGCCCCAAGAATTGTTAGAAATGAGTTCATCTAACAAGCCCCCAACTGTGAGACACAAGCTCACCTTAAAGAAAGAACAATGCCTGTTGTGAAATCTGGAAAGCTTTTATTAATCTTTATGTCCATTCCCCCTGAATGGACAGGTAGCCTCCCCAGTAAGGTTACTACAACATGTGCAGAAAGATGGCATTTCTCATACTGTTTTCTGAACTTTGGATCTCTTGTGGTACTGTCCCCTGGACAGGTGACTCCATGCTCTCTCTGATAGACCCTTCCTCTCACAGTTCCTTGGGCCTGTGCATTAGTTTCTGACCTGTAACCTGTATATGCTAGGTCACAACCCTTATCACCTTGGAATGTGGAAAGCAGAACTTTCTTACTTCCCACATCTGTACTATTAGGGTCTGTGTCACAGAAACAAGGTTTTAAAAAACACTGTGACCTGTATAAATGGCATATTATGTCACGTAATCCAACCCCCCAATTCCCCTCATTTGAAAAGGAGGCCATCAGACTGAATACAAGTGTGCTGCAGACCTCTTTTATTATGCCCCTTCACAGGGGCACAGACTCCAGTCACTGGCCTTTCTGCCCCTTCCCCACCCTCCAACAAACAGAAAACTATCTCCACCCTCTGATCCCTTCAGCCTGGAAAGCTCTTCTCTTTTCCCATGGGCCTTGGTGTTCTTTATGGTGGCACTCAAATCTGCCCTTCTGCAGACCTGCCCTGGTTTTCTTCCTCCCTTCTCAGCTGCTAGTGCCCTCCTCTCAAAGATGACCTTCCACCTGTCTCCTCTCTCTAGAAGCTTGATCTAAGGGATGTTAACCTTAAAACTGGTTAAAGAAAAGGCAACAGGCTAAATGCATACATTTTATAATTTAATTAATTAATTGATCAATTGCCTATTAAAGAAAACGGTAACATAATGCATTATGGAGCCAAAAATGTTCTGGCTACCAATACAAAGAATTGGGCAGCCTTAAATCTGTTTTAGGACAAAGAAGTGTTCTGTGTCCTTCAGATTTATGGTCTCCATAAGTGATTAACTAGACCATTAGAAAGGAATTTCTTAATTGCATAGTTTGTACATGCAATAAGATAACAGAGTTTGACAAAGTTTCATATAGAAATTACAACCCAAGATGTCTGTGTTTTCTTTACCATTAACATGCCATAACATAGTATATGTCTACAAATATTAAGATATGGAAAACATCCCATTATTCAAGATAGTGTCTTAGGTTAAAGGTCTCTTAAGGAATGTTAAGTTAGCCCTGGCTGGCTTTTGTTGACATAGGAAGAGGCATTCTCTGAGTTTGCTTCAGAGAGAACAAAGAGATTATTCCAAAATTTTATATTAAACATTATCATTCCCTCCTTTTGGTCAAAGGCAAGCTGAAGGCTTCACCTGTAGACCAACAAAGACACGAAAAAACCTCTAAATAACCAGTGGTGTGAGAGTTACTCTTCATGCAAGTCTGGTCCAGGCTCTTGGGAAAGCTGTCTATGTCTGATGGCATCTTGTTCAGGCCTCTTCAAAATTGGAGGGCATGATCCACTCAGGAGCAGGGGCAATGGCGGTGACAGATGGATCTACGAGTCTATACCGAAAACTTGACAGGGTCTCTCAGAAAACATGATTTGATAATTGAGATGAAACAATACAACATAGTTAACATGGCTAAAGACACTTAGCAATAGTTCAGTTTCCCAGCCATGCAGGGCTAGGTTCAGACAACACAATGAAGTTTTCTTTTCATTTCACAAATTGCATTTTTACATTAAGTCAGGTACAATTAAAACTTAAAGGGCTCACAACAGACTAGTTTTGAAAGGGAGATTTACATGTCACCAATATAAACAAGAAAATTAAATATGAACCATACAAATCAATGCAATTATTATTTCAATGTTAAATAACATTAAGTTCTTTGTATCCCAGTAATCCATTCCTAATTTTCATTTAAACAAAACTTTGAATCCCAGATTTCTCATGTAGTTGTCTGATACCTAGATATCTTTTCTTTGACAATAGGTTTTATTCTTGGGATAGTTCAAAAAGAGAATTCTGCCTTTCTGGTTCAAATCTAGAAGTTCTTAGATACTTCTGACAATATAAATTAGTACAATTCCTTAAAATTTGTTCTCCATTTTTTTTTAAATTTCAGAAAATTTCGGTTCACATTATTTGCTGTTTCTGTCTTTATCTAAATCTTGCACCTGGAGTAAGAGTCTTTTAAAATGTGAGAGTTCAACTATAAGATGAACTCATCTGCCTTTTAAATTATTGGACAGATATTTTAACAGAGAAGAAATAATTTCACTTACTTTTACTACTATCCTGTACAAATTTTATGCAAAAATCTAAATTTGAGATCTTATTATCAAAAGCATGACAAATTTTAGAAGTCAATCATATCCATTTGCATATGATTCTTAGAGGAATCAGACTGATCCTGTTGTTTTTCCTCAAAATTTGCTACTCTAATTAGACATCTGTCACATTACAACTTTGTCTCATTACCTGATCTAATCATTTCCTCAATGTTATCTCTATATTATATTTATTTATTTGGCCAGGAATATAGGTTAAGGTTGTAAGCTGTTTATTCCTGCACCCCATTATAATAACTCAGAGATGCTCCAATTTCCATTTATTATTTGATAGACTTAGTATTGTACTTTCAGAACTTCTTGATTATAAAGATTTGCTATAAAAGAAAAAGAGGGACAGTGTTAACAGAAGGAAAGGATCTCCTTAGTTCTGGTTGATTCCAGGAATAAGCCATTATCTGACATGTAATCATGAGGTTACCAGGTGCTGAAAGCAGGGCTTAGAGGTAATCAGGTGGGGAATTTCCTTTTTCAGAAAGGAAATAGCACATTTGGGAAATAAATTTAGGAAGATTCTACCTAGGCTGTGTCCAAGGTCATCTTCAAAACCTTTCCAAGCATCCACCATTAGCCTGCAGCATATGTCAGTTGGCTTTATGATAACTTAGACAAGTATTCCTGTAATCAGAACTTCAAATAATAGGAAATTGCGATCCCAGTCTTATATGGCAAATCAATATTGGCTGGTATCCCTCAGAGAAAATACTTCTTCACTCTTTAAACCATCTGAAACTGACACAAAAGTATCCAGAACAACTATGGGGGAGCAAGAGGGGTTTGGATAACCCATATTTATTCCCAAATCTTATCTACCTTCCATATTTTCAAACAGAACTTAATTTACCTTTCCAAATCTCTCAATCCTATTCTTCCACTTGCTTTTACATTTTAACCATAAGACAAGATAGGTCATAAGTTATTACTTTTTGCTAGCATAACTGTACTGGAATCTCATTCCAGCTTAAACAAAACAAAGAGGTTAATGACTAAATTTATAGTTGATGGAATTGTCTTTGTTTCACAAGTTGTTATTCTTCCCTAATTATATTCACTCTGGAAGAATGAGATACTTCAGGAATTAAATCTTTTACATAATAAATTCAAACGCAAACTTTAACTCTGACTTAGGCCATAGAATGACTGATCAAAACAGCTTAATTTAACAGTATATTATTTTGAAGTTTTAGTAGGCCTTCTAAGAATCACACATGATTTTTCAAAACATTTCTCCTAAAAGTATTTCCCTTCTTTAAAAACAGTTTAAAATTTACTCTGATGTTCACGAAACTCTTAAGAAGAAAACTAGTTGGAAACTTTAAAAATGCTTGATATCTCTTTTTTTTTCTTAAGCAAAAATAAACCTTTAAAACTGGAATTCATTAAAGCTGAGTTGTTACAAAAATGTTCTTACGTAATATGAATTTCCAAAGTATTATAACAAACTGAATTCTTAATTATTATAGTATTCTTAGATGTAAGAGACTGACTCACAGAAAAACACTGTTGCTTTTAAAATCCTTTTTTAAACAATGGGAACATCTTAAGGTGAGTCTTAAGTAGTTCACATAATTTTCTGCACATGTTCTAATTTGAGATAAAAATAATATTAGCTTTCCCAGTAAGATTACACAAAGGCTCACATGTTTTGCTGGTCATTTGTTATTGACTACAGAAATCTGCTATAGAAGGAAAAAGCAGGGACATGTGACATACCACGTATGACAGGATAAAACATTCTTTACTCTGTTTGAATTCAGATGGGAGTGAAATTCTCCAGTCATGCAGTATCTGTTTCATAGCCAGACTCACAAATAGTCAGGTGAGAAACATTCCTTTTTAAAGGAACACAATAGGGAAACTGAGCCAGGAGGATCCCATCCTAGATTGAGTTTAGAATTGTCCCCTCAGTGTTTCCTTTCCAGATACAAACTTCACCTGTTAACAGGATGACATTCCCTCTGAGTAGCTTGTGGCATTTGTCTCAGACACGGATTTAATGCAGACAACTATACCCAAATTCAAACTAAAACCAAAAATAGTCATGGTCCCAAATGCCTTTTACCTTAAACAGCAAGTCTCACAGTCAGATAACAGTTATCTCCACTCTCTTGGAGTTACAATAAACAATAAAGATTTACCAGGACACACACACATAAGGGATTCCACTTCACATATTTCCTTCTCAAATTTAAAACTTTCTGATGTAAAAGCCAATTATTAAAAATTTTCTCTATCTATTACAACTTCTGTGCAAGTAATATTCACTGTTTAGAATCTGAATTAACCAACCAAATTCCTTTACTAGGACTGATGATCTTACCCACAGGAATAGGAGGACTGTTCTGAATGAACAGAAGGAATTTAAATAAAGTTTTCACTCCATTCCCTCCTTTCCATACACAGGAATCACTTAACAATTTTAGGTTTCAGCATTCAAACAGTAATCCCAAATAACTTAGTTAACAATCCTACAACTTCATAGAAGATAGCCAAATTGTTAAGCTTTACTTTTTTTTTTTTAAACAAGGGTGAAAATACCTGGTTTTCTAAATGACAATTACAAAACATTATAAGACAAAGTTAGCAGGACTGATAAAGTAACATAACTGGTGTTACACAATTTTCCCAACATCTTTTATTTTCAACAAAATTCAAATTAAAAATTGCTCTAACACTATTTCTAGATTACAGTGGTCACTCAATTTTCACAATCTAAGAGAAATTCAGAAATACAACCCTAGAAATACAGTTTTAACACAACAATAACTGCAGATGGTATAATTTGCATTTCCAGAAATTATTGATCTTATTACTTTTAACAATTAAAACCACTTCGAAGTTAACAATTACATTAGACAGATAATAATGTTGTATGTCACATATACCAGTCATTACGTTAAGCATTTTACAATCATTTTATCATTTTGATCCCATAACAACAAGCATAATTATTTTACAAATCAGAAAATGGGTCAAACAGAGAGATAATACTTTTTGCAACTGAACAGAGAAGTGAAGCTTACCAAGAGCAGGGAAACTGATGTCCCAGTGGTGACTTTTGCAGGCAGAGTTTAGAGAATGCTCACTACAGGCCTGATTCTTCCACGTTTACCAATCCCCCCCACAGCAGCAGAATTTACTGAGCCCAAGGCGGTATGCAGCTGCTGGGACAGGGCGGGCAGAATGTCTAGGACCTAGGTGGCATTTCCAAGCTTTACCTAGAAAGGTGGGCTACCCACAATCTTAGGAGTTATTTCAAATGATCAGTTCCTGAAATGTTTTATGACTAATCTTACAACATACAAATCTGCTAAAATGATTTTACCTAAGATAATCTAACTTTCCATTGTAATTCCAGGCTGGCCAGACCAGAATGACAAGGAAAAGTGATAAAATTTTGTTTATTTCCCTAGCTGCAGCCCTTGAAGTCTGGCTACTTGCATTGAAATCTTACAAGATAACACACTCATACACAGCACATACCATACGGACAGGGACATACACCAACAGACACACTGACAACAGGACAAATACAAACGTAGCTCACAAAAAACCAACCCAGAGAGAGAAGGCAATTAGAAGCTTGCTAGAAATCCCCATCAAGAATTGGCTATTATCATCCTGAAGAAAGGGGGTTGCAAGAATCCAAGGTCTGATAATAAAGGGCCTTTGCTCAGAGCACCCCTGCAGTTGTTGGAGGGTTAGAGAGCCTTGGTGCCCCAAAGTTTCTGACTGTCTTAAAGGAACAGGCCCCATGGGAATAGGTTCAGGCCTCCAGTTCTTAGGTGGATTGTAACTGTCCTCTTCAGGACCAGAGCCCTTAAAGGAAAGTGGGAAGGGGGAATGGGGAGGAGGGAGGCAACAGAGGCTTGAACAAAGGCTGCCTTCCTCAGGTCTAAGGTAGGGGAAGGCGAGGGGGAAAGATTGCATCTAGGTGCCATCGGTTTCCCCAGATCAGAGGCCTTCAAGGGGAAGGGGAGGGAAGAAAGGGAGCAAGGAATAGGATGGAGGGAGTGAAGGGAAGGACAGACTGGAGCCCTTGAAGAAGAAAGGATTTTTGCCAGGACATGGCTAGGTGCTGAAGCAGCTCCCAGCCTTACAAGGAAGAGGCTACCTGTCTTTTGTTCTTGCTCAGCCAAGTCAGCAAGCCCAGGATAAAACATTTTCGCTGCTGGTTAGTTGTTTTGTTGGCCTTTCTTAATTTGGTTGTAAGATAAAGTAACTTTGACTGGTCCAAAAGAGCCCTGTGGTGGCCAATATCATTTAGGGCTATCTTTGATTGACACTAGTGCTAGCAATTCCTGTACTAATTTTGCTGAGATCGATTGCCAGAGAAGACCTAAGTAATACAGAGCGATTTAACGCCACTTGGTCTCTGGTCCCCAGTTTCCTTTAAAGGGAATTTAAAGTGAGAGTTCTTTGGAAGCTGGGAAATAGAAGAACTTACCCCAACCCCGTCAAGGCCTAGGACTCTAGGAAAAATAGTTCCTACTGGCGCCGGAGTCCTAGCGTTGGCGAGATGAGACAATGTCTGTCCTGTTCCTCAGTTCCAATCCACGTTTGGGCGCCATAACTGTTGACCTGAAAACTTGGTTAAAGAAAAGGCAACAGGCTAAATGCATACATTTTATAATTTAGTTAATTAATTGATCAATTCCCTATTAAAGAAAATGGTAACATAATGCATTATGGAGCCAGAAATATTCTGGCTACCAATACAAAGAATTGGGCAGCCTTAAATCTGTTTTAGGACAAAGAAGTGTTCTGTGTCCTTCAGATTTATGGTCTCCATAAGTGATTAACTAGACCATTAGAAAGGAATTTCTTAATTGCATAGTTTGTACATGCAATAAGATAACAGAGTTTGACAAAGTTTCACATAGAAATTACAACCCAAGATGTCTGTGTTTTCTTTACCATTAACATGCCATAACATAGTATATGTCTACAAATATTAAGATATGGAAAACATCCCATTATTCAAGATAGTGTCTTAGGTTAAAGGTCTCTTAAGGAATGTTAAGTCAGCCCTGGCTGGCTTTTGTTGACATAGGAAGAGGCATTCTCTGAGTTTGCTTCAGAGAGAACAGAGATTATTCCAAAACTTTATATTAAACATTATCAGGAATCATGTACAGGTTATGAATAGAGAGCTAGACTCAAAATCAGGAAGACCAGGATCCAAGCCTGTTCTCACACCCAGGCTGGAAGGGATACCTTCAGTAAGTTACTGAGGAGAGATTAACGGCCTGGAACATTTCCAAGATCCAGCCTAGCTCTGATGTTCAGAGATCTGGGATCTTTCCACAGGAGACAGGGCACTCCATCCCCAGAGATCTCCCAGTATTCATATATTCTGTGGCCACCCCCACATCAGTCTGTTAGAGAGTAAACTCCCCAAGGCCAAGGAGAGTTTTTCTTCTGGTATGGCCAGGAATGGGCTGAGAGTGGGACTAGCGATAGAGAAATAGATCAGCTGGGCCATTAACCCCACAAAAGGAAAAACTCAGAGCTGAGGGGGAGTGGGTCTGGATAAATCACATGGAGAAACATTAGCATTTCTAAAGCTTTTGAAATTCATTATCCCAGCACATCCCCCAACCAAACTATCAGCCAAAGGCGAGGGGCTCCTTTGCATCTCATTGAAGAAAACAAAGAGACCAGAGGGAATCTGGGCTTTCAGGACTAGGAAGAACTTGGGTGAATGTTGGGTCAGCCCAAGGGCCTGGGGGAGTCTCAATGGTCAGGAGAAACCTCAACTCCTCCTAGTCCTGCCTGACTGGTTGGTAGTTGTCCTTCCTTCTCCAAGAGGACCAAGATGACATTACTATGCTTCTCCATCCATCAAGAAGAGAAGGATGGGATCTGACAGGAAGGGGGATGGTGAGAGGGTGGAGGAAGGCCCAGAAAAAGGGAGAGGAACATGTTATTCCAGAATCTGTGAGCTGGTAAGTAGGGGTGAGGGAGTAACAAATGCTAATCCAAGACAATGGAGGAAGGTCAGAGGTGGGAGATGGGGTGATAACCCAACCTCAGTCTCTCATTCCATCTGCAGTCTCTGACTCAGTAATCAAAAGGACTTGGATTTCAGGAAAGGCTTTCCAAAGGCCAGCACCTGTAATTAGGTGGGCTAATGGGGGCAGATCTGCCCTCTGGTCCTAGAGTCTATAGCACTTTCTGCGGATCCTGGCATGTATTAATGAAGAGCTGAATAACTGACTTTTCCAATTCATTCATTCATTCATTTGCTGGGAGAGGTAAGAGAAATTGAGAGCCAAGTTCCAGGTTCCCAGTCTTTTAAGAGGCAGCCACCAATTCTCTGACTGTGAGGACCCCAGTCTCTGCCCACTGGGCACTTAGAAGTAAAGCTGGGGCAGAAAGGGGTCACAGCACCAAGTCTCCTGGGCTCTTAGATGAAGGAGGAACCTCAGAAATCAACAACTTCCATGCCCCTCCTCAGCCAATAAGGCTGATCAGGCCAATCAATTAATAGATATCAATTAAGCAGTGAACAGAATGCCTGGTCTAGAGTCAGGAAGACCTAAGTTCAAATCCAACCTCAGCACTAGCTCTGGGACCACATTCTCAGAAAAAGCTGTTCAAGGAGGTCATCCTGGAGAATGTCTGGAACCTGCTGTCACTGGGTAAGGACCACTCCCTCTTTTTTTCTTGGTGTTAATGGTCAGGCCAAACACTGCATTGACCATGAATGAATAAAGTATCAGGACCAGACGGATTTCCAAGGGAATTCTGTCAAATATTTCAACATCTCCTAATTCTAATGTTAAATAATGTGGAAAAATTAGAAAAGAAGGGGTCTACCAAGCTTCTTTTATAAAACAAATATGGTGTTGATATGCAAATCAATAGGAAGAAAAATGAGAATAAAAATTATAAACTAATTTCATTAATGTATAAGGATACAAAAATCCTAAATAAAATTCTATTTATAGGATTGGAACAATGTATTACAAGGATTTTGCATTGTGACCAACTGAAATTTATATCAGGAATGTTTTAACCAGGGATAGTTTCAGCTAAGGTAAATTATTCATAATTTATTATGTCAACAATAAAAATTAAAAAATCATATCAATAGCTGAAGAATCAGCTTTTTATAAAATAGAACATTCATTTCTATTAGAAACACTTGAAAGTATTGGTCAAAATGGATTTTTCCTTAAATTGATAAAAAGCATTTACCTAAATCCATCAGTAAGCATTACTTATAATGGAGATAAGCTAGAAACCTTCCCCGTAGGATTCAATGGTCAAGAAGAAAGGCCACTTTCACCAATGTTATTCCATATTGCATTGAAAATCCTATAAGAAAAATAAGACAAGAAAAAGAAATCAAAGGAATCAGACTAGAGGAGGGGGTAATAAACATATCTCTTTGTGGGGACAACATGATGATATCCATGAACCAATCCAAAGACTCAGTTAAAGCATTAGTTGAGACAAGTAATTACTTTATCAAAGTAGCAGGATACAAGGTAAACCCCCATCAGTCACCAAGATTCATATATATCACTAACAAAACCCTGCAAGAAGAGATCGTAAGAGGTAACTCATTTTAAAAAATTCTAGACAGTATAGAATTTCTGGGGCTACACCTGCCAGAACAAACTCAGGAAGTACATGAACATATACATATACATACATACACACACATATATACCATATATATATATATATTTTATATAAATAAAATCAAATTTAAATAGGTAGAGAGATATTAATTCTTCATGGGTAGGCAAGGATAATACAATAACAATTACAAATTTACCTAAGTAATTTATACCTTCAATGCCATCTCAATTAAATAATTGATACTTTATTTTACTGAGTTAGACAAAACAGTTATCAAATTTCATTTGGAAGAATAAAAGGTAAGAATATGAAAGGAAATAATGAAAATAATGTAAAGGAAAGAATTTTGCAGTACTTCATCTGAAACTGTATTATGAGGCAGTAATTATAAAAACCAGCCGGTACTGGCTAAGCAATAGAAAGGCAGGTCAATGGAACAGAGAAGACACACAATTTACAGAAGCAAATAAAGAGAGTAACTTTTATTTGACAAGTGGAAAGACTTGAGATTTTGGGAAAAGAATTCATTATGGTAACAAAAAATTGTTGGGAAAACTGTAAAAAGTATGGCAGAAACTATGCTTAGACCAATATTTTATGCTATTTATCAAGATAAGGTCAAAATTGCTATGTGACCTATATCTGAAGAGAGATATTACAAGAACATTTGAAGAACATAGAACATGTTACTTCATTGGACTTAATGACAGGAGAACAATTTATGAATAAGGAAGAGATGAGAGAGTGAGGTGTGAAGTGGATAATTTTGATTACATTAAATTTTGTATAAGTAAAGGCAATTTAACCAAGATCAGAAGGAAAGTAGAAAATGTGAGGAGGAAATTTTATATATACTTTCTTAGATAAAATTCTCATATCTCAAATATGTAAAATAGACAAAGATCCTTGTAAAATTCATAAGAATGTGCATCATTCTGTGACTGAAAAAGAGTCAAAGGATATGGAACGTCAATGTTCCAATGGGGAAATCCAAACAATTTATAATCGTATGAAAAATTGCTGTAAGTCATTATGGAGTTGAGAAATTCAAATTAAAACAATCTTGCAGTAACATTTTATACCAATCACATTGGTTAAAATGTATAAACAGGAAAGTGATAAATGTTGGAGGGGATGTGGAAAAAGTGGGACACTCATTCACTACTGGTGGCATTGTGAACCGTTTTGCAGAACGATCTGGATTTATGTATCCCCTTGGACCCAACAATAGCACTGATAGGTGAATTTCTAAAGACTACTATGAAAAAAAGAAAAACAACCTATATATTTTAAAATATTTATAATAGCCTGTTTTGTCATGGCAAAGAACTGGATGCCCTTCAATTGGGGGATGACTTAATCAGATATGGGAGATGAGGGAGATGAAGTATTATTACTATACTATAAGAAATGATGATCTTAGAAAAACATGGAGAGACTTGAAGAAAATAATGAAGAGGGGCAGGAGCAGAACCCAGAGAACATTGCATAGAGTAACTGCAAAATATTTTTAAGAACAATTTTGAGGGAATGCACCATTTTCACTGTTATGAACAACCATAAAGTACAAAGGCTGTATAAAGGAAGAAGATGCTCTCTGCCTCCAGAGAAAGAATTGAGAATGAGAAGTATGTTTGGAATGATTTTACACATACATACATGTTTGTATCTGATGGTAACCATCTCTAGGGAAAAGGGATCGGGGAGGAAAAAGGAAACGTACATGATAAATTTCTTATCTGTTTAAAGGAATGACAATTGTACATAATTTGCTGTTTCATCTATTCTGTCACACCATGTTATGGAAGTGTTCATTTTATTCCATGAATTAAAAATGAAATAGATAAAAATCTAAAAACAAAATCCTAATGATAGTACTAAAATGACGATTTGGTACTGGCTAAGAGATAGGAAGGCAGACCAGTGGAACAAAGTAAACATACATGACATAGTAGCACATGCTTATAGGAATCTTATGTTTGAAAAATGTCAAGACCAGTTTTTGTGGCAAAAATGTCTGATTTGGTGAAAATTGTGGAGAAAGTAGTCTGTCAGAAACAGGACAGAGACCAATATCATATTCCATTTCCTAAGATGTGGTCAAGATGGATACATGACCTAGATATAAAGGGAGATATCATAGGAAATTAAATTGGGACACTAATTCACTGTTGGAAATAAATTGATCCATGCATTTTACAGAACAATCTGTAATTATGCCTAGAGACTGGTAAAACTGTGTTTACCCTTTGATCCACTTACACTACCCTTAGATCTGTTTCCCAAGATGATTAAGGATTCATGTTTAAATGAAGACTCATTCCTACAAAGTCTGGGGCATTTTCGTTCTGAAGGAGTCAGAAAAAAGCACAATGTCCTTACTATCTTATTCACTTTATCTGCACTACTGCCTACCACTACAGAACAGCCACAGGTCTGCAGGTGGGAGTTGATGGCATTGAAAAGGAAGCCCTCATGGCAATTGTCTACAATACCATCATTATTTAGTATGAATCCAGGTTATTTGTACAAGGCCTTCTCAAGGATTCAACTGGCAGTTTTGTGCTGCCTTTCCAACAAGTCATGTATGCCCCATATCCCACTGCACATGTGGATGTTTATACAACGCAACAGATGCCACCCTGTCATCCAGCATCGTTACATGAGATTGGAGCTGACTGCCTTTTGAAAAGCCACTTCAGAAGATGATGCGGCTCAGGATATGATTATCCATACACATGAAAGCCTCACTCCAGATTTGAATGTTTTTCAAGATGTCCTACACAGAGACACACTAGTAAAAGCCTTCCTGGATCAGGTCTTTCATTTGAAACCTGGTTTGTCTCTGAGAAGTACTTTTCTTGCACTGTTTCTACTTGTCCTTCATAGAAAAGCCTTAACACTAATAAAATACATAGAAGATGACGTGAAGAGGATTTCTCCAAAACTTGAAGATACATCTCTCTGAAACTTGAAGATAACACCTCAATTTAACAGCAGAGGGTAAACAACATAATAATGTCTTTAGCTGAGAAAATCAAACCAAGCCTACAGCTGCTTATCTTTGGAAGACCTTTCTACACTAGTGTACAGGAATGGGATGTGCTAATGACATTTTAAAAGTGTACCCTTTAAATATACTTCATCATACTTGTGAGTGCTGCTAAGAAAATTAGTGTTATAAAAAACATCATTTTTTTGGTCATGCATCCAATGCTCTGCTCTGCACTGTGATCTGAAAGTTATTACACTGCAGTCTTTATGAGAGAAAGTATTTTATGATTACTTTAACAGGTACATCATTACAGATGGGTCCCCTTTTTAACAAGCACTTATTTTGGAATCGCTTTTTGCTTACAATTACAGTAAATATTATTTAATGTTAGGGTGATTATGTAAATTTGACCATAGGTGCTATCTTCAGAACCTTACAAATATTTGATTTTAAATTCATCTCAGAAGGTTTTGTGTTAAATTCTTCAATTGTTTTTCCAGGAGAGTAGGAGGTTATTAGGTTTCTACAATCATTTGAATAATTATTGAATAATATCAACCATTTGAAAATCACAGCAGTTTACCTCAATTATTTATAGAATAAAAGGGAAAGGTGAACATAATTCAAATTTTAGAAATAAAAATACTGATCAAGCAGTTGTTAAAACCATATAATGGTTAGATGCTACTTTAAAACTTAGTCCTTACACTTTATTGAAAAGCCAAATAATATTCAGACTCCCTGATTGTAGTGGGCTACCCTATATTTCTCATCATCCACACTAATTGAAATATGAACAAAATAGAGGCTTTTTAAAATTTATATTTAAATTGCTCTTATGAACTTTTTAATAAAGCATTTTTGTTGGTTAAGAGCTAGACTAAAAACATTTAGTCTTTCCCTCCTTGAAAATAAAAATTTGAGGGAGAATATAAAACACTGTGGTCTGATCTTGGAATCACTATAGCTGTGAAATTCTCAACAGTTGTGTCAAATGCATTAGTAGAGAACTTTTTGATCACTGAGAGCTATTTCTACCTGCTTACACCTTTGAGTTCAAATTCCTAAGAGGTTTGTACTTTTTCTGGATCACATGAGGAAAAGCAGGCAAAATTTTTGCTGTTGTGTTTTTTTTTAAGGGTGGAGGAGGTTCCTTTTTTTGTAAGAAGCATTCTAACAACTTTAAATGGATGATATAAGTGCTTTAGAAGGATTCTGTCAATTTGTGATTTATGTAGGAGTCACTGAAATATTAGCTTTGTGGTTCTAACATTCTCTTTGCTTTGTTCTTTACCCCAGAGCCAAAAGATGTTATCATGCAGAATTGTACTGCTCTTTGGCTCTCCTCTGATAGGTTATTATTCTTAGAAAGCCCTTTGTTGTAATTTTTCTTAAAGAGGATTGTGGGAGATTCCCTTGCCTCATCAAGTAATTTGTTTTTCCTCTTGAGAACATTTTGCCACTTAATAAATGGAAAGAAACTGAAAAGGAAATAAAGCATACAATTTGAAATTGCATATACTGGGAAGGACAATCTGAGGCCACAGTTAAACTCATTCTACCTAACTGAGAATGCTTTCCATGTTCCACACATTCAGAACATCTTCATCCTGAGGAATAGGTACTCCTTTGACAGAACTTGGATACTGTTTCATTCCTTTCATATTGGGGGCCCTACTGCTAACCATAAAATAGCTGATTAACATATTTCTTTGTTCAGAAAAATATTGTTGCTATGAGCACTGTGCCAGTGCCCAAGAAAATCTATTTTAAGTTGTTAACAGTGGAAAGAATTAACATTTAGAAGAAAAACAAGTGAAAGTAGAGACTTTCCTTTCCAAGAAAATTTTACTCACAAAGATTCAAGAGTGTGACATACTTCAGGAGTGAGTGATGCACATGTGTGTCTGGCAGTTCCACAGAGGACAGAGAGACACTCTCTTTCTGAGCTACAGGACCCATACTATGGGTAGGAAATGTGGGGTCTTGTAGGCAAGCTTTCAAAGAAGTTTTGGGTAAGATCAGGTTGGGGACACAGAGAGGAAAAGGTAGATTTTTAGAAAAAGGAGACATTTATCTCAGTTCAAAGGGTTGGTCCCTCTAGCCAAGAGGTCTAGCAAGAGGAGGAGTTCAAGGCAGAACTTACCCAGAAAGGCAGGCCATGTGCAAACCAGAAGAGTCCCCATAGGAAGACATCATTGGAAATTAAAAGAACATGATGAACACATTACCAATCACACTTGTGGAGATATAAACAATTTGTATCAATAAGAAATCATATGGTAAGGGGCAAAATGAATAATTTTCCATTACACTAAATTATAAAGGTTTTGTCTAAATAAATTCAATGTAGCCAATATCAGAAGGAAAACAGAAAAGTAGAGGAAAAATTTTATAGACAGTTTCTCAGATAATGGTCTCATATCTGAAATATATAAAGAACTTGGTCAGCTCCAAAAGAATATGAGTCACTCCCCAACCGTAAATGTTCAAAGGGGAGGAACAGGCAGCTTCTGCTGAAGAAATCAAACCTATATACAATGATATGAGAAAACGCTCAAAATTTTTATTCCAAAAATGTTAATTAAATATCCTTGAGAAATCACCTTATAGCTGTCAGGCTACAATGATAGAAGGGGAAAGGGATAAATGTTGGTGGGAATATGGAAAATCTGAGACACTAATTCACTGTTGGTGGAACTATGAACTGATCCATCAGTTTTGCAAACCACTCTATAATCATGACCACACAACTGAACTGTGTCTACCCCTTGATCCAGTAATGCTATTCATAGGTCTGTTTTGCAAGATGATTAAGGAAAACAGAAGAAAAAAAAATACTTACAAGCAGCTCTCTTTTTGGTAGCACAAATTATAAATTGTGGGGATGCCCATCAATTAGGAAATGTCTTGAGAATGATGGAGTACAACCTGAGGTAAATGGTCAGTAGCTTCAGCAGTATTTGAAGATGGTCTCTTGAAGGTGGTATGGATGTTTGTCTCAATGCTGGAGGATCATGTACTTTTCACTAATCAATGTGGCTCCATCAGTCCTGAGTAGCTGAAGTGCACCATAGTTGGATAGGTCTTTGGCTATAAATGCGCTTCAGGGGACTTGACTGAAAGAAGGCTTGGGTCAAATCCATTTGGGATGCACCTCAGGTGTCAGCATTTTGGGATCCCAAGCACCCCTAATCTCACCTGAAATACTGGCTATTTGTGTGACTATCACTCCTTGGATCATTAGTCTCATAGTAAAGTCAGTCTGCTAAAACATATGGATAAATGATCTGAGAAAGAGAGAGGGAGACAGAAAGAGAAAGAGAAACAGTGAGAGAGACAGAGAATCCCAGAGAGGCAGAGAGTCCCAAATCTTCCCCAAGGAAAATTTGCTTACATTTCTTAAAACCACAGATGAAACCCATTTTCTTCAGTCAATTGCATTGTATGTTGTCAAGCATACTCTTATTGGTATTGTTTTAAGCTAACGGATAAATGATTACTATATGAATAACTCCTGAACACCCAGTCAGTGGAAGGGGTGGCCCCAGTTGATCAAATGTTTCTATATCCCAGGGGGGAAGTCAGCAAGGTCCTCGAACAAGATGCCAAATGAACCCTCTGGTGAATGTTCCTTGGAAGAGTCAGACAGGACTGAACAGCAGAGCAACCCTCATGTGCCAGACACTGTGCTAAGCCCTGGAGATACAAAAAGTGGCAAACAACAGTCCCTGCCCTCAGGGAGCTTACAATGGAAAGGGAGACAACCTACAAATCTGTACAAAGTGAATTACAGACAGGTTAGATGGGGCCTAATGAGTAGAAGACGCTGGGATTAAGAGGTGTTGACCTGAAAAGTTGGTTAAAGGAAAGGCAACAGGCTAAATGCATTCATTTCATGATTTAATTAATTAATTCCCTCTTAAAGATAACAGTTACATAACATTATGGAGTCAGAGATTAATCTGACTACCTGGTACAGAAATCTTCTGGCTTATATACATTTTACTGTGAGAAAGGAACACTCTTAGTTAGACAAATTGTAAATTTAGTAATACAAGACAATTAACAAAGCAATGTCAGTTGGGCCTTGTGATTCCAGGCTGGGTAAACATGTCTCTGTGACATATAATAAGAAAGGAAATCCCACCATTCTAGTGGCAGGCTTCCTGTCCTAAACAGGTACAAAAATAGCAGACGAAGGAAAGGGTAAACAAAGTTTCAACTGAAATTACAACCCAGGACATCTGTGTTTTTTTCTTATCACTAAAATGCCATTAACATGCCATAACATAGTATATGTTCACAAAATATTAAGATATGGAAAATGTCCCACTGAGAAAAAGTGTCCTAGGTCAAAGGTCTCACAAGGAATGTTAGGTCAGCCCTGGCTGGCCTCTGTTAAGGAAGAGGCACTCTCCGAGTTTGCTTCACAGAGAAAAAATCATTCCAAAATTTTACATTAAATATTTCAGGGGGTTTCAACAAGAGTGGCTGCCAAAGGCAGGTTTTTAGGTGGTACTTAAAAGAAGCCAGGCAGGTCAGTGATCAGAGTAGAAGGTGGTGAGTATAACAGGCCTCGGGTACAGTCTGAGAGGATGCCTGGAGCTGAGAGCTGGAGAGTCTTGTGAATGAAACCTCCAGGTGACCACTGTCACTGGATGGAAGAGAAAATGTGGTAGGGAAAGGTGAGAAAACTGGCAAGGTGGGAGAGGGCCAAGTTATGCAGGGCTCTGAATGCCAAGCAGAGAACTTTGTATTTGCTCCTGGAAAGAGGAGGGAGGTGACATGCTCACACCTGCACTTTAGGAAGATGATTTTGGGGCTGGAGAAGAATGGGGAGAGACGTGAGGCAGGTAAACCCTCCCTAAGCAATTATTGCAATAGTCTAGGTGTGAGGTGATGGTTTTTTGGTGAAAGCTGATTGAGAAACTTTAATATGGAGTATAAATGTGAATGTTTATAATCGTTATTTTGTTAGGCAGAAAGGGCCTGGGGTAAATCAGCAGGGTAAGAGATTGCTCACCATATTAGGAAGAGGGGGAAAAAAGGAGGGTTAGAGAATTTGGAACTCAAATTCTTACAGAATTGAATGCTGAAAAGTGAAAACAAAATGAATAAAATTCTGGGGTCTTACTGTTCAGGTTTTCAGGGGGTTGGAGATGAGGCAGAGAAGGATGCAATCAGATGACACAATATCATCCCCACATGGGAGTGCCCAGAGGACAGTACTCTTAAGTCAATTCCAGTCAACATATGTTTCTCAAATATTTGCAAAATGTTCAGTACTGTGCCCCATTGCTGGGGAAACAGAGAAAGCAAGGAGCTCCCATCCTGGTGGAAATCCTTCCATATGGATATCTCCTTACATGTATAGGAAATCACTGTTTCACTTATGCCTAGTGCAAATCATCCACCATGACAGTGGCAAACATGCTGATTTTGGCAAGTATTCATCTTCTTATTTATGCCTTATAACATGAATGACTGGAGGAGTGTTAGAAGCTCATCTTTGTGATTACATTTATCAAAGAATTTTGTATGACCCTAACATATGCATGAGAACCTCCTTTTGTTGTTGGGGTGGGGTGGTCTGTGAGACTCCATTTTCCTCTGTCCAGTTAAATATTTGGGTGTTCTGAAACCACAGTATGAATCACGTTTAAGTTTAGGGCAGACTCAATCCAATGAAATCTGGATTTACAATCCCAAAGGATATCTATTAGAACATCATTAGCTGCCAGCACCTCATACAGGATGGCCCACTGTTTTCACTTAGCTCACTTCCAAAGATACATGGTGGCAGTCTCACATGTCTATTCCCATCTTTTCTGAGTCCACCAGCCCCTGCTAAAATGTGAAAATTATAAACAATGATATGATGACTGCATATCCATGCCCAACATGAAGACTGGAACACACCCTTCTAATGAACCTTCAATGACAGAATTTTACTATGTTATACTCAATTCCATCCACCAAATTACTATCGTTTCCAAGTGGTGGCAAATGGTGTAACCCGGTAGAATATTGTCAAAACAGGCACTTCCTCACCTGGAGCACACAATTTTACATGCTTATCCCAAAGAGATCAAAACTGTGTGACATAGATAACCAACCAAATTATGCTAGTCAGGGTTCAAGTACAACAAGGGCTTTTCTTTTTCCAGAAAAAGGGCACAGTCACCGGGTGCTCAAGTAGCAGCAGTTGAGGAAGTGTGAAGGTGGTTTACAGACAGCAAGTTCTTATAGTCCTAACGGGATACCCTTCTGGCCCTTCATCCCATCAGTTGGGTTTCAGGGTTCACTCTCTAGGCATAATTTTCAAAGACCCCAGGATAAAGGAATATAACTTTTACTTTAGGAATTTCTACTGAGAGACAAGGAACCAGGAAACTTTCCATAACGAAAGCAAACCTCTCCTAGGGTGGATCAGCAAAGTATACCTATAGCTTTTGTGGTTGTACAAGCAATATCTATTCTAGAAAACAGGTTAGGGGCCAACTTACCCTCAGGTTTCAGTTGATACTTCATTTAACCCTTTTAGAGAACAGCAAGGTAATAAATGAGGAAACTTCACTCATCCCACTCAAAACCCTCCTCAAACCTGGCTTTCCTAAGCTCCAACACTCGTGTCTTTCAAATCCTCCATCCACAGGTCAAGGAGACCCTCAGTTCTTTTCACTTTCCATCCAGCCTAAACTTGCTTAAATCTTCTAATTCTTTTGTCTTCAAGTGAACCTTAATTGAAGCCCTGAAAGCTTCAAAATGCCCCTTTCTTGTTCCATTCTAAGTTATACCTTGGCTTTTCCTGCACTTTCCTTTATTTCCACCTCACCCTTAGTTAGCCATCAGATCCAGGTCTAATACACCACTGCAGCTCTGCTGTATGAATGTCCTTATGTCTTATATTTTGAGTTGCAGAGTCCTTTTCAATTTCTTTTAGTTGACTTTGTCTGTACTTTACCTAGACATTTAAGTTCAGTTAAATCATTCACAGAAGAAAATACAGTGATGAGGCCAATCTCATAAGACCTAAAGCAGACAGACTGAAAGCTTTATTTATTTATAGCATTGTAGAAGTTATGGAATTATCTTCTACTAAAGCAAGGAATTTCTCACCTTCCAAGGGATAGAATGGAAAATAATCTTATATATTAATTGCATATAATCTGGTTTTACAAAGCTGCAAACCTCACCTTCAAAAACAAAATCCAGGAAAATATTTCAGTATTTGAGAAAACATTCAAACCATAATTTAGAAATTTACAGGGAAGTCATTACACCTGAGTCTCTACTGCATTTTCAGGGCCCCAAATTCTTCTTTCTTGGTTCCTTGTCCACATCTCTGCACTTGCTCCTGCTGAGGTTAAATGCCTAGAAGAGATTATCTGGGCCCTTTTCTTTATTTCCCACTGATCAAAATGTCAGTGGAAGTAAGTCAGTGGGAAGGAGAGTTTAGCATCAGAACTGCATGGGGTGTGTCACAGAGAGCTATTCCAAGTATACATTTTTATTAACTTCAAGTCATGCAAGACTTTAATTTAAAAGTTATCATCTTCTATGATGCAAGTAACTTCTAGGAGGCTAATATTAAATGAAGGGCATTCGTATGGTGTTTGCTGTTCAATCCTAGTAGACTACATGACCACATTTGGGGTTTTCTTAGCAGAGATGCTAGAGTGGGTTGGGATTTCCTTCTCCAGCTCATTTTACAGAGGAGGAAACTTGGGCCAATAGGGTTCAGTGACATGTGCAGGGTCACACATCTAGAAAGTGTCTGAAGCTGAATTTGAATTCAACAAAAGGAGTCTTTCTGACTCAAGGGCTTATGCTCTATCCACTGTGCCACCTAGCTGCCCCAATATAGCCTTCTCCAATAGTCTAATCTCCATGATCACGCTCCAGTTTATAACCTAAGGGTAGAGAGTTGTATGCTCTTCAAAGTGTAGGCATTCCCATGGGGGCCAATCTATTCTGACTGGTCAACACACTGGGAGGTAGCCTATAGTAACAGGAGGCTCTGGAGAAGTGATCTAGGTCACTAAATCCTAGTATAATATCTTTTCAACAGTGGCTGATACAACCCCACATGGGGCCAGAGGAAATACCTCTTCTATCAGATCACCTACTTCCCCAATCATACCAAACCACTCCCAAATTTGGATTATCTGGGCAGAAAAATGTGTGTCCACCCAAGCCTGGGCAGTTTCCAATGCAATCTCATTATCAGGAATGTCCTTCAGAAGAACTTTTCAGAAGGGGACTGGAGCTCTGAGCTGTTCAGCCAAAAATCACATTCCTTTCCATATCCTAAACTACTTAGTAATTAGGTATTGCTATTAATTACTGAAATTAAATGAGAAACTGTAACGGGACGAGTTAGAGCCAACCCCTGTCCATCGCAGGACGCCACACTGAGAGCCTGCCTAGATAACCTGGGGGCTTGTCCATAGGTGTGGAACTAGATGGATTTCAGGAGGAAGGGTCTTGTCTTTGTTTGCAACGTGGCACTTCTTTGTCCAGCTCCGGATGTCCAGTGGAGAAGACACCCATATAAGGAATAGTGTTAGGTGATAGGTTCAATGTATAGGCTTAGGAATGTTCACGTAATGAAGACTATATATGCATGTGAGCTAGCTGGAATCAATGGAGTCCTCACCAACTTGCCTCCCGCCTCATTCATTTCTCACTAGATCAAGGTCTCTTGCTGGACAAGAGCCTTGGGTCGGGGTTTAGGGATCCCTGTAATGGTCTAGGGGACCCCAACAAGAAACATCTTCAGTCTGGTTTCAGGAAGAGAATCAGTGCAATCCACTTACTCATATTCTTCCAAGTCTTGCGTTATAAAAACCTCTACCTGCAAAACTATTGTCAGTTCTCAAAAATATCTGAGCTTCCTAAAGCAGCTGGAATTAGAGTGGAAGCCTGAGGAAGTGACAAGATCAGTTAACCCTGTATGTCAAATTGGAATGATTCCACTGGGGCTCTTGCTACCTTTCTTTGTTTGGCTCAGTTCTGACATCACTTTTAAATTTCCCTGTATTTGGGCCCTACATATCGAGCTAATCTGTCAGACTTGCACCTTCCAGACTACAGGCCATTCACCTACCATTGGAAGCAAACAGTGAGTACAAGCCCATGTCCCCTCTTTTTCCCTGGATGAAGCTGGTGCTTGGTGCCAGTCAACTTCCTCCCTATGACCCCCTCAAAGCAGTGACAGCTCTACAGCCCTTGCCAACAAGAAGCAGTTTCAGTAACTAGGACCTAAAACATTTTGGGTCCCATTTTTTTGAGTGAGTAATGATGGGGTGATGGGACCTAGACCCTGAATTTTCCCCAGCACTTCAGCAACACAGTCTCTGGCATCTGGCCCAGACCAGCCCAACTAGATACTCAGCAGGCCTTTCACTTTGGATCTCTGAGCTACCCCAGACTCCTGTTGCTCCCGGGGCACCCCAGCATATTTAGAATCCTTAATTCTATCCAGATTTCACTGTTCCTTTCTAAGTATCACCTTTTGATCCCCATTAAGGGACAGTCTTCTGCTATTAGCATTACATGGATAACACTTTACTAAAGTCTTTCCAGGCAGACTCACCCTGTACAATGACATTTTGGGGGCTCTTAGCAACCCCAAAATGTCATACACACATATATGTATGTATGTATGTATATACACACATAATGACTACTTCTTAAACAGGCCTATTCAATGAATGACTTTGTGAGTACCTGAATAGGCCTTGGTCTAAAGGGGTCAAGATCCCCCACTGCATCTTGGGCCATCTCCAGTCATCCTGATGAATGTCTGGTCACTGGATCCAGATGGCTCCAGAGAAGTGAGGCTGGTGACCTTGCACAGCCCTCCCTCCCTCAAAACAAAGTCACGTGCAAGTGATGTCATCAACTCTCTGATGGTATGGTCTTCTTTGGCAGCCAACAATGATCACAACAACATACATACACACACACATATATGTATATGTGTGTAGGCATATTACTTCTTTTGCCTTCATTCACATCAGTAGGGAGCCTTTGAGGACCACAACAGTTCCCCGAGTTCATGACGGCCTGATAAGTCCACTCTATTGTGCTAATGGAGCAAAGGTTGTTGGTTAGGCCCTCTGGGATCTCATACAATAACCCTAAGGCTTTCGGGTCTTAGGTAAACATCTTAGTATTTCACAAACATCCTGAGGCAGTCATTGGGACAAGCGTTTGTTAATGAAAGAGGATTGGTGAAAGTAATCACAGCACCAACCTTGCCACAAGTATGGAACTTAGGGCTGCACAGCATATAAGGCTTGTACTTGATAATCTTTGTCTCCTGCCTCATCACTGTGTGCCTGAGATCGAGATGTTCCACTGGTATGGGGTCTCTCCACTGAGCTGGCCCTAACACACATCCCCAAACATTCCCTCTCCTTTCCAATTTAGGTAACAAGACCAAGATCAATAACCACTCTGCTCCAGTTCCTGGTTGACGAATGCCAATCTATGCCCTAAGGCCCCAATCCCCAGTGCAGTAACTTTTTCAACCATTGAGTCCCTTCCTGTACATCACTCCCCATTGCAAAATTAAGTTCAGGAGCACGAGGAATGTCTTTACTTTTGAGGGGATGCCCATTAACTGGGGAATGGCTGAACAAGTTCTAGTATATGAAAATACTGGAATACTGTGGTTTCATAAGAAATGATGAGCAGGCCTACAAGAAAAATCTGGAAAGGCTTGCATGAATTGATGCTGAATGAAGTGAACAGAACCAGAGGAACATTGTAAGAACACAGTAAAACCAACGTTGTGCAATGAACAACTTTATTACATTTAACTGTTCTCAGCAATGCAATTCAAGTGATTCATAATGGAAAATGCCATCCACAACCAGAGAAATCACTACAGAGTGACAACTCCATTTTCGATGGTGTACTTCAGGTCAGAATATCTCTCTTGTTTGGGGCCTCTGCATGAATTTGAACCCACATCATTAAGGATTATTGTCTCATGAACACATTAATTGTATCCTGCTGTAATGTACAATGAATGAATTTCCTAGGGTTTCTTCCTAGTGTGAATTGTCTGAGGAAGAGTGGAATTGAATCTGAAACTCTTTCCACATAGATAACATCCACAAAGTTTCACTATTGTGTCGAGTTTCTGATATGCAGCAAGAAGGAAGTTCTGTGTGAAAGCCTTTCCACACTGATTATGTACATAAGGCTTCTCTCCACTGTACATGCTCTAATGTACATCCATAAGGCTTCTCTTCTCTGTGAATTACCTGATGTCCAACAAGACTCCCCTTCTATGTGAAAGCCTTTCCACATGGATTACATTCATAAGGCTTCTCTCCAATGTGGATTATGATGTGCAACAAGAGCAGAGTTGGGTTTGAAAGCCTTTCCACACTGATTGCATTCATAAGGCCTCTATCTAGTGTGGATTTTCTGATGGCAAGCAAGATTGCACCTTACTGTGAAAGCCTTTCCACACTGATTACATTCATAAGGCTTTTCTCCAGTGTGGATTCTCTGATGTTGAGCAAGATGGAATTTCTCTGTGAAAGCCTTTCCACACTGATTACATTCATAAGGCTTTTCTCCAGTGTGGATTTTCTGATGTCGAGCAAGATGAGATTTCTCTGTGAAAGCCTTTCCACACTGAGTACATTCAAAAGGCTTCTCTCCAGTGTGAATTCTCTGATGGACAGTAAGATTGGACCTCCCTGTGAAAGACTTTCCACAGTGATTGCATTTATAAGGCTTCTCTCCAGTGTGGATTCTATGATGGACAGCAAGATTGGAGCTCCCTAGGAAAGCCTTTCCACATTGATTACATTTATATGGCTTCTCTCCAGTGTGGATTTTCTGATGTTTAGCAAAACTTGAGCACTGTCTGAAAGTCTTTCCACATTGATTACATTCATAAAGCTTCTCTCCAGGGTGGATTCTCTGATGTCTAGCAAGACTGCACCTGTCTGTGAAAGCCCTTCCACACTGGTTACATTCAAAAAGTTCTTCTCCAGTGTGGACTCCTTGATGATAAGCAAGATGGACCTTCTGTCTGAAAGCCTTTCCACACTGATTACATTCATAAGGTTTCTCTCCATTGTGGATTCTCTGATGGACAGTAAGACTGAAGCTGTCAATGAAAGCCTTTCCACATTGGTTACATTCATAAGGCTTCTCTCCAGTGTGGATTCTCTGATGTTTAGCAAGACTACCATTCTGTTTGAAAGTCTTTCCACACTGATTACATTCAAAAGGTTCTTCTCCAGTGTGGATTCTCTGATGTCTAGTAAGGTTGGACCTCTCTGTGAAAGACCTTCCACAGTGATTGCATTCATAAGGCTTCTCTCTACTATGGATTCTCTGATGTTTAGCAAGATCAGTATTCTGTTTGAAAGCCTTTCCACACTGATTACACTCAAAAGATTCTTCTCCAGTGTGCCTTCTTTGATGTGCAGCAAGATAGCCCTTGTGTTTGAAAGCCTTTCCACATTGATTACATTCATAAGGCTTCTCTCCAGTGTGGATTCTCTGATGTTCAGCATGATGTCTCTTCTGTCTGGAAGCCTTTCCATATTGGTTACACTTATAACGCTTCTTTCCGGTGTGGATTCTCTGATGTCTAGCAAGACTGGACCTGTCTCTGAAAGCCTTTCCACACTGGTTACATTCAAAAGGCTCTTCTCCAGTGTGGACTCTTTGATGTTCAGTAAGATTGCCCTTCTGTCTGAAAACCTTTCTACACTGATTACATTCATAAAGCTTCTCTTCAGTGTGGATTCTCTGAAAGTCAAAAAGGAAATCTGTAACAGACAGCCTTTCCACCTGTGGATTTTTATCTACTTTAATAATAAAGTCATGAATTTCTCTCAAATGGAAGCAGTAGGGGCCATCACTCACGAATGTTTCTAGGTCACACTCTTCCAAAAGAATTCCCAACTTTCTCGTTATTTCATTTAACTCATATCTGGTCTCTACATCTGAAGAAAACAAAACATTCAAACATATTCACAGAAAAATATATGTACACATAAATAAATGAAATCACAATGGTTACTGAAGACTTAGGTAGCTCAGGACCTTCTCATCACCAACCTAAATGAAACAAAATTTTATGGTTGTACTCTTGGAGTAAACATTGGCATTACACAGACTGTGTCACTACAAGAAGAGACACAGCATGCATGAGAGTGATAAAGGAAATGTACACCACAGAGTGCTGGAATCATCAGAGTCTAAACATTCCATTCAATAAAAGCAGCAGCCCCAAAGCAAGGTCACTACCAGAAGACTGCTCGGTCAAGTACTAAGAGTAACTCTCCACGGGAAAAAACTGTTTTCCTAAGTTGGAAAAAACACTGAGCCTAAACACAGTTATTAACACTCCAACAGGAAAGGAGTGGGCAGCTTGCAGAGATTTATTGTAGATTACCACATTAACTCATCTGGGTCATAACACTAGTAAAAATCTAAATTGGCTTCGATGAAAGTTATTGAGAAAATCAAAAGGTACTAAAGGAAAAATGAGAACTTGATAGGCCTACCAAGTAGGTTAGTTCATCCATCTCTAAAAAGGCTGTATTTTACTCCAGTCAAAGATAAAATGCAAGCAAAGCTTGAAGAGATTCAGGACTCTTGGCTCAGTAAGAAGGGAGATGGAATTAGTTTTATCTTGACTCTAACAATCCAAAGCACTTTTATGATGCCCTAAAGGCTGTATGAATAGTTCTTCATTCTCAAAGAGGACCATGCCACCAGGAGGATGATGCCATGACCTATATTTGAATTGGATTTAAGTGAAAGAGAGCTGTGCAAGGTCACTAAGCTCACTTTCTCGTCCAGAGCCATCTGGGTCCAGTGGCCAGACAGAGATCAGGACAAGCAGAGATGTCCAAGACACCTGAAGACTATTTATGGGCTAAAGACCTATCCAACTCTAGTGCACCTCACCAAGTCAGGAAGGATGGAGCCACACTGATTACTGATAAGGATATGATCCTCCAGAGTTAGACAAAACACTTCCATAGCACTCTCAAGAGACCATCTTCAAATACTGCTGAAGTTACTGATCATTTACCTTAGGTTGTCCTCCATCCTTCTCAAGCCATGATGGGTACTCCCACAATTTATAATTCTTGCTACCAAAAAGAGAGAGCTACTACAAATACTTTAAAATATTTTTCTTCTGTTTTCCTTAATCATCTTGCAAAAGAGACATAAGAATAGCATTACTGGATCAAGGGGTAGGCACAGTTTAATTGTTTGGTCATCATTATAGGTAGTTCTGCAAAATTGATGGATCCGTTCACAGTTCCACCAACAGTGAATTAGTGTCCCTAATTTTCCATATTCCCTCCCACATTTATCCCTTTCCCCTTCTATCATTGTAGCCTGACAGGTATAAGATGATATCTCAATCATTTCCAATTTGAATTTTTGTAATAAATAATAATTTTGAGATTTTCTCATATGATTATATACAGTTTTGACTTCTTCAGCACTAACTGCCTCTTCCTACCCTTTTACACCATTTACAGTTGGGGAATGACTCATATTCTTTTGAATTTGACCAAGTTCTTTATATATGAGAACTTGATCTGAGAAACCTCTTATAAAATTTCTCCCCTCAAAAGTTTTTACTTTCCTTCTGATCTTGCTTATATTGCTGTTCTTTGTACAAAACCTTTTTAATTTAATGTAATTAAAATTGTCCATGTCACACGTCATTCCCTTCTGTGCCCTTGTTTATTCATGATTTGTTCTCCTATCTAATAAAAAATCTTGTAAGTAATATGTTCCATGATCTTTAAATTTCCTTGTAATATGTCATGTATACATTTTGACCTTATCTTCATAAACTATAAAATATGGATCTATGCCTAGTTTTTGTCACATTTCTTTTAGCTTTCCCAACAACTTATCCCAAATAATGAATTCTTATTCCAAAACCTTAAGTCAAATAGATGGTTACTCCATATATATGCTGCTTTAAGTTGTACATCCACTGTGCTCCATGGATGTACTTTTCTATTTCTTAGGCAGTACCAGATCGTCTTGATAATTACTGTCTTCTACTGCAGTTGAAAGTCAGGTTCTGCTAAAATTCTTTCCTTTATATTATGTTTTTATTACTTCCTTTCATATTCTTGTCCTTTTATTCTGCCAAATGAATTTTTTCTAACTCAGTAAAATAAGGTTTTGGTAATTCCCAATGCCACTGAGCTGGCATTGAAGGTATAAATTAGGTTAGATAAAACTGCCATTTTTATTTTATTGGTCTTTCATACCCATGAACAATTAATATCTCTCCAATTATTTAAGTCTGCTTTGAGTTGTATAAAATGGCTTTTCTGTTTCTGTTCATGTAATTCCTGGGTTGGTTCTGACAGATACTGTCTAGAGCAGAGGTGGGGAACCTGTGGCCTCAAGTTCACATTTGACCTCCTAGGTCCTTAGGTACTGCCTTTTGAATGAGTACCAGTTTTGCATTACAAAACCTTTCATTAAGCAGATTGCTTTTGTGATGTTTGGACTCAGTGATAGGACTGCACTTGAAGACCTAGATGAAGGGTCACATGTGGCCTCAAGGCCACAAATTCCCTACTCCTGACCTAGACTCATTGAAAATAGGCTATCTGTTCCTATCTGTTCTTGAAGAGTTTTATTATTGATATATAGGAAGGTTGATGATTTATATGACTTTACTTTATATTCTGCTACTTGGCTAAAATAATTGTTTCAACTAAGGTTTTAGTTGAATCTTTGGAATTTTCCATGGATACCATCATATTGTCTTCAAAAAGAGGTATTCTTATTTTCTCATTCCCTAATCTGATTTATTTCTTTTTCTTCTTGTATTGATATCCTAGGGTTTCCAACACAGTACTTAATAATATTGGTGACAATGGCATTCCTTGTGGAACATCACATCTTACTGAGAAGGTTGTTAACTAACCTCTGCCCATTACAAGTAACTCTGGATGACAGTTTTGGGGAAGTGCCTTTTGTTACTTTAAGGAAAAATTCATTTTCCCTACACTTTCAAGTTCTTGTAAGAGAAAGGAGTATTCTATTTCATCAAAAACTTATTCTTCAGATATTAATATATTCATGATTTTTTTATTCCTTTTGTTATTGATATAATAGACTGTATGTATAACTTTCCTTAGGTTAAGCCTTTTCTGCATTTCTGGTGTAAATACAAGTGGTCACAATTTACAATCTTTGCAATTTATTGCTTTAATCTCTTTGCTAGTATTTTCTTTAGGATGTTGGCAACGATAGACATTAATGAAAGTGGTCTGTAATGTTTTCTTTTTTACCCTTTATGATTTGAATATCAACATATTTGTTCATAAAAGGAGTTTGGTAGTTCCTCCTTCTTTGTCTATATTTCAAAATCACATATTTAGTATTCAAATTAGCTGACCTTTACATGGTCAGTACAATTCCCCTTCAAATCCATCTGGTCCTGTTTCTTTCTTCTGAGCAAGCACATTTGTGGCCAGTTCACTTTCTTTTTCTAAAACAAGATAATTTCTATATCCTATTTTTCCTGTCAATCCCATGAGAACTACCACAGCTCCCTACCCATCTGCTTCCTCTGCATCACTTCTTTTCATGACTTCTTAGTGTATAATAACTGCTCCATTTTACCTCTCTGTACTCAGTTATATTTATGAAAATGAACCCATCATAATCAACTCAGTTTAAGCTTTTTTTTCTTTCAAACTATCCAAGGAACAATACCATTCTTAAGGGTACTGGTAACATTTTCACACATAAAACATAAACAGTTTGGATGCGCTGAGTCCCTTATCACTGGTTTTTAACGTTTATCTGATATTTTTCTTCCATCTTCTACATCCAACTTTCCATTGGATTCTGGTCTTTTAACTCAAAAATACCTGACTGTCTTTCAGTTCACTGAGTGCCCCTTTTGAATTTTCCATTCAGGATTATAGTCAGCTTTACTGAGTGACTTATTTTTCTTCACAACCCCAAATCCCTCGCTCTGTGAAGTATAATGCCCCAATGTCCTCTAATGTAGAAGCTGCTAGGTCTTGTGTTGTCTTGAATGTAGCTCCTCTGTATTTACATTGTTATTTTTTTGTGGCTTCTAGTATTTTCTAATTAACTGGGGAGCTCTGAAACTTAGCTATAATGTGCCTGTGACTTTTCACTTGGGTATTTCTTTTAGAGGGTGAATAGCGAGTTTCTTTCTTCTATTTCTACTTTACCTCTTGTTCTAGAACTTCAGGGACATTTTCCTTAATAATGTCTTGAAATGCGCTCTCTAGACCCTTTTTGGATCACACCCTTAGGTTGTGGGACATTTTTTACGTTGTATCTCCTTGATCCATTCTCCAGATTTTTTGTTTTTCTAACGAGTTGGTTCACATTCTCTTCTACTTTGTCATTCTTTTGGTTTTTAGTATTTCTGGGTGTCTCATAATGTCCTTTCTTAAGTTTTTCATCTCTTTTTCTAATTAGTTGACTTTCTTTTCATCATTTCCTTGATTTCCTGGACTGCCCTTATTTTATTCTCTAATGTTTCCTCAGTCTCCCATTTGATTTTTGAAGTCCTTTTTATGTTCTTCCAAAAACTCTTATTGGGCTTGTGAACACTGACATTTCTCTTTGAAGTAGGAGTGGTTTTTTTTCAACTTTCCTCCCTTTTTCTGAGAATGAACCCAGATCATTATCTCCAACTATCTGAATCATGCTAAGTTGTTTAACTTGAAAATGCTCCAAGTCAAGTAAAAATGGATGGAGAACTGGTGTACATACATAAGTGTACACTCAAGGCACCTTCTGAGCTTGGGATGCAACAGGGTATGGATCCAGTCTATGTTACCTGTGCTAATTTTTGCCTAAAAATTAATATCAGAAAAAGGAAAATGGCCCTTACCCAGGAACAGCAGATTTTGGACATTCTCCAGCATGACCTCCTTGTACAGCTCTTTCTGTGAATGGTCCAACAGGCACCACTCCTCCTTACTGAAGTCCACAACCACATCCTTGAATGTCACCAAGTCCTAAAGCATCAAAAGTCACACAATTTAGAACTGAAAGAGAGATCCAGAACTCTTCTAGTCCAACCCTCATCACCTTAGAAGAAACTGAAGCACAGTTTCCCTACAAATCACATAACCTTTATGAGTGTCAGAGAGTGTCATTAAGAACCCAAAGGAATATGGAGAAAAGCATTTTTTATTTGAAATGAGAATTATGACAGAACCCTGAAAGATGGAAAAAAATGACTTGCAACACAATGTGTAGCCCAATGAATTGATACAACAGTGAGGTATAAGAACCTGTGGAGGATGGTACTATATATTCAGATAAAGTCAAAATGCCTACACAATTTAGATATAGACTGATACTATAAGCAAAGGAGGAGAACAAGGCATAGTTTACCTTCAGATTTATAGAGAACAGAAGAATTTATGAACAAACAAGACAAAGAGAACATTATGAAATGCAAAATGGAGGATTTTCATTTCATTAAATTGAATTTTTTTGTGCACAAAGTCAATGCAACCAAAATTAGAAGGTAAGCAGAAAGCTGGGAAACAATGTTTTGACTGCCAGTATCTCTGATTCACACCTCATTTGTCAAATACATAGAGAACTTAGTCAAATTTATAAGAATACAAGTCATGCCTCAATTGATAAAAGTTCAAAGGATATGAAAAGGCAGTTTTCAGAGGAAGAATGAAAGTTATCAATAGTCACGAAAAAATGCTCTAAATCACTACTGAGGAGAGAAATGCAAATCAAAAAACACCTAAGAGACTCTCCAGCATGACAAAACAGGAAAATTTTAAATTCTGAATAAAATCTGGGGGGAAATTGGAACAATAATGCATCCTTGATGGAGTTGCAAAGTGATCTAACCATTCTGGAGAGGAATTTGAAACTATGCCCAAAGGGTTATAAAAATGTATATAGCCTTTTGATGTAGTAAGACCACTTTTAGGGCTACACCACAATGAGAAAATATGAATGGGAAAAGGACCTATAGGTACAATAATATTTATAGCACCCCTTTTCGTGGTGGGCAACAACTGGAAATTGAGGGGAGGCCCATCAATTAGTGAATGGATGAACAACTTGTGGCATATGAATGTAATAGTAATGTGCTATATAAGAAATGATGAGCATGTGGACTTCAGAAAAACCTGAAAAAAGTCACATGAAGTGATGCCAAATAAAGTAAGCAGAACCAGAAGAACAGTGTAGACAGGATCAGCAATATTGTGATAGCCAACTTTGACAGACTTGGTTCTTCTCACCAATGCAACAAACACAATTCCAAAAAACTCATTCATGATGGAAAAGGTTATGCACATCCAGAGAAAAAACTATGGAGAATGTAGATTGAAACATACTATTTACTCTTTTTTTCTTTTATTATTTTGTTTCTTCTTTCTGCTGCTTCCTCACATTCTTTCTAATACTTCTTTAAACACGACTAATATTGAGATATGTTGTTGTTTGTCCTTCACTTTCAAAGAGGTCCATGATGTGGAGATGATGACATGACTTGTACTTGACTTTGATTTGAGTGAGGGAGGACTGTGCAAGGTCATCATCAGCCTCACTTTCTCTTCCAGATCCATCTGGGTATACTGGCCTGCTACTCATCAGGATGACTGGTGAAGGCCAAGGATGCAATGTGTGACCTTGGCCATTTCAGGCTAAAGTCTTATCAGATTCTCACTTTCAGTGAGATATAGCCATTCAATGAAGAGGCCTCTTTAAGTAGTTACTCAAGGGATGGCCCCTCTTAATAAAAGAAAAAAAATTACCCAAAAAATTCAAAGTGTGAGAAGACCCTCAAGGGTCCTGGGTAGAAGAGAAACAGTAACTGTTTAGTAATTACAGTCATGCTGTGCTAAGTGCATAGGGATCTGATGTCCAATCTATCAGCTCCAGAGTGAACTGGGCTTAAGGCTTGCTCTTTGACCAAGAAACGTAGACAGTAATTATAAAGGAGAATGGTAGCTTTTGGCTATGGAAGTGCAACTTCCCCTAGATAGAGCAGCAGAGGAGAGAAGAGGAGAGGAAAGGAAAGAAGAGAAGAGAGGAAAGGAGAAGCTACTCCCTCACAGTTTGTATTTGTCCTTTGTTCTCCAAGAGGACCATGACATCAGTCTGATGATATATGTTTAATATGAATATATATAGAGAGCTGATATCAGATTGCATGCTGTCTTAGAGAAAGAGTGGAGAAAGAGAAGATAAGTTCATCTGAAATTCCTCCCAACAACTGTCCAAGGTGACACATTAAGAAAATTCAAGGAAGACTTTGTGAGAAGCTGCTCAGTACTGTGTATTCTTCTGTTTGGGGGTAGTGAGGGAGGAATCAATAGTGACTACTGAGGAAAGGACAAAGAAAAAGGAATGATCAAGTAAATTTCCTAAAAGTCTGAAATAAATTCTTAATTAGATGAAAGTATGGAAAGGATTCTAAAGTGAGGTTATTCACAAGCTGACCTCAACTGAGTGGCATGAAACTGTTTTCCGCCAACGGAAGAAGAGATCTCTATTGTTATAGGGAGGGGTTGAGATGACACTGGCTGCGAGAAGTCATGGTCAAAAGCATCGGCTACCATTGCTGTATGACGGCTTGCTATCATTCAAGGAATAAATTCATTCATTGTATTATTTAAGTATAGAGAAACAAAACTAAATATGTGAGGAAGGAAGGTTCCTTAATTCAGTAAAAATATAATATTTTATAAGCTGGGGTAGCAGACAGAGCTCATGCAGAAGAGACACACCAATATTATTAATGAAAAACTAATTATTTCAACATGCTTGCAGAACTCAAGAACAGTGGTGAGCAGGAGTCAGACTGATAGATATCGTACAAGAGAGTAGTCATATCTATAAAGCTTTTGATCCTTGAGAGGTCTCATCTATTTATCCAATCTGCTACACGTAGAACACATGGTCAGCCAACACATTTGGCATTCAATGCTCTTCCATTTCATTTTCTCCCATTTCTGGAAGAAGATGAGTCACTCTTTCAGTTTTTCTATTACTTTAGAGCAATTCTCTTTCAAGGAGGTAAAAATCTCTTTTCATTCTTTTGTCATTTTGACTCTAGTTAAAACATTTACCTTCTGTTTGTAATCTATATTTCACTGTTTGCTTTCTTTATTTATATTACTGGATTTTTGAGCAATTAAAGAATTTATTAGGCTTTTCCTGATTTTTTAGCTTCCGAGAATTTACAACATTTTCCTTTTCACATGTAGTGAGTTATGATTCTTGATTGCATTGTGTATACTCATGTATGAATAATCACTTTAGGAAGGCCATGCTTTTATTCACTAATAATTCATCTCCTGAATCCCTAACTAGCTTTCAACAGAACCTTTCCCATATTTCTTTCCTTCTCCATTTCCCAAATTCTCTCCTCCCCACCATGGGGTGAACTCATGTCCTCCAACCCTCCACATAAATAGAGGGGCAGCTCACACATCTCCATGTTTGCACCTGGCTGCCTAACTCTGACCTTCTCACTGACTTTGTCACCCTGTTCCAGTGTCTGGTGTCTTTAACCCAAAATCTCTTCCTTTGGTGTCTGGTCTTCCCCTAGAAAGTATAAACTCTATGGGAACAGGCAGTCTTTTTTCTTTTCTATTTAAATCCCCAGGCTTAACTCAGTTCCTGGCATATAGAATATCAACAGCAAACACTCATTGACTACTGACTATCCAAACACTTTCATCTGAATATACTGTTTATTTTGCTTTAAAAGCCCATCGTGACACAGACACTACTTACTTCTCATGTTCACCTTATTTCCTGCCATCCTTCTCTGACCCAATCACACCGGCCTCCCTTATATGCCAGTAAGAAGACACTCCATGCCTAGGCTCCAGGCATTTTCTCTGGCTCTCCTGAGTGGCTGGAATTCTCTGCCTCCTCATTCATGCCTCCTTGGTCCCTTCAAGGCTCCACCAAAATCCCACCTTTACTGCCTTCATTCTATGAACTATATCCAATTGACTTGTCTATATCTTTGGGGTAACTATCTGTATACTTGCTGTCACCCCGTTAGGCTGTGAGCTCCCTGAGGGCAGATTCTCCTGTTAGCCCCTTTTTGCACAACCCCTACTAAGCACAGTGGCTGGCACCTAGTTGGCACTTAATAAATGTGGGGTAAATAGCTGCCTGCCTTCTCTCCTTCTCAGAACCTCTTCATGGGATCTTACAGAGCCTTCTTTCCTCCATTCTCTAAGAAAGTAGGAGCCTTCTTTTTTCAAAGAGCAACCATGTGCATGGCCATTTGCTTGTCCCCTCCCCAACTCCATCCCATTCTCCCTAAAAGTAAGCGCATTCACTCATTCCCCACACCCAGGTTCCCTTACTTGTTAAGCTTTCTCTAGCAGCTGGTCCCTTTCCCAGGGATTGCAAACATACTCATCTCTCCCATCTTTCAGGAAGCCTTTTCTAAATCTCAGCAACTTTTAAACAACCACTCTACCTTACCTCCTTTTCTCAGGCAAACTCCCTCAAACATCTGGCTGACCTTTCTACTTTCCTCTCCCACTCACTCCTTAGTGATTATTCAGTTGTGTCTGACTCTTCTAGATCCCACTTGAGGGCTGCAGAGCAAAGATACAGGAGTGGTTTCCCATTTCCGGCTTATGCTCACGTTAGAGATGAATTGAGGCAAATAGAGTTTGGTGACTTAAGTGATTCACAATCACACAGCTAATAAATGTCTTAGGGCAGATCTGACCTCATGAAGATGAGTCTTCCTGATTCCAAGACTAACGCTCTACCACTGGGCCACCTTGCTGCCACCCCCTCACTCCTTAACCCTTTACAACTTAGCTTTCATCTTTACTTTCCCCAAAATGCTGTCTCCCACGTTAGCCTTGATGTTTTAAGCACCCAATCTGATGGTCTTTTCTCAGTCCTCCTCCTAACTGACCTCTGTGCTTCATTCAGTACTGACTATGCATCTTCCATATGAAGCCCTTCTTGGTCCACTTTCTCACTTTGGTTTCCTTAAATTCACCTTATACAATGTGCCTACTATGTGCCAGAGACAAGCATTTGACAAAAATTATCTCATGTGCCAGTGTCCCCCATGTTGCACAGTCAAATCCAAAGTTCTTGAGAGAGATCTTGAGAGTGCCCTTTTATCACTTCTCTTGACCACCATGTGACTGCCTGCCCCATGTGAGTTCTCCATAAAATAATCTATTTGGAGAGTGTACATTTTGCATTGAAACAATTTGGCTAGCCCATCGAGGTTGTGCTCTCTGAAGCATAGTTTGAATGCTTGACAGTTCACCTCCAGCAAGGACTTCACTGTCTGGTACCTTATCCTGCCAGGGGATCCTCAGAATCTTGCTAAGATAGCTCAAATGAAATATATATCTATATATGGAATATAGAGAGAGAGATCTTGAGAATGTCCTTGTATCTCCTTCAGGAAGGGGAGCAGGGGAAATGCTGGACTGACATGAACTGAATGTGGTCATGTTGGTATTTCTGACAGAGCCAAATGTATACCACTTATGTTCCAGGAGTTGGGCTAGTCTTCCTCCAACAGGAGATGAAAAACCTTGAGAAATCTCTGTCAAGATATGGCCAGAGGGACAGAAAAATGGCCTGAAAAGGAATAATATCAAAGAGGAAAAGAAGGAGCTGAAGTGGCCATGGGGAAACTTAATCTTGGTCAAGATAGTGGAGAGTGGAGGATGTCCCATAGATGAGGAGGGGAAAGAAAGGATGAGTCTGCACCTAGAAATGAGAAACACTTTGCAAGCTGCTCTAGATGGGGCTCATCAGGGAGAGATCATCCACAGAGTATCAGAAGAAGAAGAGACCCATCATGGGGTGTAGGTGTGGGTGTATGGCTAACCTGCTGTTCAGATAACTGAAGAATGAGGTCTTTTGTCTTCCTGGGGCAAACATCAAACACAAACCAGAGAAGTTACATGACTTAACAAGAAGGATGACCACTCTCTACTTCTAATGACTCCCACAGGCACAAGGGATACTTTAGGAGACTCAAAAGGAGTACAGAAGACAACCAAGTCTAAGCAAGGATCTGAAGCCAACAGGGACACAGGTGTGGTTCTCCTCACTCTTGACTGCTAAAATCTGGGGACTGAGAAGACAAAACAGATCTGGACAATTATCAGCTTTCTAGGAAGAAAGTGTCCAAGAATGGATGATGAATTCTTGTTTGAAAAAAAGAAAAAGAATTGACCCTGAATACTAAGGCTGAACCAAGAACCTGGAAACCACTCACTTGACAGATTAGCGAGCATTTATGAAGCACTTACCACTTCATGGGACAAAGTCTTGGGAGGTTTGTGGGAAAGTTCAGGGGTTAGAAGCAGGGTGATCTGGTAGTCCCAAAAGCTAATGTCCCTTTGTGTTGTACAGAGAGACCCAATATCCAGGAATAAAGGGATGATGGTCCCTTTATATACTTCCTGAGTAGACCATAGATCATGGAGTGTTGTGTTTATTCCAGAGATAATGACAAACTAGAGAGTCCAGAGGAAAGTGACCAGGATGCTGAAGGGCCTTGAGTCCATGGCACATAAGGATCCTCTGAAAGGAATGAGAGGCTGGGGGGCCATGACAGCCATGTTCACTTACCTGAAGGGCTGTCACGTGGAAGAGAATAAACATGTTCTCTTTGGTTCTGCCCAAAAGGGCAACATGCAGTACAAATTAAGGGGAGAACTTATTCCTGATGTTGAGAAAAGCTTCATTAACAACCATATCCCTCCAGAAGTCTCAGGGGGAGGGGGTTCTCCTTCACTGAAGGTCATCAAGCAGAGGCTGGATGAAAATTGGTCCAATAAGTAACAATGGTTGTGCCTTTCTTGTTCTGAGCTGGACAAGGTTCCTTTCAAGGTGAAACTTTCTGAGTCTATGAATTCTACTTCCTCTTGGCTTCATTTTGTGCTAGACTCTCTACCATGATGACAATGTTACTACTGATTAAATTCATATTTGAAAAATCATCCCTGAAAATGAACCCCAAAAAAATAATCCAAGGATATACAGTCACCAGACTGAATGTCACAGTAAGAATTCAAACAGATCTAAGCTAGGATAAAATGCCATCAGGTTAAATGTAAAACCTGACATGTTGGTTCAAAATACTAGCTGTAGGACTATGAAGAAGATGACTTCTTTTCATTCACCAGTGGCAGAGATGTACTAAGAGAGAATGCCTGAGGCCCAGATGTGTAGAGGGGACCTGGCTCAGACAAGGGCAATGAGAATCCTAACTCACCTGGAGCCTGGCAGTCAGCAGTCCAGAGGTCATGCCTTCCTTCATGCTCCTGCCCTGGGAAGGGCATGGTCTTGAGATGTCCAGGCTGTAAGTTCAGAACAATTGGGAAGGAAGACGATCAGACAATGAAGCTCCAGAACATGGTCCTCACCAATGGCCTACACTACAGTACCCTGAACCCTCCTGCCACATCCACTGTGGGGGTCCATGACCCCCTCTATCAGCTCTGCCCACCTCTCCCTGTCACAAAACTAATTTCACTGGATCTCTCACAAATCTCTGCTACCTTTACCTGAAGATCCTTTTCTGCTTCACCTTTTGGCTCTTTGACGCAGTCTCCAAAAGAGCTAAGCCAAAATTTCCACCTTTAACCCATCTTACAAGATGACCTTGACTCTAACTGAGATCAAGGCTGACACTGTCCAATGTGAACTGCCTCAGCTTCCTTCTCTGGCTTCCCTTACATACCCTTCTGGTCTCCCCAAAAGGAGAGGTAGTATCCCTCCCAACCATTCAGCTTACCACCTCCTGGACGTGGACTCATGCCTCTTTCCAGACATGAAATCTATCAATTACCTACTCACTGCATGGGCTAGGGAGGAGGTAGCTGGATTCTGGAATGCCTGTAACCTCAAGGTGGCCATGAAGGGGTCACTACCAGTTACAAGGTAAGTTTTCCTCTGAGGGAGCGTGGGCTCCTTTGGTCTTTGGATTCTAAGCACTTAACATGCCACAGAGGAAGTGAATATTTAAGGTTGGTTCACTGAATGGTTGAAGATTGAAGGAAGGCATCCAAAGGATCCATCCTTGGGCCTGTGCCATTCATCACTTCTGATATTACTTCTGATGAAAGAACATTTGTCAGGGGGTTAAAGGAACACGACTGTCACACTATACACTGAAAGACAGAATCCCATATCCAACTCCCTTTTAAATATGTCAAGTCAGATATCCCTTAGATATCTTAAACTCAACATGCCTAAAACTGAGCTCCTTATCTTTCATCCCAGTCATCCCTCTTCCTAAGTTCTCTACTACGTTTTGAGGACACTACCATCCTCCTAGTCATCTGGGCTCCCAACCTAGCTGCCATCCTTGGCTCCTTACTGTTTCTCAGCTTCCCGTGGCCAATATGGCCTCCAGTCTCTCCCCACTCCAGTCCATCCTCCACTCAGCTTTTATATTGTTCTTCCCAAAGCACAGATCTGACTATGTCATCCCCAGTTTACTCCTGGTCAGTATATTCTAACATCTCTCTGTCACATTCAGAAGCAAAAAGGAAATCCTCTCTCTGGCATTTGAAGCCCTTCATAAAGTGGCTCCCTGTCATCTTTTCCAGTCTTCTGAGGTTCAGCTAGGTGGTGCAGTGATAGAGCACCAGTGCAGGAGTCAGGAGGACCTGAGTTCAAATCTCACCTCATACACTTGACACTCACTAGCTGAGTGACCTTGGGCAAGTCACTTAACCTCAACTGCCTCATCCTGGGTCATCTCCAGTCATCCCGATGAATATCTGGTCACTGGATTCAGATGGCTCTGGAGGAGAAGTGAGGCTGGTGACCTGTACAGCCCTCCCTCACTCAAAACAAAGTCAAGTGCAAGTCATGTCATCATTTTTCTGATGGTATGATCTTCTTTAGCAACAAGAGATGAACACACACATCCAGGCTTCTGATACATTCTTTACCTTCCTCATTTTACTTTACAGATGAGAAAACTGAGGTTCATGGAGGTTAAGTGACTTGTCCCAAATCACAGGAGAAGTATTAGTGACTTGAACCCAGGTTCTCTGACTCCACAGGCAGCGCTCTTTCCACACTGTCACCATGGCAGAAGGCTTGCTAAGACCACAGAGTCAACTGGGTAAGTTTCTCAAAACCTGCCAAGATCAAGGAGACAAGTCAGCATGGGGCAGCTAGGAGGCACACTGCAGGGAGCAGGACCCTGAGTGAAGAAGACCTGACTTCATATCGAGCATGTACTCCTGTGCGACCCTGGGCAAATCACTCAGTGTGTCTGCCTCAGTTTACTCATCTGTAAGATGGAAATAATAATAGCACTCATATTGAAGGGTTGATGTGACAACAAAAGGACATCTCTGTAAGCCTTAAATGTAAATGCTGCCTATTGTAATAATAACCATAAGTAAAGCTAGGAAAATATTATAAATTTTATATGATTATACCTACATATCATACTTAATATAATTCCGTAGTAGGAGTAGTAGAATTGACTTAGCATATGTAGCATTTTGTTGTTAGTTGTTTCATTTGTGTCTTACTTTTCCTGATCCCATTTGGAATTTTCTTGGCAGAAATACTAGAGTGGTCTGCTGTTTCCCTCCAGAGTTCATTTAACAGATGAGGGAGCTGAGGCAAACAGGGTTAAGTGATGTGTCTAGGGTTACACAGTTGGCACCTGTCTTCAAGATGACTCTTCCTGACTCTATGCCCAACTGGGTGGAGCTGCCATGTTTAGTGTCTAGTCAGAGGCAAAGCTTGAACCCAGGTCTTCCCAGCTTCTAGCAGTCTATTACACAACATAATTTCTTCTCTCAAATTCCTGATTAAAGTACTTATGGCACAGATCAAAGAAACCTCATGACTTTATTTCCTCCTTCCCACCTCTCAGGGTCTGTCCTAGGGATATAAAGAGAAACAGAAACAGCCTCATAGAGTCCTGGGGTCCTCCAATGGTCTTCCCTCTCAGCTGACAACAGGTTATTCTTTGAGTATAGTGACTAGGTTCCCAAAGTGGGCGACGCTGCCTTCTGGGGGGCACTGGAATGATGCAGGGGATGGTAATAATCTTATGTGCAACTGGGGGGTAATAAATAAAAATAAGAGGGCAGTGAAAGCATAAGGAAAGAGAACATAAGAAAATATTGAAAAACCATTTAAGCATGTTTCACCTGTTGTCTAACACAGTTAAAGTTGTAGTGATTACATGATTTTCCCAATAAACACAAAATGCAAGTTATAACCAATCAGTGGTCAAGTTCACCAAGTGTTGGCAGGCCAGTGTGTTTTGAACTGTCAGCAAGTCCAGCATGCATCAGCAGGAATATTGTTTGTGTATTAATTTGTTTACAATCACGATACTACATGGTTACACGATGAAATATTGTATCATCACAATTTCAATGGAGGAAAGAAAAATGCCACAAATTTTACAATAAATTATGAGATTTAAGATATGTCTTTTTTTTTTTTAACATTTCTTTGAAATGACACAAATATTTTTTAAAAATCGTTACAGGGTTAAAGAAAGTAGATTTCCAGGAGGTGCTGAGTAAATTTTTTTCTTGAAAAGGAAGCAGTAAGCCAAATAAGCTTGGGAACCTCTGATGTGGTCAATGAACCACGTTCAGAGTCACATGGATCACAGGTACATCTCTGCATCTTTTTTCCTTTTCTGTAAGAGGAGCATGACAGACTGTCAGATGCTAAGATCTAGGAAAATGTGAACTCAGAACAAGTGAACTTAGTCTGACGTCTCTTCTTCATGAGAAGCAATGCCAGGTGTTTCATCAATCAACAGGCATTCTGAAGGGCTTACTCTCTGCCCGGCATTGTCCTAGGAGCTGAGGCTATAAAGAAAGGGGAAAATCAGGGGCCTGCCTTCAAGGAGCTCTACTGGGGGAAGTAACATTGAAGGGGAGGCAACAGGCGGCCCAGGGGCTAGAGCGTCAGGTGAGGAGGCAGGAAGACTTCTCTTGCCGAGGTCAAGGGGGCCCCTGGGCAAACCACTCAAGCCTATTTGCCTCAGTTTCCTCGTCTGTAACATGAGCTGCAGAAGGAAAAGAGAAACCACCCCCCGCACCTTTGCCCCCAAAGCCCCAAAGGATCCCAGACAGTCAGTCCTGCCCCAACCGCACAGACTGCTCCCCACTAAGCTCCCTGCCCCACAGCTGGCGGCCCCTCCCTCCCTGCCCAGCCTCGAATCCCGGATAACGCAGCCCCGAACCCGGATAACCCAGCCCCGAATCCCGGAGCGCCCAGTCTGCGCCCCGGGCGCTTCCACTCCACACCAGGACAGACAGCAGGACCACAAACCCAAGGTCACGGCCTGGGCAGGGGGCTCAGGCGGGATCTCCCCTCCCTCTCCCCAGCACAGCCTTAGTTCCCACCGCCCCAGCTCTGCTCACCTCCCGCCTCCACGCTGCAGCTTCAGTGTCCCCTCAGGAACCTCCAGGGATCCCATCCCGAACCTTCCTCTCGGATTTCTTTCCCTGCAGTCCACCCACGAGGCCAAGGGCCGGGCTCTGCGCATGCTCAGGAGCACCCTCCTCCCTCCTTCCTCCTCCCTCCTCCCTCCTCCCTCCTCCCGTCCGCTGGCCGTCCAATGGCCGCCTAGAGTCCCTCTTAACCAAGTTCGAGTATCCCGCCAGCGCGCATGCTCACTCCGGTATGACTCCCGCCCCCAGGGTCGCCCGGGATCAGCGCTTGGATTACCCAGTCAGTGCGCATGCTCAGCCTCGTTCCAGAAGCGCCAGAGCCTAGAGCTTTCCTGGATGGGGCTGTGCAACCTCTGCGCATGCTCAGCCTCTCGCCGGGACTCTCACTGCGCTCCCCTGCTCCCTCTTCCGATCGCCGCCCCTGGAGCCCTGGTCCTGACTCTCCGCCTGACTCCCCTCTCCCATCCAGACCAAGAACCGCCTTCAGCTCCTGCTTCCTGCCCGTCTGGTAGTGGACCGTACACTCCTCGTACACAAGAATCGGGAGGGGCGTGACCGTTTGACCAATCAGCGTTCACCTGCCTCCTCGCCAGCTCACCAATCAGAAGCTCAGGTCGCCTCGGCCCCACCCAGAGCCTGCTCTTCCCTCCTGGTGTCTGTCTGGCTGTTGGTCAGTGATCTGTTCTCCTTCCAGGCTCAATTTACCCGCGTATGTCAGCCCATGCGGATTCTGCATGCAGAAGGCGCTTACTAAATGCTCGCTGCCTGGATTACTGGCTATTCCCTCCAATTCTCAGGGTGCCCAAGGTACTTCACTAACAGTCCTGTTCAACTTCACTTGCCTTTATACTTGGAGGTGCCAATGGACACAGCCCTGATAAAGGTGGCAGGTGTCACTGGGCCAAGGAAAGGTCCCTGTGGTTCTCCACTGGAGTCATCTCTCCAAGTTAACAGTGATTTAAGGATGACGTCATGCTGTGACCTTTCAGACTTGGTAGGGACTAGGCCCAAACGAGAGAATGTAGAGAGCTAGCACTGGAGTGACCACTTATACCAGATATTCTTGCTAGACTTAACAACTGGAGGATTGAAGGCCACAGACACAGCAAACTCAGCCCAAAGGATCTTGTCACAAAGATGGAAGGGTTTATGAGTCAGGTCCAACAATTCAGAGTGTACATATGCCCTTGATTCATAACTCAAGTTTCAAAGTCTCAGTGGGAGAATCTGGTCTATGTGACCAAGACATATATAGATGGGCTTGAGATGAGGACAGATATTATCAGGTCTGATGGCCAGAAGGTCATCAAGAGGAAGATCAAGGGGAGAGGGGATCATCAAGATGGTGGAGGTAATAACCATATTCCTTTCTAGCATCCTTCCAGATGTCCCTACTTCAAGTACAACAGCCCACATCTATCCCCACCAGAGCCTCAGATGCTATTCCAACTAATGAACTATACAGAACATATCAAGAAAAGGGAATTGATAGTAGACAGAATAGAGAAGTAAGAACTACCTCTAAAGATCCTCCTGAACCCTTGTATCCAAGTTTATCACACTTTCAGGGAGAATAGGATATTGGCAGAACCCCAGCTCAAATTAAAGAAATGCACAGATGGGATTAGAGATACAATATCAATTTGACCGTATTTTGGAAAAATGGATGAAATACTGTAACTATGGCAATGATAGATACCAGGACAGAGGCCTGCTGGCAGTGGGGAGGCCCTACCTTTCCTGAGAGGGTCTATCCAATCACCAAAGGTGCCAAGCCTAGAGGCCTGTATTGGGCTACCCGAGTCTTTCTTACCTGTCCAGGTCTTCGGCTGGCCACGCCGGATGCACGTATGAGAGAAAGGACGTTCCAGAGTCAAACAGGGGTTGAGCTTTATTACAGGGTTTCGGTTACAAGTGCAGGGGGTCTTCTTTCTTAGGACGAAGAGGGGGAGATTTAAGGGATTGGAAGTAGAAGTACAAGCGGGGAGAGAGGGGGAGGGGAGAGAGGAAAGAAAAGAAGCGGAGCCCTACTTTTCTCTTTGGCTCCACACGTGCTAAGAGCTTTCTGGCTTCCTCAATCCTACTTAATCTTCAGCCACACAGTTTGCATCTCAATACCGTGCTGTTAGGTAACTAGGTGTGCTCCAATCCGGGACGACCTCGAGGGCAGGGAGACTCCACCCATCAGGTATCTCCGGGGGAGAGGCGGAAATACCCGAGCTAGCCGAGCTAGCTCGGTCTGACCTTCTCGAACCCCCGCTGTTCATGGAGGGCCTCGTAAGACTCTAAGATTTAGAAGTCCCACTTTTACCTGCCCGAGACTGTCCACACGGAATTGAGCTTCCAGTCCCAACACAAAGGTTCTTCCACTTTCCTTCCCTCCTAGATTGCCTTTTTACCCACTTAATTCACCAGAAATACAAAGTCATTGCAACTCACATATGCTGAATATTGCCAAATATTCCAGTCCAGGCCTACTCATGACAATCCAGTGACCTACATGTAGGATTGGATCACAAAATAACATTTGTGAACACTAGTATGGTTTTACTATTTCCTCATGTAATTCATTTAACTTTTCCTTTAAGAATCTGGATATTATACTATTTGGTTCATATATATTTAGCATTGATATGACTTCATTGTCTATGGAGCTTTTGGCAAAATATAATTATCCTGCTTATCTCGTTTATTTAGATTGATTTTTGCTTTTGTTTGTCTGAAATCATAATTGCTACCCTTGTTTCTTTTTCCTTCAGCTAAAGCATAATATTCTGTCCCTTACCTTTACCTTTTTTACCCTTACCTTTCTCTGTGTTTTTCTGCTTTAAGTGTGTTTCCTGTAAGCAACACATTGTCAGATTCTTGTTTTTAATCCATTCTGCTATCTGCTTTTGTTTTATGGGTGAGTTCATCCCGTTCACATTCATAGTTATGATTACTGTGTATTTCCCTCCATCCTGTTTCTCACCCTGTTTATCTTCTCTCTTTCTCCTTTCACCTGTTACTCCACAAAAGTCTGTTTTGCTTCTGATCACTGCCTCCCCGAATCTGCTCTCCCTTCTATCAGCCCTCCCTTTAAAATCTCTCTTCCTTCTTACTTTTTGGTAAGGCAAGATAGATTTCTATACCCAACTGAGTGTGTACGCTACAATTCCCTCACTGAGCCAATTACCATGAGAATAAAGTCCAAGAATTGCCCACCACTCCATTCCACGCCCCCACTGTAAAAATCTCTTCCTTTCATGCCTCTTTTATACATGATAATTTACTCCATTCCACCTCTCCCTCCTTCTCCCTGTGTATCCCTGTTTCTCACCCCTTAATTTTTAGATATCATCCCATCATAGTCAATTCACATGTGTCCTCTGTCTATGTATACTCCTTCTAAATGCCCTAATACTGAGAAAGTTCTTAGGGCTTAAAAGTATCATCTTCCCATGTTGGCATGTAAACAATTTAACCTTATTAAATCCTTTATGATTTCTCTTTCCTGTTTACAGGTTTATCCTTTTCACAAGTCTTATATTTGAAAGTCTAATTTTATATTCAGCTCTGGTCTTTTCATCAGGAATGCTTGAAAACCCTCTATTTCATTAAATGTCATTTTGTTTTCCTCCAGAGGATTATACTCAGTTTTTCTGGTTAGGTGATTCTTGGCTGTAACCCTAGCTCCTTTGTCCTCCAAAATATCACATTCCAAGTCCTCTGATCCTTTAATATTCAGCCAGTTGTGCTATTTGTGACACCATTTGGGTTTTCTTAGCAAAGATACTGGAGTGGTTTGCCATTTCCTTCTCCAGCTCATTTTTACAGATGAAGAAACTGGGGCAAACATGGTCAAGCAGCTTACCCAGTATAAAATATATTTTGAAGATTAATGCTTTGTGGCATTGTATTGTATGTAAAAATGTATTGTCATTTTTGTTATATTGTCTCAGTCAACCCAGGAGCAATTATTTCTCTGATTATTTAGGTCTGTATCTTTGTAGAGTATTTTGTCTTAGTATTCACTAGGTTCATCTGTGAGTCCTGGTAGGTAGACTATCAAATATTTTACACATATTTTGGGTAAAACATGAAAAAGCTAAGGGTTTATGTAGCTTATTTTATATGTTGTTATTTGGCTGAAGTTATTTCAATCCAGTTTTAGTTGTTTTTAATTACAGTCCTCTATGGAGACCATCATAGTATGTGCAAAAAGTGATTATTGTTTCCTATTTTCCCTCTTCTTATTCCCTCAGTTTCTCTTTTCTTGTTGTTATAGCTAACATTTCTAGCCATATATCACACAATACTGGTGAGAATCCTTGATTTCCACTTAATCTAACTGGGAAGGCCTTTCTCCATTGCTCATTATGCTGATTTTTGGGTTCTGATAGGTACAACAGACTAAAGAAAGGCTCACTTTTTTACCTAAGAATTTTAGTGTTTTTCTTACACAAAATGGATGACATTTTTTCAAAAGGTTTTCTGTATCTACTGTATATATCTATCTGCATATCTCTCAGTGCTTTAGTTTAGACTATATTTATATTGTAGAATTTAGTAGGTTTACTTCCTTCTTTGATTTCAAAGTTCATGTGAGAGAATTATTTTAACGTTTTGTAGAATTCACTTAAATATTTTCCTGGTACTTCCAGCTGTGCATTTTTACTGGCTGTTGCTCAGGCTTTGAACACTTTCCCTCCTTTCCTTTACCTCCTGGCTTCCCTCAAGCCTCAACTAAACTCCTACCGTCCATAGAAAGCCTTTCCCAGTCTTACTTACTCTTAGTGCCTTCACTCTGAGACTACCCACCATCTGTCCTGTCTATATCTCTTCTGTACACAGTTTTCATGTTTTCTCCCTCATTGGATTGTGAGCACTTCAGGGGCAGGAACTGTCTTTTGCCATTCTTTGTATAACCAGGGCTTAACAGTGCCTGACACATAGCAGGTATCTAATAAAGGTTTGTTGACTTCTCAAGTGCTTAAATTCTGTTATTTCATGCTTATGTATTAATATTATTTTGTTGGAGGAAGGGGGAGAGGCGGGAGGAAGTGGAGGGCCATGGCAGCGACTTGGTGGAGACAATGGCGGCGAGCCCACAAGTGGCTTTGAATGAGCCCCTGAGTAAGGAGCCTCCTCCAGGCTGGCAGGGAGGGGGAGGGCCAGGTTCAGCTTCCCATCATGGCTATCACACAGTTCTGGTTGTTTAAAGTTTGTACCTTCCTAGTCATAGTGCTCTCATTCATTAACATGCAGGTAGGGCCTAGGACGGAAATTAAGTGGAGATCAAATAATTTTGCCAACCACATTGGATTATTTGCCAGTTTCTAAGCAGTCAGAAGTTGAAGACTGGAGCTCCTGGGATGAATACGCACCCACAAGTATAAAGAGTGAAGGAGGGAATGGAAATGGAACAGGACAACTAAGTACAGTGGAACAGTTGGAACCTGGCTGTTTTAAAGACAGGGGACCAACTCTAAGGAAAACACAGAAAATTGTTCTTAAGAAGAGAGAACCATTAAATTTTGGCATCACAGTTGGTACTACAGGTTTCTCTAGTAAATTAGCAACTACACAAGATACTCCTTTTATTCACCAATCTCCTGAATTGGGTGATTTGGATACCTGGCAGGAGAATACCAATGCGTGGGAAGAAGAAGATGATGCAATCTGGCACGTAGATGAAGTTCTGAGCCAGCAGAAAATAGCCGACAGAGAAAAGAAAAGGAAGAAAATGGAAAAGGAAGCACAACGACTAATGAAGAAAGGACAGAACAAAATTGGTGTGAAACTGTCCTAACAGATGTTTGACATTTCCATTGGAAGGATGTTGAGCTCCACAATATGAGCATCATTTGACTGGGTTTAAGAGGATTTTTAGAATACAGACAAGCTGCTTGATTTTAATGTGTTCATCAGGCCTTCCAGGATGCCAGGCTTCTCCCATCACTACTTGAACTACTAGTAGATGGGACTTAAACAAAATGAAAAGACTTACAAGACAATATTTTTCTTCAGTATCTTCCAAACATATAAGAAAATTGATTGCTGCAGAGAAATTATTACAAATGGGATATGCCACTAACTCTTCAAGTTTGTATTTCTAGCTTGGAAAAAATTGAGTATAAATAATTTTTTGGTGGAAGAACATGCTCTGCGGCCTATTATGCTTTCATTTGACGTGTGTAAAAAATGAAATAAACAATTTTAAAGAAAAAAATTATTTTGTTGTCTATAAGGTGCATTTACGTAGGACGTGACTGAACAACACACATGTATATACACATGTACCTATGTGTGTACATATAATATATATTATATATATAGTCAGGTTTTTGCTATATTGAATGGTTTTGCTGAATTAAAAAAATTGTTACAGGGGATCATTAACATGGAAAGGGCAGAGGTAGAATTACAAAGATATTAATAAAATATCTTTAAAATGATGATGATTAAACATGGGCCTAAGAGAAATGATGTGAAAAGGTACCTTTCCCCACTTCCTTGGAGATGAGGGACTGTAGCTAGGTATGGAACACTGCAGAGAACATTGCTTTGGGGGGGCACATATTGCTTCATTTTTTAATCAACTTTTTGCTGTGGAGTATGGCTCTCTAGGTAGAGAAGAAGGATATATTGGGAAAAGCAGGGGATATAAAAACAGAAGATATCAAAATTTAAAAATGCACATAAGCACTAAGATGAGATTTCCCAAGAAGTGCAATATTTGTGTCTCTGAGCACATGGGAAAAGCAATCCTGTCATTTCCATGACTTGATCCTCCAAGGAGAGTCTCTGAGCCATCCTAATTTGCTGTAACTGCCTTCTTTCTTCTCATTTTGTTTCTATTTAGAATGCCAAGGTTGGTGTGATTTAGTTGTCTTATATGTGTCCTCTCTGGTGACTGGATGGAAATCTCACATTTGGAGTAACAACAAAGTGAACTTGGTTGATTTTATACAAACTCTGGGTCTTTGGCTCTCTTTCCCATAATCCTGCCACCTTCACTTCAAAAGGGAAGGGAGCCCTTCAGGACTGAGGATCATTTTCTATTTTTGCTTCATCGCTAAATGGTTAGTGGATTGGGGATGAGTCTGTCTCCATAGTTAGTCAGTGAATAAGTCTTCATTAAATATTTACTATGTCCTAGGCATTATGCTGAGTGCTAGAGATACAAAGAAAGGCAAAATGAGTCTCTGCTCTCTGCGGGCTCAAATTCTAATTTGATGAGAGGCATTTAAATAACTCAGTACATATCAGTTATACAGAGCCAATATGAGGGAACTTCAAGGGCTAAGAAGACACTTATGGTTGGGAACACCAGGTAAGATCTACTATAAGAGATGGGATTTTAGCTGAGTCTTGAAGCAAGGCAGGGAAATGACTTCAGTAGGAGGCTGGTTACATTCCCCAAATATGCTACAGAGTCACAGAATCCTTGGAGGATTTGGCAGGAAAGGAATTATTCCCCATTCTCCTCTTCAGCATTTCTTAAACTGGGGGTCATGACCCTAAGGTCACTACCCTATTTAAGAAGTGCTGAAGGGGTCAAGAGTAGAAAAAGTTTAAGAAGCCCTTCTCTAGAATAAGGTCACTTTTGAGGTATTGTCCTCCCCGTCAGCATCACTCTGAGGATCATCACTGCACACACTGTCCAGTTCAAAGTTACCATGAGCCCTTGCTGAATGGGCTCTTCTTGGAGTTCAATCTGCTGGATTTCCCATCCTCTTGTCCTCTGCTCACCAGGGACTCTGACTCCTCTGCTTGTGGGTAACAGGTGCTTGCTTTGTATTACCATCTTTGGGGGCCCATTGTCTCCCCATGCCTGGGATTACGGTGAGACCTGATGGACTAGCCCAGTATTTAAAGTACACGGTATATAGCACAGTCAGATCTTGCTTTACATAAACTGAAGTTATACAAATTCGACTTTATGTAAGAATTCTGAAAGAAATAACCATTCTAAAAAAAAAACACCCTATGTTAATTTTACTGTGTAGTACTGTGTTCTCTCATGCTCTGCTCCTGACAATCCACTTGGCACTCTGTGGCCTCCCCACCTACCCCTCCCCCCAAACAACTCCAAACTTTAAGAAAACCCTCCAAGTGAAAGCAGAACAGATGTGGGGTTGGGGGCTTGGTCTGAGACCTCTGATGCTAAGAGAGATCTTTGCCCTGCTGTACATACTTGCCGAAGTGTCCAGTCTATTTGTCTGTCTTCCATCTGCCCTGGCTTAGGTGCAGGGTATCTGTCCCTGAACCCTGACTGTCTCTCATTCTCTCGTCTGTATCCATGTCTAGCCCTGTGTCTGTCTCCCCTCCCTCCTTGTACGTTCTTCCTCTTAGTTCCAGCCAGACCCCACATATTCCTCCTTCTGCTCTTGATGCTTTGTCCCTGACCTCCATGTGTCTTTGAACCATGTGCTGGGCTACCCTCTCTTCCTTTCTCCCTCCCCAACATCTGCAGGCAAGTCTACATTATATAAAAATCACTTTACATAGAAGCCTGTGGAACAGTTCACTTACATAAAGCAACAACTATATGATTATTGCTTAACTTACTTAAACTTCTCCCATATTTAAACTATATGGCTCTGCTATGCTGCATGCTGCCTGTACATTAGATTTTTTCTTTCATGTAATTCCAATACATGAACATTTACATCCATGAAAATTTTTCTGAGCAGAGAACACATTCTCCCACCAGCCTTTCACTTGAGAAATGTTTTGGTTGGGAGGTATGCTATTTCTACTTTTCCCAATAATAAACATATGTGAAGAAGTAAGCATGGCTCTTAATCAGACATAAAAACATTTGGCTAAAAGTCTCTAGCATCATTTCTGCCCACATACACTAGGAGAAAGTGTTGACTTCTTTACCCCAGTAGCTCAGGCCTCAGGGAGACCATGTGATTAAAAACATTAGAAGCATGTGAGTAAAGCACTCTGACTGTAGGTCTCCCTAAGGCTAGGATGATGTGCTTCCAGACTTTTTGGCTTATGCCAAAGCCAATTATCTCATGAAATATTTGCTCTCAAAATCTCTTCCAGGCTCACAATGTATCTTTGGAGGGAAACCATAGACAAGAGAAAATGGTTTCCCCATGTTTAGTATAGTTAAAGCACTCCTCTCCAATGTGAACTCTATAATGTCTAGTAAGGTACCGAATGGGAACAGATTTAATGAAGACTTCTCAGGAATGGGGAGCCTTCTACCTGGAATGGAGGAGACCTTGGACCCAGGTGTCCATTCCTCCAGAGTCGGGTGATTTCCATATAAGGCTATGTATTGCTTTAGGATCAATGATTCACTAACTCCTCAATGCCTAATGACGTGTATATTCGCGGGCTTTGTAACGTCCAGGAGTGGGAAATTTGAACCGAGTTTCAAAAGGGATTGGTTAGATTTTGCACCTAGAATGTAAGAGCTTGCTTCTCAGCCAAAGAGAATAATGGTCAGTGGTGGGAGGGGGATTTTTGCGTCAGGGTCTATATAAAAATGCCATTCTGCTTCTGTAAGCCGCCTCCCTACTCCAGCTTTACTGGTGAAGGGACCACCTGGTCTTTCGCGAGGACCCAATAAAGGAGATTTTATGTTTTTACCTTGAGATGCCTCTGAGTAGTCAATTTGAGTAGGGGTCTTGCCATCCCATACGGTACTACTTGTCATTGAAGTCTCTCCCACATGAGGTAAATGAAGGCTTGGTGGCTTTCTTTTTCCTGAGGGCTTTCCCATATTCACTATATTCATAGGATATCTCTGCAGCAAGAGTTTCCTGAAGTATGTTTTCCCATGACTGAAGGTTTTCTCACATTCTCTAATGGGTTGAGAGACTACCTCAGAGTGAAGGTTTTACATTCAAATAGTTTCACTCCAGTATGAATTCTCTGGTATCTAATAAGGATATACTTTTCATTGAAGGCTTTCCCACAATCACTTGTTTCAAAGGGTTTCACTCAACAATGACTTTTCTGATGTCTTGTAAAGTCATACATTTCAATCAAAGGCTTTGCCACATTCACAAGGTTTCACTCCTTTATAAGCTTTTGGATATGTAATAAGGGCACTGCTTTTCAGTGAAGGACTGCCATTCATTACATTTAAAAGGGTTACATCCAGCATGAGTTTTCAAATGTTTACTAAGCCTTCCTTGGTGGCTGAAAATGATCCAGCATTCATTATATTCACAGCCTTTTGTATCTGTATGAGTTCTCTTATAGTTGATAAGATATTCTTTTGGTCTGAAATATTTCCCACATCTATTACATTCAAAGACTTTACTTCCATTAGGAATTATCTGATAAAATTCTGCTTGTCATTCAAAGTTTTCCTACATTCCTTCAGTTTAAAAAGTTTCTTTCCAATATGAGTATCCTGTGACCCTATGAGTTTTATCCTTCAGCTTTAAGGTTTTTGCACATTCACAACATCCCAAAAATTCATTCCAACATGAATTCTCTGATGGATAATAAGGATTTGCTTCTCCCTGAAGACATTTCCCCATTTATTACATTTGAAAAATTTCTCTTCAGTATGAATTCTCTGATGCACTCTAGGGTGAAGATACAAGCTGAAGGTTTTTCCCACATTCCTTACATTCAAAAGGTTTCATTCCAGGATGAATTCTCAGATGTCTACCAAGACTCTGCCTTGGGGGGTGGAGCCAAGATGGCGGAGTAGAAAGACGCACATACGCTAGCTCTGAACCCACTGCCCATAAAATATCTGTAAAAAAAAGAACTCCTGGCGAATTCTGGAGCAGCAGAAGCCACAGAACAACAGAGCGGAGGAGATTTCTGCTCCAGAGAGCCTGAAAACCTCTCTCAAAAGGTTCCTCGCGCCCCGGACCCGGAGCAGAGCCCAACCCTGCCTCGGCGGCACAGCGCTGAAAGGAGCGGATCCAAGCAGGCTTCAGGGATGGAATCTCCAGTGGCCCCGCGGGTCCCCCCACCCACAGGTGACAAGGGTCGGTGAGAGGGTCTCTTTGGTGGGTCGAGAGGGGAGTGGGGTGCCCCCATAACTCAGGCCCCCTCGGGAGGCAGCAGTGGAGGTGGCAGCAGACCAGGGCTCCCCAAGCAGGCAGGAGCCCGGATCCATTGTTGAAGGTCTATGCATAAACCCCCTGAGGGAACTGAGCCTGTGAGGTGGCCCTGCCCCCACCTGAGCACCTGAACTTGATCTCATACTGAATAGCAGCCCCGCCCCTGCCCAAAGCCCTGAGGCTGGGAAGCAGCATTTGAATCTCAGACCCCAAGTGCTGGCTGGGCAGACCTGGAGGCAAAGTGGGTGTGAAGAGAATATTCAGAAGTCAAGTCACTGGCTGGGAAAATGCCTAGAAAAGGGAAAAAAAAATAAGACTATAGAAGGTTACTTTCGTGGTGAACAGGCATTTCTGCCCTTCCTTTCTGATGAGAAAGAACAATGCTTACCATCAGGGAAAGACACAGAAGTCAAGGCTTCTGTATCCCAGCCCACTCAATGGGCTCAGGCCATGGAAGAGCTCAAAAAGGATTTTGAAAATCAAGTTAGAGAGGTGAAGGAAAAACTGGGAAGAGAAATGAGTGACATGCAAGTAAAGCATGAATAACAAGTAAACACCCTGCTAAAGGAGACCCAAAAAAATGCTGAAGAAAATAACACCTTGAAAAATAGGCTAACTCAATTGGCAAAAGAGGTTCAAAAAGCCAATGAGAAGAAGAATGCTTTCAAAAGCAGAATTAGCCAAATGGAAAAGGAGATTCAAAAGCTCACTGAAGAAAATAGTTCTTTCAAAATTAGAATGGAATAGATGGAGGCTAATGACTTTATGAGAAACCAAGAAATCACAAAACAAAACCAAAAGAATGAAAAAATGGAAGATAATGTGAAATATCTCATTGGAAAAACAACTGACCTGGAGAATAGATCCAGGAGAGACAATTTAAAAATTATGGGACTACCTGAAAGCCATGATCAAAAAAAGAGCCTAGACATCATCTTTCATGAAATTATCAAGGAAAACTGCCCTGAGATTCTAGAACCAGAGGGCAAAATAAGTATTCAAGGAATCCACAGATCGCCACCTGAAAGAGATCCAAAAAGAGAAACTCCTAGGAACATTGTGGCCAAATTCCAGAGTTCCCAGGTCAAGGAGAAAATATTGCAAGCAGCTAGAAAGAAACAATTCAAGTATTGTGGAAATACAATCAGGATAACACAAGATCTAGCAGCCTCTACATTAAGGGATCGAAGGGAATGGAATAGGATATTCCAGAAGTCAAAGGAACTAGGACTAAAACCAAGAATCACCTACCCAGTAAAACTGAGTATAATACTTCAGGAGAAAAAATGGTCTTTCAATGAAATAGAGGATTTTCCAATTTTCTTGATGAAAAGACCAGAGCTGAAAAGAAAATTTGACTTTCTAACACAAGAATGAAGAGAACCATGAAAAGGTGAACAGCAAAGAGAAGTCATAAGGGACTTACTAAAGTTGAACTGTTTACATTCCTACATGGAAAGACAATATTTGTAACTCTTGAAACATTTCAGTATCTGGGTACTGGGTGGGAGTACACATACACACACACGCACACACGCACACATACATAGAGACAGAGTGCACAGAGTGAATTGAAGAGGATGGGATCATATCTTAAAAAAAAATGAAATCAAGCAGTGAGAGAGAAATATTGGGAGGAGAAAGGGAGAAGTTGAATGGGGCAAATTATCTCTCATAAAAGAGGCAAGCAAAAGACTTATTAGTGGAGGGATAAAGAGGGAAGGTGAGAGAAAAACATGAACTTTACTCTCATCACATTCCACTAAAAAAAGGAATAAAATGCACACTCATTTTGATAGGAAAACCTATCTCATAATACAGGAGAGTGGGGGACAGGGGCACAAGCAGGGTGGGGGGGAGGATGGAGGGGAGGGCATGGGGAGGAGAATGCAATCCGAGGTCGACACTCATGGGGAGGGAAAGGATCATAAGAGAATAGAAGTAATGGGGGTCAGGATAGGATGGAGGGAAATATAATTAGTCCTATACAACACAACTAGTATGGAAATCATTTGCAAAACTACACAGATTTGGCCTATATTGAATTGCTTGCCTTCCAAAGGGAAGGGGTGGGGAGGGAGGGAGCTAAAGAAGTTGGAACTCAAAGTGTTAGGATCAAATGTAATGTTCTTACCACTGGGAAATAAGAAATACAGGTTAAGGGGTCAAGAAAGCTATCTGGCCCTACAGGACAAAAGAGAAGACGGAGACAAGGGCAGGGAGGAAGGATAGAGGAGAGAGCAGATTGGTCACAGGGGCAATTAGAATGCTTGGGTTTGGGGGGGGAAGGGATAAAAGGGGAGAAAATTTGTAACCCAAAATTTTGTGAAAATAAATGTTAAAAGTTAAATTAAAAAAAAAAATTTGCTATAAGAACTGGCTTTCTAAATGGGAGACTGGGAGAGATGCAGTGAAGGTGATGTAAAAACAAAAGATTAATACAATTTGTGTTTTGAAAAAAAAAAAAGTTAAATAAAGAAAGAAAGAAAGAAAAAAAAAAGACTCTGCCTCTTATTGAACTAGTTTCTACATTCACTATATTCAAAAGCATTTTTCTCCAGTAAGGGTTGTCTGATCGCTTTTAAGGTGATCCTTCTCCCTGAAGGCTTTCCTGTATTCATCACATTCGAAGAGTTACACTCCAGTATGAATTCTCTGATGGCTATTAGGATCCAGCCTGCCATTGAAGGCTTGTCTTCATTCAGGACATTCAAAGGGTTTCACTGTAGTATGGATTCTCTGATGCCTCCTCAGGCTCCCCCTATGGCTGAAGGCTTTCTCACATTTATTACATTCAAAAGGTTTCTCCCCTGTATGAGTTCTCTGATGCATTTTAGGATGATCCTTCATCCTGATGGCTTTCCCACATTCATTACACTGAAAGGGTTTCAGGCCAATATGAATTCTCTGATGTCTAGGAAGGTTCTGGCTGACACTGAAAGCTTTCCCACATTCACTACATTCAAAAGGTTTCTCTCCAGTATGAGTCCTTTGATGGCTTTTAAGATATCTCTTCTCCCTAAAGGATTTCCTGCATTCTTTATATTCAAAGAGTTTCACTGTAGCAGGAATTTCCTGATGTCTAAAAAGGCTTTCTTTCTCACATTTACTGAGTTCAGTGGGTTTTTTTCTAAAATGAATTTGCATATATTCAGTGAGATTTGATCTTTTGTCAAAAGCTTTCCCACCTTCGTTACATGCATAGAGCTTTTGATCACCTATATGACATTTAATGGCATCTAAGTGATAGATGAAAAATTTCCTGCCTATGTTACACTTATGAAGCTTCTTCCCTAAGCATCTGTTAGAATGAATTTTGTCTGAAAAGTTTTTCAAGCTCTTTGCAAGTATATTATACTTATGGAGATTTTCCCCACAGCAGCTCTTTCTTGGGCAAAACAGACGGGCTTCAGACTAACATGTCTCACCAAAGAATTATTTTCTGGTACATTCCCCTGACAAGATGATCTTTTGTGAGTGACTGTTAATTGGTGGGATTCTCCATCCTGGGGCCCCTTCTGGCTTTTTAACTTGATCATACATGTCCCAGATTCTCCTATATTAAGATGCCAGGGACTGTTCTGTGGTCTTCTTTCCTTGGCTGATGCTCCCAGGCAAGTACTCTCACTCTGAGCCAAGTCTTGGCTCTCACACTTGCTCCTTTGATTAAACAAATCTAAAAGAAATGAATATGTGTGTGAAACACAGAAAACAGAAAAATGTGTCATAAATTCTTTGAGGAGAGACTAGATTTTTTTAAACAAAAAATGCTATAATCGAGAATATCCCTATTGCCTTCAGGATCAAACATAAAATTCAGTTTCATGTTTAAAGCTCTTCAACACCTCCTACCTTTACCGTGTTGCTACATCTTATTCTTTCGATGCTATCCTCTTTGATTCAGTGACATGGGCCTCCTGGCTGTACTACCTCTCAGTTTCTGGTAGTCTCCCTTATCCTGAGTGCTCCCCCATGCTGACCACTGACCTCCCTGGCTTCCTTTAACTTTCAACTACAGTTGTACCTCGTACAGGAAGCCTTCCTAAACCCCTGGAATTGAAGATTTCAGTGCCCTTCCCTCCTACTTCTTCTGTACAAAGCTCATTTGTATATATTTGTGTGTTGTCTCTCCCATTAGATTATAAGCCCTTTAAGGTCAGGGCCCAGGCCTTAGCATGGTGCTTGCCACATAGTAGGCACTTAATAAATGTTGATACATTAATTGAAAACATAAAAGTTTGATGTTAACAATTTATAGATATATTGTGTGTATGTATATTTGTGTGGGTACATAACCATACATATATGTATGTACATACACATACACAGTTATTGTGTCTTTTCAGTCATATCTAAGATTCATTCTGGGCAGCTGGCTGGCAGGCTGGTTGGTTGGTTGTTGTCCTCATCTTCAAAGAGGACCAAAATGACATCACCATGGTAAAGTGAAGTTTCAGCATGTCAGACTGTGACTGATCAGACCAATGCGAGCTCAGAATGCTCTACCATAGGTTGGGCACAGATAGTCCATGTGAACATTTGGGGCAGATACTCCAAATCTGTGCATCCTACATTCACTTTGTGCTATCTCAATTCTGCTTTGCTCAAAGAGCACAGCACCCTTTCGGATGTGGGCACACCACATTGAGTGGTCCTGTGCCAGTGTCTCCCATGTTGCACACTCAAATCCAAAGTTCTTAAGAGAGACCATGAGAATGTCATTGTATTGTTTCTTCTGACCACCATGTGATTGCCTGCCTCATGTGAGTTCTCTATAAAATAGTGTTTTTGGCAAGCATACATTTTGCATTTGAACAAAGTGGCCAGTCCATGGGAGTTGCACTCTCTGAAGCATAATTTGAATACTTGGCAGTTCAGCTCAAGGACGGACTTCAATGTCTGGTACCTTATCCTGCCAGGTGAACCTCAGTATCTTCCTAAGAGAGTTCAAATGGAAGTGATTCAGTTTCCTGGCATGGCGCTGGTACACTGTCCATGTTTCAGAAGCATATAACATTGAGTTCAGCACAATGGCTCTGTAGACCTTCAGTTTGGTAGTCTAATACCTCTTCTCTCCCAAACTTTTCTTCATAGCATTCCAAACACTGAGCTAACCCTGGCAATGCATGCATCAACCTCATTGTCAACGTGTACATCCCTGGAAAGTACACTACCATGGTAAGTGAACTTATCCACAGCATTCAAAACTTCTCAGTTTGTTGTAACTAATGGTTCCATGTGTAGATGGTGTGGTGGTGGCTGATACAGCACCTGTGTTTTCTTGGTGTTAATTATTAGGTTAAATTTAGCACAGGCAGAAGAGAATTGATCCATACTTTGTTGCATTTCAGCTTCACAGGCTGCATTGAGTGCACAATCATTTGCAAACAGAAAATCATGCACCAATACTCCCTGCACTTTGGTCTTGGCTTGTAGCCTTTTCAAATTGAAGAACTTGCCATCATTACAGTAGTTGACCTTGATGCCGTGTTCATCCTCATTGAAAATATTTGTCAATGTGGCTGAAAACATCATGCTTAAAAGCATGGCAGCAAGCACACAGCCTTCTTTCACTCCATTGGTGACTGGGAAGGCACAAGAGCTTTGTCCATTATCCAGAACCCAGACAAACATGTCATCATGAAATTGACGTACAATGCTTATGAACTCCGGGCAACCAAATTTTGACATGATTTTTCATCAGCCCTCATGATTAACAGTGTCAAAGGCCTTGGTCAGATCTACAAACATTGTGTGCAAACCTGTGTTCTGCTCCAGGCATTTCTCTTGGAGTTGTTGGGCAGGAAACACCATATCGACTGTTCCTCAGCCTTTTCTGAAGCCACACTGGCTCTCAGGTATATGGCCATCTTCCAGGTGAAGGATCAGCCTATTGAGGAGGACTCTAGAAGAATTTTGCCTGCAATGACTAAGAGAGAGATCCCCCTGTGATTGTCACAGGACAATCTATTCCCTTTACCCTTATAGAGATGGACGATGGAGGAATCCTTGAACTCCTGGAGGATGACCTCCTCTTGCCATATAGTCTGCAAAATTTGAGTCAGTTTTGTATGAGCGATGGTCCCCCAAGTACTTAGATGCTGTCATTTCGTGCTTATGTATTAATGTTATTTTCTTGTCTATATGGTATCTATATGTCTATATGCTGTATTTAAGTAGGACATGACTTAACAACACACACACATGTATCTAAATACATATATAGTCAGATTTTTGTGATAGTGTATGGTTTTGTTGATTTAAAAAATTGTTATAGGGGATCATTAATAGGGAAAGGGCAGAGGCAGAGTTACAATAGGAAATGTAAGTAATGTTAAAAGATGTTAATAAAGTATCTTTAAAATGATGATGATTAAACACAGGCCTAAGAGAAATAATGTGAAAAGGTACCTTTCCCCACTTCTTGGAGATGAGGGACTGTAGCAAGGTGTGGAACACTGCAGAGAACGTTGCTTTGGGGGGGCACATATTGCTTCATTTTTTAATGACCTTTTGGGCTGTGGAGTATGGCTCTCTAGGTAGAGGAGAAGGATATATTGGGAAAAGCAGGAGATATGAAAACAGAAGATATCAAAATGAAAAAAATGCACTTAAGTGCTACAATGAGACATCCCAAGAAGTGAGAGATTTTTGTCTGAGCATATGGGAAAAGCAATCCTGTCATTTCCATGACTTGATCCTCCAAGGAGAGTCTCTGAGCCATCCTAGTTTGCTGTAACTGCCTTCTTTCTTCTCATTTTGTTTCTATTTAGAATGCCAAGGTTGGTGTGATTTAGTTGTCTTATATGTGTCCTCTCTGGTGACTGGAGGAAAACCTCACATTTGGAGTAACAACAAAGTGAACTTGGTTGATTTTATACAAACTCTGGGTCTTTGGCTCTCTTTCCCATAATCCTGCCACCTTCACTTCAAAAGGGAAGGAAGCCCTTCAGGACTGAGGATCATTTTCTATTTTTGCTTCATGAGCAAATGCTTAGTGGATTGGGGATGAGTCTGTCTCCATAGTTAGTCAGTGAATAAGTCTTCATTAAATATTTACTATGTCCTAGGCATTAAGCTGAGTGCCAGAGATACAAAGAAAGGCAAAATGAGTCTGCTCTCTGCGGGCTCAAGTTCTAATTTGTTGAGAGACATTTAAATAACTCAGTATATATCAGTTATACAGAGCCAATATGAGGGAACTTCAAGGGCTAAGAAGACACTTATGGTTGGTGACACCAGGTAAGATCTACTATAAGAGATGGGATTTTAGCTGAGTCTTGAAGCAAGGCAGGGAAATGACTTCAGTAGGAGGCTGGTTACATTCCCCAAATATGCTACAGAGTCACAGAATCCTGGGAGGATTTGGCAGGAAAGGGATTATTCCCCATCCTCCTCTTCAGCATTTCTTAACCTGGGGGTCACAACCCTGCCTGTCTCCCATTCTCTCGTCTGTGTCCATGTCTAGCCCTGTGTCTGTCTCCCCTCCTTCCTTGCACGTTCTTCCTCTTGGTTCCAGCCAGGCCCCACATATTCCTCCTTCTGCTCTTGATGCTTTGTCCCTGACCTCCATGTGTCTTTGAACCATGTGCTGGGCCCCCCTCTCTAAGGGCACATCCTTTCTTTCTCTCTCCCTTCCCGACATGTGGGGGCAAGTTCACATTATATAAAAATCACTTTACATAGAAGCCTGTGAAACAGTTCAGTTACATAAAGCAAGAATTATCTGATTACTGCTTAACTCATTTAAACTTCTCCAATATTTAATATATTGGTCTGCTATGTTATATGCTGCCTGTACATTAGATATTTTCTTACAAGTAATTCCAATACATGATCACTTTCTGAGCTGAGATCAGATCCTCCCACTAGCCTCTAAACTTGAGAAATGTTTTGGTTGGGAGGTATGCTATTTCCACTTTTCCCAATAATAAACATATGTGAAGAAGTAAGCATGGCTCTTAATCAGACATAAAAATATTTGGCTAAAAGTCTCCACCATCATTTCTGCCCACATACACTAGAAGAAAGTGTTGACTTCTCTGCCCCAGTAGCTCAGGCCTCAGGGAGACCATGTGATTAAAAACATTAGAAGTATGTGAGTAAAGCACTCTGACTGTAGGTCTCCCTAAGGCTGGGAAGATGTGCTTCCAGACTTTTTGGCTTATGCCAAGGCCAGTTATCTCATTAAATATTTGCTCTCCAAATCTCTTCCAGGCTCACAATGTATCTTAGGAGGGAAACCATAGACAAGAGAAAATGGTTTCCCCATGCTTAATATATTTAAAGGACTCCTCTCTAATGTGAACTCCATATTGTCTAGTAAGGTACTACTTGTCATTGAAGTCTCTCCCACATGACGTAAATGAAGGCTTGGTGGCTTTCTTTTTCCTGAGGGCTTTCCCATATTCACTGCATTCATAGGATACTCTGAAGCAAGAGTTTTCTGAGGTATGTCTTCCCCATGGCTGAAGGTTTTCTCACATTCTCTAATGGGTTGATAGACTACGTCAGAGTGAAGGCTTTACATTCCAATGGTTTCACTCCAGTATGAATTCTCTGGCATCTAATAAGGATATACTTTTCATTGAAGGCTTTCCCACAATCACTTGTTTCAAAGGGTTTCACTCGACAATGAGTTCTCTGAGGTCTTGCAAAGTCATACCTTTCAATCAAATGCTTTGCCACATTCACAGGGTTTCACTTCTTTATGAGCTTTTGGGTATCTAATAAGGGCATTGCTTTTCAGTGAAGGATTGCCATTCATTACCTTCAAAAGGTTTACTTCCAGTATGAGTTTTCAAATGTTTATTAAGCTTTCCTTGGTGGCTGAAGATCATCCAACATTCATTATATTCACAGCCTTTTGTATCTGTATGAGTTATCTGATGGTTGATAAGGTATTCTTTTGGTCTGAAAGATTTCCCACATCTGTTACCTTCAAAGAGTTTCCTTCTGTTAGGAATTATCTGATAAAATTCTGCTTCTCATTCAAGGTTTTCCTACATTCCTTCAATTTAAAGTCTCTTTCCAATATGAATATCCTGTGATACAATAACTTTCAAGTAATCCTTCAAGGTTTTTCCACATTCACAACATCTCAAAGGTTCATTCCAATATGAATTCTCTGATGGATAATAAGGGTTTGCTTCTTCCTGAAGGCATTTCCTCTTTCATTACATTTGAAAGATTTCTCTCCAGTATCAACTCTCTGATACACTCTAAGGTGAAGATATAGGCTGAAAGTTTTTCCCATATTCATTGCATTCTAAAGGTTTCATTCCAGGATGAATTCTCAGATGTCTACCAAGACTCTGCCTCTTATTGAACGAGTTTCTACATTCACTATAACCAAAAGCATTTTTCTCCAGTGAGGGCTGACTGATTGCTTTTAAGGTGATCCTTCTCCCTGAAGGCTTTCCTATATCCATTACATTCTAAGAGTTACACTCCAGTATGAATTCTCTGATGGCTATTAGGATCCACCCAGCCATTGAAGGGTTTTCTTCATTCAGGACATTCAAAGAGTTTCACTGTACCAGGAATTTCCTGATGTCTAATGAGGCTTTCCTTCTCACATTTATTGAGTTCAGTGGGTTTTTCTCAAGAATGAATTTGCTGACATTCAGTGAGATTTGATCTTTTATCAAAAGCTTTCCCACATTCATTATATTCATAGAGCTTTTTACCAGCTATATGACATTTTATAGCATCTGAGTGGTAGAGGAAAAATTTTCTGCCTATGTTACACTTATGAAGCTTCTTCCCTAAGCATCTGTTACAATGAATTTTGTCTGAAAAGTTTCTCAGGCTCTTTGCAAGTATATTATGCTTATAGAGACTTTTCCCCACAGCAGCTCTTTCTTGGGCAAAACAGACTGGCTCCACACTAACATGCCTCACCAAAGAATTATTTTCTGGTACATTCCCCTGACAAGATGATCTTTTGTGAATTGGTGGGATTCTCCATCCTGGAGACACTTCTGGTTTTTTAACTTGATCATACATGTCCCAGATTCTCCCATATTAAGATGCCAGGGACTGTTCTCTGATCCTCTTTCCTTGGCTGATGCTCCCAGGCAACTGTCCAAACTCTGAGACAAGTCTAGGCTCTCATAACAGTTCCCTTGATTAAAGAAATCTAAAAGAAATAAACATGTGTCAGAAACACAGAAAACAGAAAAAAGGGTCATAAATTCTTTGAAGAGGAACTTTTTTTTTTGAACAAAAAATGGTACAATCGAAAATAACCCCATTGCTTTCAGGATCAAATACAAAATTTAGTTTCATGTTTAAAGCTCTTCATAGCCTCAACCCTTCCTACCTTTCTGTCTTCTTACACCTTACTCTCCACCATATCCTTTTTGATTCAGTGACAAGGACTCCTGGCTCTTCCATCTCTCAGTTTCTGGTCATCTAACTTATCTGGAGTGCTCTGCCTCCCCCACGCTGACCTCTGACCTCCCTGACTTCCTTTAAGTGTCAGCTACAATTCTACCTGGTCCAGGAAGCCTTCCTCAACCCCTGGAGTTGAAGATTCCAGTGCCTTCCCTCCTATTTACTCTGTATAAAGCTCGTTTGTATATATTTGTGTGTTGTCTCTCCCATTAGATTATAAGCCTTTTAAGGTCAGGGCCTGTCTTTTGCTTCCTTTTGTGTCCCCAGGCCTTAGCATGGTGCTTGCCACATAGTAGGCACTTAATAAATGTTTGCGCATTGATTGAAAATGTAAAAGTTTGGTGTTCACAATTTATGGATAACTCCCTAAAGGTGGTGTGTGTATATAATCACACATATGTGTATGTGTATGTACATATACAGTTATTGTGTCTTTTCAGTCACATCGAACTTTGTGTCCACATTTGAAGTTTTCTGGGCAAAGATAATGGAGTGGTTTTCCAATTCCTTTTCTAGCTCATTTTACAGATAAAGAACCAAGGTACATAGGGTTAAGTGTCTTGCCCAAGGTCACACAGCTGGTTGGTTGTTGTCCTTCATCTTCAAAGAGGACCAAAATGACATCACCATGGTAAAGTGAAATTTCAGTGTTTTCAAATGTGACTGATCAGACCAATAGGAGCTCAGAATGCTCTACCACAGGTTGGGCACAGATAGTTCATGTGAATGTTTGGGGTGGATATCCCAAAGTCGTGGATCCTGCATTCACTTTATGCTGTTTCAGTTCTGCTTTGCTCAAAGAGCACAGCACCCTTTCTGATTTGGGCACACCATGTTGAGTGGTCCTCTGCCAGTGTCTCCCATGTTGCACACTCAGATCCAATGTTCTTAAGAGAGACCTTGAGAGTGTCCTTGTATCGTTTCTTCTGGCCACCACGTGATAGCCTGGCCCATGCAAGTTCTCCATAAAATAATCTTTTTGGCAAACATACACTTTGCATTTGAACAACGTGGCCAGCCCATCAGAGTTGCTCTCTCTGAAGCATAGTTTGAATCCTTGGCAGTTCAGCTCAAGCAAGAACTTCAGTGTCTGGTACCTTATCCTGCCAGGTGATCCTCAGAATCTTCCTAAGACAGTTCAAATGGAAGCAATTCAGTTTCCTGGCATGGTGCTGGTAGACTGTCCATGTTTCACAGGCATACAACAATGAGGTCAGCACAATGGCTCTGTAGACCTTCAGTTTGGTAGTCAGTCTAATACCTCTTCTCTCCCAAAGTTTTCTTCAGAGCCTCTCAAACACTGAGCTAGCTCTGGCAATGCATGTATCAACCACATTGTCACTGTGTACATCCCTGGAAAGTATACTACCAAGGTAAGTGAACTTATCCACAGCATTCAAAACTTCTCCATTTGTTGTGGATAGTTCCACGTATGGGTGGTGCAGTGGTGGCTGATGGAACACTTGTGTTTTCTAGCTGTTAATTATTAGGCCAAAATTAGCAAAGGCAATAGAGAATTAATCCATCCTTTGTTGCATCTCAGCTTCAGAGATTTCATTGAGTGCACAATCATCTGCAAACAGAAAATCATGCACCAACACTCCCTCCACTTTGGTCTTGTCTTGTAGCCTTTACAAAAAGCTATTTCAAAATTTGGTTGCCAGGAGAAGTTCATCAGTATTATACATAAATTTTATGATGGCAAGTTTGCCTGGGTTCTGGACAATGCTCTCATCCCTTCCCAGTCACCAATGGAGTAAAACAGGGCTATGTGCTTGCTCCCATGCTTTTTAGCATGATGTTCTCAGCCATGCTGACAAATGCTTTCAAGGGTCACACAGCTAATAAGTGTCTGATTTAGGATTTGAACTCATCTAGATGAGTGTTCCTGATTCCAAGTCCAGTGCTCTATCCTAGCTGATATCTTTCTATTTCTCTATGTGTCTGTCTGTTTGTCTGTATACACACACACACACACACACACACACACAAACACACACACGCAAAATTCTCAAAAGAAGAACTGCAACCTACCAGTAGCAACAGGAAAGAATGCTCCAACTCAGTATTAATAGGAGAAATACAAAGTAAAACAGAAACAAATGGGCAACAATAACAAAAGATGGGAATGATCAGTGGTGGAGGGGCTGTGGGAAGACAGGCACACTAATGCACTAATGTTGCTGGCACTGTGCTACAGCACATTTTGGTAAGTAGGGTCCAAATGTTGAAGGGTGAAAAAGAGCAAAATGATGTTTGATCCTCAAGGTAACAGGGAGCCATAGATGTATTAAGGGGGAGGAGACAAAAGAAAATTAGTAGTTCGGGTACTTGTAAATGTTGCTCCCTTTGCCCCTGGATCATTCCTTACTATATCTTTCCCTGAATTATCAGTTTTCTTTTCTCCCATAACAGGCAAATTCTTCTCTCTCAATCATTCTATCAGCATTGATCAAGGATCCACGAGAAGGAGCTCAATGGTACAGTGGATAGAAAACAGAGCTTAGAGTAGGGAAGACCTGAGTTCAAATTTAGCCTCAGACACTTAGTAGCTGTGTAATCCTGGGCAAACCCCCTGTTTGCCTCAGTTTCCTCAGTGTAAAGTAGGCATCATAACAGCACCTACCTCCCAGGATTGCTGTGAGGATCAAATGAGATAATATTTGTAAAGTGCTTAGGACAGTGCTGAAACCTCACAAGATACCTTGGGGTTTACAGGCTAGATTTCTTTTAAGGACCATGCCTTAAGCCCAAATCACTCTGACTCTCATGGATGGGCCAATAATAGGGCCCAGCCCAAGCCTCATTTGGTCTTTATTTTAGCTTTGGTGGTTCAAAGGGATTGTAAATAGCAATTGTTTCAGTTTTGGCCAGAGATCTTGAGGATCATCCCCTCCCAGATTGTTTTTTTCTTAACTAGGCAAAAGAAGCCATTCTCTGCCTCATTTCTTACCTAGCCTTAATTACTGAATGGGCATTGCCTCAGACAAACTGAGCCCTGGGAAAGACCTTAGCTTAAAGAGGACAAGTTCTCCCACTGCAGACTGGGCCATCTCCAATTGTTCTGATCTATAGCTTACCACTGGAACCAGATGACTCTGGAAGAGAAAGTGAGGCTGGTGGCTTTGCCCAGCCCTGCCTCACTTAAATCCAATTCACTGGCAAGTCTCTCCCCAATGTCATGATCCTCTTGAAGAATGAAGGACAAAATACAGCAGCACAGCACTGGCACATAGCGGGTGTTTAACAAATGCTTTTTCTCATCACTATGTTCCAAATACTGTGTATGGTGCCAATGACACAACATAGTCCCTGCCTTACAGGAGCTTAAAACTGGAGGAGGCAAGATAGACAGATATAAGAGCCAATAGCCACAGAGGGACAGAAGGACAGGCCTAAGAATGAAAGCATCAGGAAACATAAGATTCTGGCGGGACAGAGATGGCTCTGAGTACTTCTAGGCATGAGCACAGCCAGAGAAAAGGCCCAGGGAAGGAACAAGAGAGCCACTGTGGCCAAACTCAACTGAAGAAAGAGAAGCAATGTCTGAGGATGACAGGTGGACTGGGGCCAGGTTGGAATGCGTTTTAAGTGACAGCTTCCCCTCCACCTGCCCACCTGGCCTTCTCCTCCCTTCTGGAATACTCACTTGTCTCCTTAAACATTCGGGCTGAATTCTCTTCCTGCCGTCCACACACCACTAGAGTCAGAGAGAAAAGTGAAAACAGAAAGAATCCACTGATCACCTCCTGAAAGAAAACCCCCAGGAATGTCATAACAAAAAGCTAGAGTTCCTGCATCAAAGAAACACTTGGACACGTATCCCAAAAGAAGTAGCACAAGTACCAAAGAGCCGGTCTCAGGCTCACACAAGACATGCCAGTTTCTACTAAAAACCACAGGAGATCTTGAAATATCATACAGACAGTTCTTGCTTCCCATACATTTTCCTGTAAATGTGACTTCCCAGAAGGACCCCACCCTGGGCCTGGGCTCTGACTCCAGCTCCCAATAGGTTGCATCAAGGCTAGTGGTAGTGTCAGGGGCAGCATCAGCATCAGCAGTGGAAGTAGCAGCAGTGCTTACGCAGCAACCTGCCAGGGGTCCTCGGTTTTCCAGTGGCTGAAACTGCCCCACTGTGGTGATGGGGAGAGCTGCTCAGGCTGTGGGGCCATGCAGAGCCTTGAAGGGGAGAAGGTCTGTAGAATGGTCCACTTATATCAACTGAGAACTGTCTGTATCCCCAAAGGTAAAAGGGAGAGAGACTTATAACCAAGAATGACCTACCCAACAAAGCTAATCTAAATTCTACATAAGAAAAACAGACCTGTCAAGTTTTTCTGATGAAAGACTGGGGATGAGTCAAAACTTTGCAATACAAATGCAATAATCCAGAGGAATCTGGAAACCATAAATCTACTTGAGCAAATGGAGGATGCTATACATGATACTATAGTGAGAGGAAGGAAGGAATTCACCCTTTAGAACCTTCATGTTTTCAAAGCAAATTAAGGGAATTTGTTTTGTTCTGAGGATTTGAAGATGGTACAGAGAAGGGAGGATAGAAGGAGAGGCATGAGAAAAGAAGGAGAAAGAGGGGTAGAACTCATCATTTCCCATTGTGGGAATGCATGAAGAGCTAAGTAGAAAAATATGCAGAAGTTAGGGAGCAGACAACAGATGAATCTCATCCTGAACTGAAATGGACACAGGAGAGATGAACGTGTGCATGGCCAGACACACACATGTGCACGCACAGTTGGAGTACCAGGAAAGGAGTGAAGAGAGGGAAGGGTGAAGAGAGTTAAGAGTAAGGACATATAAGTGTAGAATCTCAAACAAACAAACTTTCTGATCTCAAAGAGGGGATGTAAAGGGAAAGGACAGAAATGAAAAGAACTGGAATTTCAATGGTGCTTTAGATTTGCTCTTCAACAACTGGAAATGGTTGAAACAAATTGTGGTGTATCACTGTAATGGAACATTACGGTGTACCATAAGATGATGAAAGAGACTATTTCTGAGAAATATAAACTAATGTTGGAGAATACTTTATACAAGGAAAGCAGCATCATAAAGAAGAATAACTTCCAAAGACTTAAGAATGTGGATCAATGTAGTGACCAACAATGCTTCCACCAGACCTATAAGGAGTCATGATGTCAACTTCCTGAGAAAACGGTGATGGACCTAAGGTCAGAAAGAGATATTCATTTTTGGACATGGGTGCTGGGTGGACACATTTTGCTTATATATGTTTATTTGATAAAAGGTTCCCCCCCTCACTTGCTCTTTATGAAGGAAGGGGTTTGAGGGCTCAACAATAGTGAAAAGAAGATTCAGAATGAAGTACAGATATGCTAAGGAGTTGTAAAAGTAATGTGGAACTTTTTCTATATTTTAAAATAAAATCAAAAGTATGAAATAGAAATTCATGGTTTTCTATCCAATCACCTTTTTGTGTTCTGCTGGGTGTGTGGAAAAATTTTCTCTTTTTAGGTGTGTAAACTCAGAATAAAAAATAAAATGTAGCAGATCCAGGATTGAGCCTAGGTTTGCCAAATCCATCCCATTACATCACATTGCTCTAGGGAAGTGGCAGATCCTGAAAGGAGAGAGGACATTCTGGGGGAAACAGGAGGATGAGTGAGAGCACAGCTTTCTGGTTGGGAATAGCAGGATATAAGCTGAGAGAGGTAAGTTGTGGTCACTCTGAGAACAGCTTGGAATGTCTGGTGAAGGGGAGACAATGATGTTGATAAGTGAATACATGCTGGATGGGGAGGAATAGTAACTGGAAACTGGGAGAGTCATGAGGATATGGCTTCAGTACTTCAGACCAGAAATCAGAGTTGGGAGGAAGGAGAAGACAAGAGAGATAGGGTGAAGGTGACAGAGAAGGATGGGTCTTCATCACAAGCATGAGAAAGGGCACAGAACAAGAGAAGGCAGAAGAGCACATGGAAACAGTCATCAGGTTCCCCTATAACATGGATATGCACAGGGCAACTACTGTCTTGGAGGGCTCGGTTCTGTTAGAGGAAAGGGCTGGGGCTCAGAGATTCTGGGAAAACAGACACTGCAAAAAGAGATTCTGGGAAAAGAGACACTTGGACTGTAGGAACTGACACAGCAGGACACAGAGAAAGAAAACTGACTCACTTTGTCCCTGCTAGTTGGGAACCCAGGAGCTGTTTGCTCCTTTTCTCTAGTCTAGTTGTGTACAGTGACCTCAGAAAACAAAGCTAGGGAGAAAAAAATAACAGTGAGGAGTATTACAGAAGTCTGGTCTCAAACCTCCTACACCACCACCCCCCCCGCCCCCACACACAGTTCCTGCTCTCAAGGAGTTCAGTTTAATAGAGAAGACCATAGGAACAGAACTCAACACAAACAGGATTTCTAAGGGATAAATAGGAGATAATCAATACAGAGAGGGCATGGCGCGGGGGTCAGGAACAGAAGGTTCCTGGTTGAAGACAGGATTGGAACTTGGGACCTGAAGGAAGCCAGGAGGTGGAGATGAGGCAGGAGGCACAGAAAGGGTCAAGGAATAAGGGAGCCTGGAGTCAGGAAACAAACGTTTGCGCCAGGGAGGAGAGAGAGGAGGCTGAAAACCCAGAGACCAGGCGATTTCTAATCAAAGTCGGGCAACCCCGGGTCTGCAGGGTCTCACCAACACAGCCTGGGTCGGGGGAGGTGGGGGGCTCCACGCCCCCATGAGGCCCGGGGCTTAGCTCCCCTACCTCCTCCGCCCAGCCACTTTTCTGTCTATTTTCAGCAGCTCAACTGACTGCTGAGGTCTGCACCCCAGACCTACCTTCAGGATCCCCCAAAAAGTCTGCTTTTCTTCCCCGATGCCCACTCACGAGATCAATAATTAGCCTTGGCACAAGCTCAATCTCATCCCCTCTCTGTCAGTTTCAGGTTATGCTCAGTCTCCTCAGCCGGCCTCTGCGCATGCTTAGTTTCATCCCTTTGCTGTCAAGTTTTTTCAGGTTATGCTGTCCCGTTAGCCATTCTCTGCGCATGTTCAGTCCCTTCCCCTCGCTGTCAGTGTCAGGTTACACTCAGTGCAGTTAGCCAGCCTCGGCGCATGCTCCCGGGTTGCTCTCACACTCCTCCCGACCTCGCTCGCTCTCAGACAAATGGGTTGGTGTAGTCAGTGCGCATGCTCAGTCTCCCCGTCAGGATCCACGTGCCCTCTGGCGCGGGGCTCCTCTCCGCAGCTAGGTCCTCCACAGAACTGTCTCCACACCCTTGACCGGAGCTACTTCCTCCGCCCCGGGTTCACAACGCCCCCTACTCCCACGCTCCGCGGCGCTCCGGTCCCAGAATGGTAAAGAGCGCGAATAGGCCTCTCAGAGGCTCACTGTGGCAGGAGCTAGAGCCAATCAGAGTCATCGGCTCCCGCGCAACCCGCCAATCAGAGGCCAGGCCTGCCTATCCGCCCCGCCCCCTTGTCAGCTGAGCTGACCTTGTTCTTCTCTCTAGGTGCCGGGTCCCCGCCCCCGGCCTTCTCTCCCTGCCCCGCAGAGAGGAAGCCAGGCTGGCCCCGGAGCCCTTCGGTATCCGGTGGGACGCTGCTTCTCCCGCCTCCAGGACCAGAGCTGCTGTCGCCCTTTCACTCCTCGCACGGCCAGAAGGGGGCGCGCGGTCGCACTGCAAGGAGCCTGGGCCGGCCACGTGGCTTCCCGAGGGCCTGCGGATCGTTCCGAGGGAAGATAGGCCGGACCCTGGGCCTGCTGAGTCTGAGCGCCGCCACGGCGTCTCCGTCCGCCCGCAGCCCCGGGCCTCGCTGCCCTCTCGTCTCCAGCCCAACTGCTGCGGGCCAGTGATCGGCCCATCCGGCCCTGACCTCTCTCCGTCCGGCCCTGACCTCTCTCCGTCCAGCCCTGACCTCTCTCCGTCCGGCCCTGACCTCTCTCCGTCCAGCCCTGGTCCGCCGCCTGGGCCCAACCAGGCCGCGGCTGAACTCCCTCCTACTCCTCCCCGCCCGGCCTTCCTCCTGACATCCGGTCACTGTGGAGGGAACTGCTAGAGGCCCAGCTGGGAGTGAGGTAAGGCCCAAGGAGAAGAAGCGCCAGATGGAAACAGACTAATTCTAGGTTACGGTATAGAGCGTGTGAGGGGAGGAGCCCGTGCTGGCCAGCTCTCTCAGTCATGGCCGGCTCTTCCTGACCCGCCGGGGGTTTTCCTGGCAGAGACACCAGAGGGGCTTGGCAGCCCCTTCTCCAGCCCATTGTGCAGATGACCCGCCCAGGGCCGCAGTGAGACAGTATCTGAGGCCAGATTGGAGGTGAGTTGTCCTGATTCCCCCTCAGTGCTCCGACCATTTCCATCCTCCCTGCCCTTAGGTATGAGGAAAAATAAAATAATAGGGTCAGAAAGAATACCCACATGTAAATAAAAATAATAGAAATAGTAAATAACGTGCTTATTTATTTGGTAATGTTTTTAGTTGCTGCCTCCCTCAAAGCAGAGTCTGAACAGGGGTCTCCTGTAAGGGGACAGGAGCACCTGCGGGAATACAGGAGAGCAGGGGACCCCAGACTGTTCCAAGTGTAGCCTGGGCAGGCTCAGGAAACAGCAAGCTGCCCCAAGCTGCTTAAGGGATTTCCTGCCCAGGTGGGTTCCCAAGGGGGCACACGTGACCTCACAGTCATGTCCCTGCTGTTGCAGGACGTATATACCTCATGTACAACTGTTACTGCTCATGAGGCTGGTGAAATCAAGCTTCCATAGGAGTGAGTTCCACATTTAGTGGTGAGTGTTAAATCCAGCCCGTACATTGTTGGACAGATGGAATTGACCTCATCTACTATTAATTGGGCCATATGGTGTCATGCCATTTTAATGGGATCTTCTTTGCAAAGATACTGGAATGGTTCACCGTTTCCTCTCTAGTGCCCCCATTTTACAGTTGAGGAAACTGGGGCTAACAGAGGTTAAGTGACTTGCCCAGAGTCACTGTTTCTGGTTCTGAGGCCAGATATGAGCTCCAGGCTCACTCCGTAACACCACCAACTTGTCCCTTCTGAAGGTCTGAGCAGAGGACAAGGGTAAACCCTCAATAATCTTTGTATGTGGAAATATGCATATTTGTTGAGTTTTGTAAATTTCAGAATAACTAACTATTAAAAGGGGGGAAAGTAACATAGGATCAAAAGAAGATGATCTGTCCATTACTCCATGAGAATATTGGTAAAACTGTATCAAGAAATCCAAGACTGGCCAATAAATAAGCTAGCATTTATTATTTCAGATTTATATTTGGAAAGCCAGCTAAATCAGTTAGATGACAAGTATAAAAAATGTCCTTTTTCCAAGGGCACAATGGAAATCCTGTATACTTGAACCCATAAAGCATTCCCACTGCAGCTAGTTCCCCAATAACTGTGACCAAAGGAGGTGTAATTCCTAAAAGAAAAGTGTTTGGGAATTTGGAATGATGCAGCCCTACCACCTCGATGACCACTCCATGTTAAGGGGAATTAGCAGAGCAGAGCACCATCAAATGAGCCCTGTCAAGTCAACAAATATTTATTAAGTTCCTTTTCCATGATCAAGAACTCTGAATTTCCTTTGGCTGATCATAATGTCTTCCATACTTTATTCCTCCCAGATCAATGTTGCCTTTTCAACATAACCTTCCAGCATTCTGAATCTTTGGTTTCCCACTCCATCTTCTCTACTCTAATTATGCAGGGAGGAATGGAGAGCTGGTAGTCCTGGAACCTTATTCTCCTGGGATTAACAGAAGAGGAAATGGAATAAATAAACCTGTTTTTGAAAAGAAAAATTGAATAGGCCTTAAATGAGCTTTCTAAGCAAAAAAGCATGAGGACTATATGGATTTGCAAGGGAATTCGAACAAACGTTTAAAGGTGAACTAATTCCAGTATTGAATGAATGATTTGGAAAAATGGGAAAAGAAAGGGTACTACAAACTCCTTTAATGAACCAAATATGGTATTTACATTTAAACCAGGAAGAGTAAAAAAGAGAGAAAATTACAGACCAATTTCAGTATATGCATATAACAATCCTGAATAGAATACCAGCTAGGAGATTGAAACAATATATTACAAAGATTCCAGATCATAAACAATTGGGATTGATACCAGGAATACAGGAATGGTTTAACATAATGAAAATTACTGAATTAATTGAATGATTCACTTAATTCATTATATCAGTAATAAAAGTAACAAATGTCATATGAATATGTCAATAGCTTGAAGAAGAAACTTTTGCTAAAATACAACATTCATTTCTACTTAAGAATCCTTGAAGGGAGGGTGGGAGGAAGGGAAGAGAATTTGAAACTCAAAAGTATTAAAAAATGAATGTTAATTAATTTTCCATGTAACTGAGGAAAAATGAAATAGTAAATAGATTTTTAAAATAGATTTTAAAAACCCTCAAAAGTATAGATATGGATTTCTTCTTAAATTAATAAAAAGCATTTGTCTAAAACCATCAGCAAACACTGTTTATAATGGGGCTGAACTAGATGCCTTCCTAACAATCAGAAGTGAAACAAGGATGCCCAGCGTCATCGATATTATTCAATACTGTGTTGGAAATCCTAGAATAGCAATAAGAGAAGAGAAGGAAATGGAATCAGAATGGAAAAGGAGGTGATAAAACTATCTCTTTTTGCAGATAATATGATGATATACTTGGAAAATACCCAAAAATTAACTAAAAAGTTTGTTGAAACAATTATTTTAGCCAAGAAGCAGGATATAACGTTCAGCCACATAAATCATCTGCATTCTTATATATTACCAAGAAATCCCTGCAAGAAGAGATATCAAGTGATACGCATTTAAAATAGCTTCAGGTAATATAAAATACCTGAGAGCACACCTGCCAGAACGAACCAAAGAAAAATAACGTAAAGGAAAGGTTTAGCAATTCTGGATCTTAAACTCTACTATGAGAAAGTAATTTTCAAAACTGACACTGGCTAAGAAATAGCAAGGTAGGTCAGTGGAACAGAGTAGAAATATAACTCGTTGTTGGGACTCTAAACTGATCCAAACATTTTGGAGAGAAATTTGGAATCATGTTCAAAGACTTGTGAAACTGCCTAGACCCTTTGACCCAGCAGTACCACCACTTGGTCTATTTTAAAGAGGATAACTGAAAAAGGAAAAGAAACTATTAGTTCCAAAAAAAAATGCGGTTCTCCTTATGGTGCCAGAGAAGTGGTAATTGGAGGGATCCCCATCAACTGGGCAGTGTCTGAACAAATTGTGGTATGTGATTGTGATTGAGTGCTGCTGTTCTATAAAAGAAATGATGAACGTGATCATCTGAAATATAAATATCAAATAAGTCATTTTGAATATTGTAAACACCCAAATTGACTACAAACAACCTATGAAGAAAGACTGTATCTGCATCCAGAGAAAAAAGGGATAAACAGAAGTATGTATAGAATGATTTTAGGGTGTGTGTGTGTGTGTGTGTGTGTAAGTAATGGCATAACTATATATTTAAAAGGAATAACAAGTTGTATATATTTTTCCTGTTTCATACGCAGTAATCTCTTTTATTATACTTTAATGGAAACTCTTCCATAAATTAAAAATAGAATAAATAAAAATAAACTGACAGTAAAAAAAAAAAAAAACCATCTGGTATTGGTTAAGAGATAGAAAGGTAGAACTGTGGAACAGAGTAGACATATAATACATAGTAGCAGATGATTATAACAACCTTGTGTTTATAAAATGTAAAGATTTAAGTTTTTGTGAGAAGAATTCATTATTTGGTAAAACTTGTGAGGAAACAGGGAAAGTAGCCTGGCAGAAATTGGGCATAGATCAATATCTTACACCACATACCAAGACAAATAATGGTCAAAATGGATACATAATCTTGATATAAAGGGAGATCTCATAAGAAATTAAAAGAACATGGAACATTAACTCTCAGACTTATGGAGAAGTAAACAAGTTATGAATAAACAAGAGATAGAAAGCATGGTGAGGTACAGGATGAATAATTTTTGCTTACATTAAATTAAAACCGTTTTGCACAAATGAACCCAATGTAGCCAAAATCAGAAGGATAGCAGAAATTTGGGGGGAAATTTTATAGACAATTTTTCAGATAAAGATCTCATATCTTAAATACATAAAGAACTTCAAATGTATAAGAATATGAGTCATTCCCCAACTGATAAATAGTCAAAGGACAGGAACAAGTAGTTTCTGATGACAAAATAAAAACTATTCACACTTCTGAAAATATGCTCTAAATCATTATTGATTAGAGAAATGCAAATTAAAACAGTTCATATCATGTTAGATCTATGAGGCTAAAATGATAGAAGAATAGAAGAGGAAAGTGATGAATATGGGAGGGGAAGTGGAAAATTTGGGACACTAATTCATTGTTGGTGAAATTGTGAACTGGTCCAAACATTTTGGGGAGGAATCTGGAATTATGTCCCCAAACCATGTATTTATGTGTGTATGTGTGTGTGTGTGTATGTATATATGTATATAAATATATATAGGCATATATACATATATGTATAAACACACATATATGTACACATGTATATATACATACATACCCTTTGACCTCTCAGTCCCGCTAGTAGCTTTGTTTCTCAAAATGATTACGAAAGAAGAAAAAGACCTTATGTTTTAAAATACTTATAGCAGCTCTCTTTTTCATGGTAAAGATCTGAAAATTGCAGGGATGCCCATCAATTGGGGAATGACTAGAGGATTGAGTATGACCTGAGGTAAATGGTCAGTGGTTTCAGCTGGGCTGCAGTCTGCTCTGTTAAGAATGTCATCAGCATGAAACTGAATCTCATCTGCCTCCTAACTAAGCCAAGAATCCTGCACTTCTCTAAGTTCAACTTGCATTTAATTCTTGGTGTTAAATGTGGCTTTCTTAGAGATGGAGAAAATAAACTATTGGTTGGCCATTTAAAAAAACTTTTTTTTGTTCAGTGCCTTTTGAATTTTCCCATCATTTTCATCAAACCAGTCTGGATGTTTACATGTGCTGTGGTCCTGATGAGTAAAGGTGGTGCTGCACAAAAAATCTCTGAACATGCCTTTTCTGCTCAAATACTGTGAACTGTATCTTGGCTCTGCCTGCCCTCCCTATTGACCTCAAAATGTTCCCCCATGGAGAATTCTTCTAATTTGTTGATTTCAAGACTTGTGGTAGTGACCTTGCCGTGAGGCTGCTGCTTTTGTTGAATGTGAATGTTGAGGCTCTGATGGGTCCAGCACTCTGTGGTATACACCTCCTTTGTCACTCTCACATCAGGTCTGTCTCTTCTTCTTACAACAACACAGTCTGTTTAATGCCAGTGTTTGCTCCAAGAGTGCATCCACAAATTTTCATTGCATTTAGGTTGGTGATGAGATAGTCATGACTTTATAAGTTTTAAGTAACCATTGCTATTGCATATATTTATGTGTGTGTCATTTTGAGTATAGATTTGATGATTTTCTTCAGATATAGTAGCCCGGTTTGAAGTAAATGGAGTGACTAGAAAGTTGGGAATTTTTGTGGAAGAATGGGACCTGCAAAGATTCAGGAGTGATGGTCCCTGGGACCTCAAGTTGAGGAAAATCCATGACTCTAATATCAGGGTAGACAAATCACCGTAAGAAAATGACCTCAGGACATGACTATTTTGAAGACAGTGAAAGCAGTAAATGTTTTACTGAAGAAGTAGAGCATTTTCAGTCCCATGAGAAGCCTCTTGAAATGTTATATGCCGGTAATCAATGGGAAATGGCTTTGAGCTGGAATTTAAACTTCATTAGATATCAGAAAAGTGATATGGAGAAATGCTTTGTGTAAGTAATAAAGGTGAGAAGGTCTGGAGTCAGAACTCATAAGTTCATGCCTCCTCAGCAAATTCCCATCAGAGAGAAACCTGATGAATACAATGAATGGGAATCAGCCTCATCCCATCTCTCATCTCTTCCTTGCCAGCCTCGATTTGACATGCCTGTCCTCAGTGTGGGAAAGGCTTTATTTGCAACTCAGTTTTAATAGACCTTAGAAGGTTCATACTGGGGAGCAGTTTTATAAATGTGATGAATGTGGGAAGGCTTTCTGCCACAGATCACTACTTATTGATCATCAGAGAAGCCACACTGGAGAAAAACCTTTTGAATATAATCAGTGTGTAAAGGCTTTTAGATGCAGCTCCAATCTTGCTTCACATCAGAGAATCCCCACTGGAGAAAAGTCATATGAATGCAATCAAGGTAGAAAGACCTTTAAACACAGCTCATTGTAATTAATGTAGAAAAACGTTCCTAAAGAAATACACTCTTGCTTTACATCAGAGAATCCCCACTGGAGACAAACCTCATGAATGTGATAAACGTGGCAGAGCTTTTTTAGTCGCCACTCTAACATATTTAATAGTAGACATTCCACACTTGAGAAAAACCATGTGAATATCAATATGGGGTCCTGATCTGTGAAAGTCATGACAAAGGACACAGTGACCTTGCATAGACTCAGTAGCACTGGCCTAAGGCTCAGGTGCTGGGCATTGGGTCTGATTCTAAGTATAAACTAAAATATTAGCCAAAATATCAACTCAGCAGAAAAACCCAAAATATCTACCAGTAATAGTGAAGTACTCTGTATTCTGCCTCCCTTTATCTGATTTTTCTAATTACCTCTGGCTTTTTTCAGGGTCTTTGTGGACATTGACTATTCATCTGGCCACTGCCCCAGATGTCCACCACCCCAAACTGAGGATCATTAAAGTTGTGGGGAGAATCCACCGAATCTTGTGGCTGCCACCCCAGACTGCCCCTAGGTAAGTAAACTACTTATATAATCATACTGGGCCTCCTGGGCCCTTTCTTTAGTAACAAGCTTGCCCTATTGGTCAGGGGAGGTACAGAATTCCCTAGGTGGGGGAATTGCAGACCTTACAATTGGAGTAGTCTGCAATTCCCAAAGAAATTCCCAAAGGAGTTGGGGCTGGGGCTTGGGGAAATCCCTGGATGACCTATCACCTCCATGTAGGGTGGAGTGGCCTGAGTGATGGATATATGTGAACACAGGGAAGCCCCCCAACCACTGAAAGGCCTAGAGAGCCTCCTGGCAGTAGTGTCTTCCAGCAGGCTGTATAGGGAAGGAAAAAGCAAGGTGGCTGATGTGGGGCAGCCCTTTCCAATGGCATTGAGGGAAGTCACCACCAAGTGCCTTGAATATGAAAGGGAAATTTCAAGGATCAAAAAAGACTTACAGTTAGAAGGAGACCTGTGCAAGGCCATAGCCCTAGTAGCTGAGGACTTGGCAGACAAGGTAGATAAGAAAGAAAAGCAAATAGTGATGTGGGCTTGTTAGCCCAGTTGAAGGGTGTTAAGCCTATAGACAAGAAGGTGATAAGATGTGTGATTGTGAGGGAGGAATGGGATCCCCAAACCTGGACTTCTAAGGAAGAGGAGAATGGTGAATCTGAAATTGAGGGAATGGATAGAGGAGAGGAAAGAGTCTTTTCTCTTTCTCTCCCTCCCTCCCTGACTGCAGGAGCCTCAGAGAGGTGGGTGGATGGGAAAGAAATAAGTGCTCTAAATCATTATTGATTAGAGACATGCAAATTAAAACAACCTTGACATCATCATACACTTATCAGATAGGCTGAAATGATAGGATAGAAGAGGAAAGAGACAAATGTTGGAGGGAATATGGAAAAATTGGGACGCTAATTCACTGGTGGTGGAATTGTGGACTGATGCAACCATTTTCAAGAGCAATCTTGATTTATGTCCCTAAACCATGTATCTATACTCTTTGACCCAGCAGTACCACTATTAGGTCTATTTCTCAAGATGATTAAGGAAAAAGAAATGTTTAATGGTTTAAACTATTTATAGCAAGTCTCTTTGTGGGTGATAAAGAACTTAAAATATTGGGAGTTCTCATCAATTGGGGAAGGGCTAGAGAGGGATTGAGTACAAGCTGAGGTAAATGGTCACTGGCTTCGGCTGTGGTTGAGGATCATATATTGAGAAGGCTGTGGAAGTGTTCAACCCATGTCTCCAGGATCATGTCCTTATCACTAATCAATGTGACTCCATCAGCACTGAGTAGAATTGATGCACCATAGGTCTTTGTCCCATTCATAGGCTTTAGGGCTTTATAGAAGCCCTGTGGATTGTTACTATCAGCATAGAACTGAATTTCATCTTCCTTCTTACTGAGCCAAGAATCTTGCATCTCTGTGACCTGTGGTTGTGATCTCAGTAGAGTTAAACACTGCCTTCTTAGAGATGGATGAAGAAACCTACAGGTAGGCCCTGTCGAGTTCTCATTAACTAAGGCACCAAACTCCTCAGTTAAGTCCACATCCACATCCTTGAAAGTCACCAACTCCTAAACCATCAAAACTCCCATGATTTAGAGCTGAAAGAGACTGCAGAATTCATCTAGTCTAACCCTCATCAACTGAGAAGAGGAAACTGAAACCTAGAGCAGGGATTTGTGAAAACTTATATAACCTTTATGAGTGTCAGAGCCAACATTTGTAACCAAGAATGAAGAGTCAGATGGAATATTGAGGAAAGCATCATGTTGGAATGATGAAAGCTGGAAAAATGTCTTAGTATCAAGTGCTTCTCCCAAGAGAAATAGGGAGAAGGTATGTGTTGTGTCAGATGAAAGTATCTATGATGTGTCATGGTCAGAAACCTCTAATGTCATTGTTTTATGACTCCAACTGTTCAAGGAATATACATTCATTGTATTACTTAATTACAGAGAAACAAAAGTAACTGTGGGGAAAGGAGGGATCTTTATTCAGCAAATGTAATATTTTATGAGTTAGGGTTGGACAATGAGCTAATGCATGAGAGGCACTGACCCTATTAATGAAAAATAAATTATTTCAACATGCTGCTAGAACTCAAGAACATTGGCCATCAGAAGTCAAGAGGCAGACTGATGGATATCATACAAGAGAAGGAGGAAATCTGTAAAGCCTTGGATACTTGGGAGGGCCCATCCATCCAACCTGCTACACATAGAGCAAATGTTCAGTTGGCATTTGATGTTCTTCCATTTCCTTTCCTTCCATTTCTAGGAGAATGTTTCACTTTTTAGATTCACTTTTTTTAGAAATTCTATTATTTTAGAGCACTTCAGTTTCATGGCGATAAAAATCTCTTCACACTTTTTCATTTTGATTGAAAACATCTGATTTATCTTCTGTTTGTCATCTGTATTTTATTTCAGGTTCCCAATTCCTATTGTTGGACTTCTGAGCAATTAAAGAAGTTATTAGACTTTTCCTGATTTTACATTCCCAAGAATTTACAAAATTTCCCTTTTCATTTGGAGTTCTGAGTCATAATTGTTCATTGCATTATATTTATTCATAGGATGAGGAAGGTCATGTATTTCTTCACTGATAATTCAGCCCTTAAATCCCTAACTTGTTCTTATAAGAAGCTCTTGTATATCACTTTCCTTCTCTATCCTTACTAGCTGTGTGACCCTGGGCAATTTAACTCTGTTGGCCTTAATCCATGGGAGAAGGAAATAGCAAAGCACCCCAGAATAGTTGGCAAGAAAAGCCCTTGGAGTAATGGTGTGCTATGGTCCACAGGATAAGGGAGAGTCAAACAAGACTGACCAACAACAACGGGGGTGGGTGTCTTGTCCCAGGCTTCAGGGATTTTGTATCAGCCACTGAACCCCCATTGTCTGTGGGCCCAGGGCATGGAAGCAGCTCCTGATGCTCAGTGAATGATCATTTTGTAAGGTCATTTATCATATCCATCTGTTCTGCAAACAAGTCAATTCATTTGACCACTATTTGGAAATGGCTCTTGGACATAAATATGTGAGTCAGTTCCCACTCCATCTGTGATATCAAACTCTTATTAGGGTGTGAATATTTTTTCCTCAGTTAACAGTATGGCTATTTTTAAGCAATGGAATTAATTTTGTTACAACAAAAACTTTTAAAAAATTTATAAAATTTAAGCTGTCTCTTAGTTTCTGTGATCTTTCCTATTCCTTTATTGTTTAAGAATTCTCCCCTCAAAGCTCCTTGGAAATGAAAAAAATAGATAAGATCAGGATGGATGAGAAACAGCTGAACTAAATAAATACAGTGTTTCTTCAACCTGAGAGCAGAACTTCCTTGAAAAACAACTTTGTATCTGATAAGAATTGCTGGTAAATCAAGAAGGAAGATTTGAAGAAAATAGGTTCCTACTAGCATCTTATATCGCACAGGACAATGAAGTCAAAATAAGTCCATGAGAGGGGAAAAAAGAACATGATGTGAATTTAAGGAATACAATATGGAATGCTGAAAAGGACCAGATGTGGTCACTTTCACTACTTTGGCCAAGAAAAGCATTTTTCAACCTTCAAAGAAAAGGTACAAGCAATAGATCATTTCAGATGCACCGAACCAGAGATTTTACACTGGTAAAAAGCAATGCCAGGAGGAAGAGGAGTTAAATGCTCAAATAGGGCAAAACAAAAATCAAACAAACCAACAAAAAAGAATTCTTTGCTTCAAATATTTCGAATAAGGCTCTGCTCTCCAGCAATATCTAGGCAACCACCAGAGAGACTTAATATCAGAAATTGTTACCCAGTGAATAAGGTGCTCAAAGGTTATGTCCAAGATTCCAAGGGTCCTGCCACTTAAATGACTTACAGTAAATCCCATCAGCCTCCTTGTCAATCACCCACCTGGACAAGGGCATCTTGGAGCCCTGGCTTCTGGGATGCATGGTGCTTCTGTTCTCCCCAGCTGGGAAAGGACAGCTACCTTGGGAACTGGAAGGCCTGTTCATGGGAAGAGAAATTGGAAACCATTGGGAAGGAAATTCATCCCAGTTCAATCAGCCTCTTACTCACAGATTGTGAACCATAAGTGAAGAAATTAATAGATGAATAAGTTTATTAATAGTTATTACTTCTTAGTGGAAAATTTCAGCTATATAAATATCATTGTATGAATAGTCATTGCATTAAGCTCTATACTAGTGGGTAAGTTTCTCTTTCCTTCAGCTCCCTGAAGGAAGTTCCTCTTTCCAGCAACTGCAGAAATTGACATGTATCCAAAAAGCAGCATCCCTAAATACAAAAGATTTTCTGTAGAACAAGATTTCTAAGGCAATCTTGCCTTGGTAGGAACGATGACAGACATAGGTCCTAATCTCATACAATCCTAGTTTTAATAGGTTACACCCAAGAAATATCCCATATGGTCCCAAAATACCCACACTGCAAATATTGGCAATGATCCCAAGGTAGACTCAACTTGCTTCAAAAGGTACCTAGCTTAACCACAACTCAGGTGACCTGCCTTTTCCAGTTGAATGAGGTTCAAAACTAGTTTCCTAAGATTTTCTTTTTCATTTTCTGTAATTGTAAGTTTTTTCCTTTTTTTTTTTTTTTGCCATAAGAAGAAGCTCTGTAGACCATGCATTTGCCTCTGACTAAAGAGGAATCAGTAGATCTGATTATGTGGCTATGCCTAGCCCTGCAAATAAATCATTAGACTTGAAAACTTTGTGCCTCAGATTTTTCTATTTCAGGTAATAAATTATCACAAGGGAAAACTATCCTTACCCACAGAGATGAGTTTCTCCTAATTCTCCAGCATCACATGCCCATATAGGTCCTTCTGAGCAGGGTTCAAGTGTCTCCATTCTTCTAATGTAATGTCCAAAGTCTTACTCAGCCAAGGACCATGACTCATAGTCCAAGAAAGACCCATGCACTTTCTTGGGGGCTAGGGAGGGCTTCTCAAACCATTTTATGAGTTTGGAGTAGTTCATATTTGATATCTATGGATGGTGACTCCTGTCGGAGAACACTATAAAAGAAGGTAGCGGAAGAGGAGGAGGAGGACAGGGGAATGGCTTGATCAGAATAAGAAGGAAATGGAGATCATTTGGAGGGAAGGACTTTGAGGAGAGGGACTCCAAGAAGAAAAGAAGATGCCTTGTCTGGTCAGAGAAATATGGAATCGTAAATTAAACAAATGGCAGCAGTAAAAAAGCTATAAAATTCTTAAAATCAAGGATCAATGACTCTTCCCAGATCTGAAATTGATCAATTACCATCTCACAGGATATGCAAGAGAGGAGGTAGGTTCACAGAGCAGAACTCAACAGTGTCCCATAAACCCAAGAGCATTAGTTGCTTGAAGAACAACTTTTTATTGGACTCAAATTACTGCAAAGTCTGGAAAGAGGCTTAGCAGAAATGAGTTTCAGACAAATACTGCATGCCACAAAGAGGTCAAAATGGGAATAGGAGAGGAAAAGGAAAATAGATGAACTGAATGTTAGGGAACCCAACTGGAAATGTGGAAAAGGATAGGATGGGGTAACTTTCACAACTGCGGCTGTGAAAACATTCCTGGCCTTCAAAGAACAGGTGACTAGTCTAGATTATTTGGAAGGAAAGCAAACAACTAGGGAAACAGCATTGCATCCAGTATCCTGTAATAAGGCTCTGTTCTCTCATGGACAAAGGAACCTACCATTAGAATGTAGTCCAAAAATCATTCATCAACAGAGAAGTGGTCAAAAGGACATATCTAATATCCCAATAGCCTTGCCATTTGGATGACTACATAATGGACTACTTACAATTAATTCCATCAGCTTCCTTGTCCATTCCTCACCTGTACAGGTACTTCTTGGGACTTTGGTCTCTGGCATCCATGGTGCTTTTTTCCAGCTGGGAAATGATATCTAACTTAGGAACTGAAAACCCTGCTCAGAGAAAGAAAAAAGAGAAAGCATTGTGAAAGAAATGTGTCTCAAGTTCAATCCCATCCTCTAATCCATGAGGGAAAAGAAAAGACATTAAGAAGGTAATGATACAAAGAACCTCTGAAGGACAATGTCTTTTATTCTGTACGAGTCTGAGACCAGTCAGACACTGGATTGGCCTCCAGAAAAGAAAATTCATTCATTTAACCAAATGCCCATTCGTTAAGATACCTACTCTGGAAATTTAACAAGAACCTTTTCAGGGGTTTCCACTCATCCAAAGCAAAGCCCTTCCCCCTAGAATAAGAAGTAACCAGTCTAAAGGTTCCAATGGACTTTTGACTCTTCCCACAGAATGAGAAGGAAATACCCCAAAGATAAACTGTGGATCCCAAAGGAAAGATATTCTCAGTCTCAGTGACAAGGTTCTCATGGTTATCTAGCATTAAATCACAGGTCCCTCTGAGCAAGACTCAGGAGTTTGCAGTCCTCCCAGGTGAAGTCACATCCTGAAATGTCACTGCATGCTGAAATGTCAAAACATTCCTGCTCAGGAAGGGACCTGTCTCTGAAAGTTCCAAAGAGACCCCTGGTAGTTACTTATAGGGTGTATGCCTATGAAGGGGTGGGGGTGAGGAGGGAGTGGTTCCAAAAGGTTTGCTGATTTGGAGTACTCCATGTTTAATATTTGTTGACTAGTGACTTCTGTAAAAATACATCACAGATGAATTTTGTTATTTTTTTACCTCTATAAAATAATCTTTTGGTAGTTTCATTGGTATGGCACTGAATAAGTAAATTGATTTATTTAGAATTGTCATTTTTATTATATTAGCTGGGCCTGCCAATGAGCAACTGACATTTTTCCAATAATTTATATCTCACTTTATGTAAAATGTATTTTGTCATGGTATTCATATATTTCCTGGATTTGTCTTGGCAGGTAAACTCCCAAATATTTTATATTGTCTAAAGTTATTTCAAATGGAATTTCTATCTCTTGCTGCTGAGCTTTATTAGTAATATATAGAAATGCTGCAACTTTGCTTAAGTAGTTAATTGTTTGAAGTCAGTTTTTAGTAGATTCTCTAAGTATATCATCATATCATCTGCAAAGACTGATAGCTTTGTTTCCTCGTTGCCTATTTTAATTCCCTCTTTTACTTTCTTTTTCTTCTCTTATTGCTAAAGCTAACATTTCTAGTGCAATATTGAATTATAGTGATGATAATAGGCATCCTTTTTTAACCCCTGACCTTTCTGTGAATTCTTCTACCTTATCCCCATTACATATAATGCTTGCTGATGGTTTTAGATAGGTTTTCATTTTAAGGAAATCTCCATTTATTCCTATGCTCGCTGTGTTTCTAGTAGGAATGGATGCCAAATTTTGTCAAAAGCTTTTTCTGCATCTGTTGAGATAATCATATGATTTCTGTAAATTTTGTTGTTGATATGGTCAGTTATGGTGATAGTTTCCCTAATATTTACCAACTCTATATTCCTGGTATAAATCCCACCAGATCATAGCGTATATCTTGGTGATAATTTGCTGTAATCGCTTTGTTAATATTTAAAATTTTTGCATCCATATTCATTAGGGAATTGTTCTATAATTTCCTTTCTGTGGTTTGGCTCTTCCCAGTTTAGTTATTAGCGCAGTATTTGTGTCCTAAAAGGAATGTGGCAGGATTCCTTCTATGTCTATTTTCCCAAGTCGTTTGCATAGTACTGGAATTAAATGTTCTCTCAAGGTTTGGTAGAAGTAACTTGTAAATTCATCTGGCCTTAAGGATTTTTTTCTTAGGGAGGTCATTGATGGCTTGTTTTATTTTTATTTTTTTCTAACATGGGATTATTTAATTATTTTATTTCCATTTCAGTTAATCGGCACAATTGATATTTCACTTAGATTGTCAGATTTATTTCCATAGAGTGGAGTAAAGTAGCTATTAATTATGACTTTAATTTCCTCTTCATTGTTGGCATAGTCACTCTTTTTATTTTTGATACTGGTAATTTGTTGTTCCTCTTTCTTTTTTGTAATCATATTAACCAAAGATTTATGTGTTTTATTGGTTTTATCCTAAAACCAGTTCTTAATTGTTTTTGTTGATGTAGGGTGTGTTCAGGGAAGACTAGTACCTCGTGTGAAGGCTCCCAATCCCTTCTCAGATCTGCTTTCACCTTTGGTGTCCACCTGTTACACCTAACTCTCACCTGTGGCTCTAAGAAGCAGAAGCTGCTAATTGAAAAACATTGAACTCCATAGGAATTACCAGCAAGGTAAATTCATCCATCTCTAAGAAGGCAGCATTTAATTCCTTCAGAAGTAAAACACAAGCAAAGCTTAGAGAGAAGTAGGATACTTGGGCTCAGTAAGAAGGCAGATGAAATTCAGTTTTATGCTGATATTAACAATCCAAAGCACTTTTATGATTCCCTGAAGGCTATTTATGGGCCAAAGAGCTGGTTGTTATCCTTCATTCTCAAAGAGAACCAAAATGACATCACCATGATAAATTCAAGTTTCATTGTATCCAGCTGTGGCTGATCAGACCAATATTAGCTCAGAATGCTCTACCACAGGTTGGGCATGGATAGTCCATGTGAACATTTGAGGTGGGTACTCCAAATTTGCACATCCAATGTTTAATTTGTGGTATCTCAATTCTGCTTTGTTCATAGAGCACAGCACCCTTTTTGATGTGGGCATGCCATGCTGAGTAGACTTGTGCCAGTGGCTCCCGTGTTGCACAGCCAAATCCAAAGTTCTTAAGAGAGACCTTGAGAGTATCCTTATATCACTTCTTCTGACCACCATGTGATCACCTGCCCCATCCAAGTTCTCCATAAAAGTGTACAAGTGTACTTTTTTGCATTTGAACAAGGTGGCCAGCCCTTCGAAGTTGCACACTCTGAAGCATAGTTTGAATGCTTGGCAGTTTACTTCAAGTAAGGACCTGAGTGTCTGGCACCTTACCCTGCCAGGTGATCTTCAGAATTTTCCTTAGTTCAAATGGAAGTGATTCATTTTCCTGGCATGGAGCTGGTAGACTGTCCATGTTTCACAGGTATACAACAATGAGGTCAGCACAAGAGCTCTGTAGACCTTCAGTTTGGTAGTCAGTTTAATACCTCTTCTCTCCCATTCTTTTCTTCAGAGCTAAACACTGAGCAAGTTCTGACAATGCATGCATCAACCTTGTTGTCAATGTGTACATCCCTGGAAAGTACACTACCAGGGAAAGTGAACTTATCCACAGCATTCAAAACTTCTCCATTTGTTGTAACTGATGGTTTCATATATGAATGCTGTGATGGGGGTTGATGGAGCACCTGTGTTTTCTTGGAGTTAATTATTAGGTCAAATTTAGCACAGGCAGCAGAGAATCAATCTATACTTGGTTGTGTCTCAGTTTCAGAAGTTACAATGAGTGCACAAGCATCTGCAAACAGAAAATCATGCACCAATACTCCCTGCACTTTGGTCTTGGCTTGTAGCCTTTTCAAATTGAAGAATTTACCACCAGTACAGTTGCTGACCTTGATGCCTTTTTTCATCCTTATTGAAAGCATTTAACAACATGGCTGAAAACATCATGATAAAAAGCATGGGAGCAAGCACACAATCCTGTTTCACTACATTGGTGACTGGGAAGGCACAAGAGACTTATCCACTATCCAGAAACCTGTCACACTTGCCATCATGAAATTGATGTACACGACTGATGATCTTCTCTGGGCAACCAAATTTTGATACAATTTTCCATAAATCCTCATGAGTGACAGTGTCAGAGGCCTTGGTCAGATTTACAAATGTTGTGTACGGAGCTCTGTTCTGCTCCTGGCATTTCTCCTGGAGATGTCAGGAAGCAAACACGATATCAACTGTTGCTTGGCCCTTTCTGAAGCCACACTGGCTCTCAGGTAGATGACCATCTTCTAGGTGAAGGATCAACCTATTATGGAGGAATCTAACCAGAATCTTTCCAGCAATGACTAAGAGAGAGACACCCCCTGAAGTTGTTGCAGGACAATCTGTTTCCTTTACCTTTATAGAGGTGGATAATAGAGACATCCTTGGACTTCCTCTTGCCATACTGCCTGGAAAATTTCAGTCAGCTTTTGTATGAGCAGTGACCCCCCCTACATTGTAAATCTCAGCTGGAATAGAATCAACACCAGGTGCTTTGCCACATGAAATGAGCCTAACAACCCTCAAAACCTCTTCTTCAGCTGGAAGTTCATCTGAGAAAGGATTGACTTCAACTTGAGGTAAATGGTCAGCTCAGCATTGATTGATGATGGTCTCTTGACCACACTATGGAAGTATTCAGTCCATGTCTGTAGGATCATGTCCTTATCACTAATCAATGTGGCTCCATCAGCACTGAGTAGTTGTGATGCACCATAGGTTTTTGGTCCATAAATAGCTTTCAGGGAATCATAAAAGTGCTTTGGATTGTTACTGTCAGCATAAAACTGAATTTCATCTGTCTTCTTACTGAGACAGGAATCCTGCATCTCTCTAAGCTTTACTTATATTTTACTTTTGATGGAATTAAATGCTGCCTTTTTAGAGATGGATGAGCTATCCTGCTGGTAAATGCTGTGGAGTTCTCATTTTTCATTTAACAGCTTCTGAATTTTCCATCATATTCATCAAACCAGTCTTGGTGTTTGTGAGTGTTCTGACCCACATGAGCAAATGCAGTGCTGTACACTAAATCTCTGGAAGCTGCCCACTCCTTTTCTGCTCCGCTGTTGCCACCTGCGTGTTGGCTCAGCTTTCCTCCAAGTTAGCAACAAACTGTTCACACTCATGGAAGAGCTCTGATTTGTTGACATTAATTCTTCTGGTAGTCGTTTTGCCTTGGGGGTAGTAGCTCTTTTGATGAATGTGAATTTTTAGCTTGGAAAGGACAAGTCTATGATCAGTCCAGCACTCTGCACCATACACTGGCTTCATCTCTCTCACATCTTGTCTGTCTTTTCTCCTTACAATCACGTATTCCATTAGATGCCAATGTTTGCTGCCAGGGTGCATCCATGAAATTTTATTGTGCTTAACTAAATGGAAAACAGGGTTTGTGATGAGAAGATCATGTGGTGCACAGGTCTTCAGCACTCAGTGACCATTGCTGTTGCTGTTTCTAACTCGCTTCCTCCCTAGGACTCCCTGGCAGGTCTGGTAGTCTGAGCCTAACCTAGCATTGAAGTCACCTTGAAAGATAAGCTTGTCCTCCTTTGGCACACTGATGATACGGATCTCTAAGCCTTCATATACTCTTTCTTTGGCCTCATCAGGGTTGGTTATGGTGGGAGCACAGGCACTGATGGTGACGGCATGATGTTTTCCTGTGAGTGGCAATCACATCGTCATGAGTCTGTCATTCAGGCCTTTGGTCAGGTACACCAGCTTCATGGCACTCCCTGCACTGTGGCCACTCCTGAAAAGCGTGTATCCAGCTCCAACTTCAGTAAGCTGGCCTTCATTGGCCAGCCTGGTTTCACTCAGGGCTGCTATTTAGATGTGATAGCTCTTGAAAGAAGAGCAGCTTGTCTTTCAGGTCTGCTGCATTTTGTGTGCCTGTAAGCGTGCATGTATGTTCCATGTGCCAATGGTGAGTGGAACCATCTTTGCAGGTAGTTTTGTACATTTTGTACTCTTTTTGAGTGGGATTCCCTGCCTGCCGCGGTAATCAGGCCGGGGTTGGGTAAGCAGACGATGTTTAGGGCACCTTTTCTAGCCCCCTCCCTCATAATAGCAGGTGAGCAGTGCAGTCCTTAAAAAGCTGCTCAGACACTCAGGGGACTGCCGAGTCCCACTGCTGCTTCCAGTGAGAAAAGACCCCATGGCCTGGGCCGCCTGTGAGCAGGGTTGTGACTGCAGCTCCCAGTGTATCCACATCTGCTGCTTCATCCCTTGCCTGTCACCATAGGACTTTGAGGCATAGTAGCAAAATGGTATGGGTGATGTCTTTTGATTTGTGTGTAAACTGGATTTAAGTGAGGTAGAGTTGCATGAAGTTGTCAGCCTCACTGCCTCCTCCAGAGTCATCATAGTCCAGTGGCAGGACAGAATCAAGACAACTGGAGATGGCTCAGGATGCAGTGGATGACCTTGGTGATAAGCTTGGGAAAGCTGTATAGAAGTTTGGCAGAAATTACCCATAGACCAACATTTTATGCTATTTATCTGATGGTAGCCATCTCTAGGGAAATGGGATCAGGAAAAAAAATTTACATGATAAATTTCTTATCTCTTTAAAGGAATGACAATTGTACATAATTTGCTGTTTCATGTGCTAGCATCTTTTCTTTTATCATACCATGTTGTGGAAGTGCTTATTTTATTCCATGAATTAAAAATAAAATAGATAAAAAAAATCTAAAAACAAAACCCTAATGATAGTACTAAAATAACTCTCTGGTACTGGCTGAGAGATAGGAAGGCAGATCAGTGGAACAAAGTTAACATACATGACATAGTAGCAAATGCTTATAGGAACTTTGTGTTTGAAAAATGTCAAGACCAGTTTTTGTGGCAAGAATTCCTGATTTGGTGAAAATTGTGGGGAAAGCTGGAAAGTAGTCTGGACAGAGGCCAATATCATATTCCATTTCCCAAGATATGGTCAAAATAGATACATGACTTAAATATAAAGGGAGACATCATAGGAAATCAAAAGAACATGATGCAACATATTACCAATCAGCCTGATGGATAAAGAAGAGAAAGCATGGAGAGGTGCAGAGTGAATAATTTTTGATTAAATTTCATTAAAAAGGTTTTGTTCAAATGAAACCAATGTAGCCAAGATCAGAAGGAAAGCAGAAAATCCGGGGCCAGGGGGAGAATCTATAGACAGTTTTTCAGATAAAGGCCTCATACCTGAAATATACAAAGGACTTTGTCAAATCTAAAAGAATATGAGTCATTTCCCAACTCTAAATGGTCAAAGGCAAGGAACAGGCAGTTTCTGGTGAAGAAGTAAAAATTATATACAATCATATGAGAAAATGTTCTGAATCATTATTTGTTACAGAAATTTGAATCAAAAACCTTGAGATACCATCTTAAACCTATCAGACAAGCTACAGTGATAGAGGGGGAAAGTGACAAACATTGGAGGACCTAATAGGCTTTTTATGGAGCCTGTCTCTAACCTGAGAATGCTCAGAGCTGACCAATGCAGGCCTAGAGACTGGAGTGTCATTAGTCTAGTAGTTTAATTAATCCATTTGTGGGTTATAAACAATCATTTAGGGGTTTCCCAGGAGAAACTTTTCAGTCCCACAATACAACGATTCTGGAGTCCAGTCTTTGGGGGTTGTTTATTTTCAATAAAGTACAGAACCAGAATTCTATGGCGGGAATAGCTTCCACAGCTTTGGATTTGCTTCACTTCAGATACTCAGACAGAAGGATGCCAGTGATTCTGAGCCTTGTTTGATCAATTCAAGTAGCATTGTGAGTCTGGATCACAAGCTGCAAAACAAAATAATTACTTGAGAAATTCTTGAGAAAACAGAATAATTACTACATTCATTACACATATCCTATCTATTAACATGAAAATTATAAATTCCTTCCTCAGAGAGGACATGGAAATTTGGGACACTGATTCACTGTTGGAACTAAACTGACCCATCCATTTTGCAGAACAATCTGCAGTTATGCCCAGAGATTGGTGAAACTGTCTACCCTTTGATTCAGTTATACCTTTCTTAGATCTATTTCCCAGGATGATTAAGGAAAACAAAAAAATAAAAAAGATTTTTAAAAATACTTAAAAAACTGTAACGATTTTCTTTTGGTGGCAAGAATTGTAAATTGCAGGGATGGCTATCATGTGGGGAATGAGTACAACCTGAGGTAAATGGTCATTAGCTTCAGCAGTGGTTGAGGATGGTCTCTTAAGAATGCTGTAGAAGTATTCAGCCCAACCCTCCTGGATCATGTCCTTATGCCTCATCAATGTGGCTCCATCAGCACTGAGTAGTTGAGATGCACCATAGCACTGGTCTTTGACCCATACATAGCCTTCAGAGCATGATAAAAGCACTTTGTATTGTTACTGTCAGCACAGAAGTGATTTTCATCTGCCTTAATATTGAGCCAAGAATCTTGATTCTCTCTAAGCTTTCCTTGTATTTAACTTTTGCTGGAATTAAACAGGGCCTTCTACTGGTAAGCCTGTAAAGTCCTCATGGTTTTACTTAGCACCTTCTGAATTTCCCCATCATTTTCATCAGACCACTTTGGATGCTTACAAGTGTTCTGACCCAGATGAGTTAATGTGGTCCTACACAACCTATCTCTGAAAGCTGGCCACTCCTTTCTTGCTCCACTATTGAAAACCCTGTTTTGGCTCAGCTTTCTGCCAAGCTAACCACCAAGTGTTTCTCTTCAATGAGGATTTTCTGATGTGCAACAAAGCTACTGCCTTATTATGAAAGCCTTTCCACATTGATTACATTCAAAAGCTTTCTCTCCAGTGTGGATTCTCTGATAGATAGCAAGTTGGGAACTTTGTATAAAAGCCTTTCTACATTGATTACAATCGAAAAGTTGTTTTTTTTTTTTTCCCAGTGTGAATTCTCTTATGTTTAGAAAGACTGGGGCTCAATCTGAAAGCCTTTCCAAACCAATTACAATCAAAAGGTTTTTCTCCAGTGTGGATACTCTGATGTCTAGCAAGTTAGGACTTTTGTCTAAAAGACATTCCACCCTAATTACTTTCAAAAGATTTTTCTGCAGTGTGGGTTCTCTGATGGTTAATAAAGGGTGTAGTAGAGATCTGTAGTAGAAAGTCTTTCCCCATTTATTACATTTATACAACTTCTCCCCAATAAAAATCTGAGGATTATCAAGATCTAAATCCCAACCAAAGGCCTTCCCACACTGAACACATGCATGTCTTTTCATTCTAGGGTGAAATCTAGGCAAGGAAGTGATGAGTAGGGGGATGAGGTTACTTCACATTCATTATATCCATCAAGCTCCTCTCTAATGAGAATTTGCTGATGAGTAATGAGCTTGCAATTCTGAATCAAGGCTTTCCCACAGTTATTAGTCACAGAAAGCATTTCTCCAGTATCACTTTTCTGATGTCTCATGACATCTGAACTCCAGCTCAAGGCCCTTTTCCATTGATCACCTGGATACAATGGCATTTAGGAAACCTTCTTGATGGAGTACAGACTCTGGGAACCTCCTTGAACTCTCCTTGAATCTGTGGGCATTCTCTTGGGGCCTATAAGCTTTTCATTAGGGCTATGCCCAAATCTCCGTTGTACTCCTCACCCTTGGTCCAATCAAAATCCCATTCTCAGGGCTGCTGGCCACTCCCATCAAGATCCTCCCTAGATTCAATCTGTATTGACATCAGGGTACTGGTCATCCCCATCAAGACCTCTGGACATTCCAGGTTTCCCCCCCATCAAGACCATCTCTGGGATCCCAGACTACTTGTCAACACCTGGATTTTTCCCTCAGTCTTTTTCTGTACCATCTCACCTCCATGGAGGTGCTCAGATTCAATCCAGCTCTGACTCTGTCCAGCTGAGATTCTATCTGGCCTGCTTGTTAAAACAAGCGTTACAAATGCTTAGGCTCCTTAAGAGTCAACCCAGTATGGTGAATCTTTAATAAAGTTTGTTTTTCTTTGGCTTTAAGAAGACTTGTGTCAAATTCATTCAGCAAGACCCAGTGTGTTAGTATTTCAGGGCCCCCAGCACCACCCCAGACCTCAACATTCTCATAGGACTGAAAAAATATTACCTGTTCAATAAAGTATTTGCTATATTCACTATCCTGAAGACAGTCAAACCCTGGGGTCTTTTTCTTCCAGTGATTTGGAATGCTCTTGAAAATGGTTGGATCAGTTCACAGTTCCACCACCAGTGAATTAGTGTACCAATTTTTCCAAATCCCCTCCAACATTTGTCACTTTCCTCTTCTATCCTATCATTTTAGACTATCTGATAAGTATGAGATGGTCTCAAGGTGTGATAATGTTTAATATAAAATTTTGGAATAATCTCTTTGTTCTCTCTGAAGTAAACTCAGAGAGTGTCTCTTCCCATGTCAGCAAAAGCCAGCCAAGGCCGACTCTACACTCCTTAAGGAGACCTTTAACCTAAGACACTATATCTTGAATAATGGGACTTTCCTTTGTATCTTATTATCTATAGACACATACTATGTTATGGCATATTAATGGTAAAGAAAATATAGACATCTTAGGTTGTAATTTCTATTGAACATTGTTTACCCTTTCCTATGTCAGTTATCTGTTTGGGGCAGGAAGCCTGCCACTTACTAGTGGTGGGATTTCTGAGACATATGTTTACCCAGCCTGGAATCACAAGGCCTGACTGACATTGCTTTGTTAATTGTCCTGTCTTACTGAATTTATGATTTGCTTAATTAGGAGAGTTTCTTTATCATGGCAAAATGTACTTAAGACAGATGATTTCTGTACTAGGTAGTCAGAGTCACCTCTGACTCCATAGCGCTATGTAACTGTTTTCTTTATGGGGAATTGATTAATTAATTAAGTTATAAAATGTATGCATTTAGCCTGTTGCCTTTCTTTAATTAAGTTTTCAGGTCAACAGGTGGTTTGGATCAATAATGATTTAGAACATTTTTTCATGAGTGTAAATAGTTTTGATTTCATCAGCAATCGCCTTGTCTTGTCCTTTAACCGTGTATCAATTGGGGAACGACTCCTGTTCTCATACATTTGACAAAATTCTTTATGTATTTGAGATTTGAAACCTTTTATCTGAGGAATTATTTGTAATCCCTCCCTCATTTTCTGCTCTCCTTCTGACCTGGCTACATTGGCTTCGTTTATCCAGTAACTTTTCACTTTGATGTAATCAGAATTATCCATTGTGCACCTCACCAGGCCCTACATCTCTTGTTTGTTCATACATGGTTCACCTATCCACTTAGTTACTTTTTTCAGGCAACTTCTTTGCAAGACTGATAAGATATTAGGACCTTGCCCCAATGAAAGTCCCCAGGGATCGCTCTGCTAAGTCCCCATAGACCTTCCTAGATATGGCAGATTTACAGAACCCTTTGTACTTTTTGCAAAGAGAAAGCTATAATCATCACTTTTAAAGCAAAATATACCAAATCGCATATGTAAGTTTTAAAACATTACAATGTAATTAATCATTTTGCAGCATTTAATTCAAGTTAATTTCCTAAGTGTAAATTTGGATCAACCTCTAGGAATTATTTTCCAAATTAACAAAAATATCCCAATAAAAAAAACATTAGAATCATAACAATATAAATAACAAACTTCTTGGCAATCGAATGACATCAATTCAACCAAACGCATGTCTGAATTAGGTGACACAGAAATCTCTTTATCCATTTGCCAATTTGATGCTCTAGCCCAGGGGTGGGACACCTGCTGCCTCAGGTTACTGTTGTGTTGTTGTGTTTGTCCTTCATTCTGGAAGAGGACAGTGACATAAGGGAGATGATGACATGACTTGCAGTTGGCTTTGATGTGAGGGAGGGAGGGCTGTGCAACTTTCTCCTCCAAACCCATCTGGGTCCAGTGGTCAGCTAGGGGAGAAAGGTGGAAAGGAAGCAGAAGGCCAAATTATGCAGGGCTTTGAATGCCAAGCAAAGCATTTTGTATTTGCTTCTGAAAAGAAAAGGAAGCCAGAGGAGTTTATTGAAGGGGAGACAGGGGTGACATGGACAGACCTGCACATCAAGAAAATGACTTTGGGACTGGACTAGAATGGGGAGAGACTTGAGGCAGGCTACAGGCATTTGTCTCCTCTTAAGCATAAAATAACTAAGACTCCTGGGAAGTCCTAAATCTGATTCAGTGGGGAGAGGCAGGCAGGTCTGGGATCAGATACCCAGCTCAAAGGAAGGAGGGGTCTTGATTTTGGAGGCTTCTCTGCATTATTGGGGCAGGGGTGGCAGAATTGACCCCAGGCCACCCAACTAAGCCAGGCTGGGTAAAGGGTGCTTTGGACTTTGTGCCCTGTCCCCACCTCACCCCCACTCACCTGGGCTAGGAGGAGGCAGGACAGGGAGGAGCCAGGTTTAGCCCTGTATGACTAGGAAGGCAAAGGGGTGGAGGGAGAAGAGATATAATTATAGAGAGCTATAGAAGGTTGGTGGACAGATTCAAGGGAGCAGTCACTGTCTTCTTTCAAAACCCAGAAGAGATGAAAGAATCCCGAGTCTTTGGGCAGCAAAAGTAAGTCTGGGTCTCAGGTGGCCCCACCCCCAACCCTTCCCAAACCCTCTTGGCAGCCCCACAGGTATCTGCCCTCCCCCCACCTCCTTGGGAATCAGGAAATGAAGCATTTTTGAGAATCCTTTTAGTCTAGTGTCCACCCTCTTCTGCAATCTTTCTCCTTAACTCCCAAGAAAGAACTCTTCAGGGCCCTGCCCCCTAACCCCAGAATGGGAGGCTTGCCTGGTAGAGGTGGGGAAGTGCTCTACATTTGGAATCAAGACCTGGGTTTGAATCCAGCTTCCCCGGTCCCACTACTGAACTCTAGACAGTGTTTCACATGTGTGATCTCTTTTGATGCTCACAACAGCCCTGCCAGGTAGGGGCAGTTATCACCATTTCACAGATGAGGAAACTGAGACTGAGAGGTGCAGTGACTTTCCCAGAGTCTTAGGCAGGACATGTCAGAGGGAGAATTCTTTTGGGTCTAACTCCAGGCACAGCACTCTATCCACTTCACCTTGACTACTAAGTCTCTGAACCTCAGTGTTCTTCTCTGTAAAATGGTATACCTTCTGCTCCCCCCACCATTCCCCCTAGGTCTTCCAAGTCTTGAGAGCCCAGATCCCCTCAGGTCTGTTTGTTTTCATACGTAAAACACAAATGAGGCCTCCCTTTTGCCTTCTGTTCTTTGTTGAGGATCACTGGGACTAGGAAATGCTAATGGTTCTTCACAAAATTTCTGCTACTCAAGTCTCAGGCTTTGATTCCATCCCACCCAGTCAGCCAGCACCCCCAACCCTACCCCCAGCTCTGAGTTTTAGGTTTTTGTCTGGTCAGTAGCCCCACTGATCTGTTCCTCCCTCCACATCTCTTAGGAAGAAGTTCCAGTCTCTGCGTATTAATACCTGGTGAGAGAAAAACAAAAATGCTCCTTGCCCTTGGGGAGTTCACCCTCTAAGAGAAAGATGTGGGGGTTGCCACATAATTCATGAATGTTGGGAGATCTCTGGGGGTGGAGTGTCCTGTGTCCTGGGAGATGATCCCAGATCTCTGAACATCAGGGCTGTCCTGGATCTTGGAAACAGGCTTCTCAGTGACTTGCTGAAGGTGTCTCTGCCAGCCTGGTCTGAGGCAGGGTCTGGACCCTGACTTTCCTGACTTTGATTGCGTCTCTCCATCCATAAGAAATGAAGAATTGCTTAGATCAGGCCTGTAGAGGAGGATACACATGGAAGGTAATTTCTGAGTAAGGCATTAGCAACTGTGGATGGAGGAATATACCAGGGCAGGCCTGCAGAAAAGGGGATTTGAGTGCCATTGTGAAGGATGTTAATGCTGAGGGAAGAAGGGGAGGGCCTTCCAGGCTGGAGGGAGCAGAGCTTGGGGATAGTTTTCTATTTATTTGAGGGTAGGGAAGGGGTAGAAAGGTCAGTGAGTGGAGCCTGTGCCTGGAATAAAACAAAATATAACACAAGAGAAAATATTCTGCTTCATTCTGCATTCCAGTTCTATAGTTCTTTCTCTGGCTGTGCATGGCATTCTGCCTGAAGAGTCCTTTGGGAATGTTTTAGGTCCTTGCATTTCAGGGCTTAGTCTATCACAAGCAGTCCTCGAACATGGGCTGTTACTGTGTGTAATGTTCTCCTGGTTCTGCTCTTTCTACTCAGCATCAGTTCATGCCTTTGCAGGCTTTTCTGAAGTCTTCCTGTTCATCATTTCTTATAGCACAATAGTATTCCATTGCTTTCCTATTCCACAACTTGTTTTCAGCCATTCTCCAACTGATTGGCATCCCCTCAATTTCTAGTTCTTGGCCACCACAAAGACAGCGCTATAAATATTTTTATACATGTGGCACGTTTTCCCATTTTTATGATCTCCTTGGGATACAGTCCTAGAAGTGATATTGCTGGGTGAAAGGATGGATAGGATTTTTAAAAGCCTTGGTTTCTGTGACAAAGGCCATGTGATTATTAGAGGACTGTCAAGTCATTTGCTCACAATGAACATAACAATGTCTTGGTAGAATTTGAACTCAGCTCTTCTTTTCAGCTGGGCAAGTTGATGGAGCCACTGGTGTGGAAGACTCACCTTCCTGAGTTCAAACCTAGTGGCAGACCACTTACTGGTTGTGTGACCCTGGGCAAGTCACTTAACCCAGTTTGCCTCAGTTGCCTCATCTGCAAAATGAGCAGGAAAAGGAAATGCTAAACCACTCCAGTGTCTACCAAAAACAGACTCAAAATGGTGGTTTTAGCTCTCAGACTACTGAAGTGCTAACTGAAAATATGAAACACTCACATCTCCCGCATCTTTAAAACACTTCCCTTATCCCTCTCATCCCTAAACTTATCCTCTGTCCTTCCTTTCACAGGTAAATGCTTAACCAAAAGCCCCAACCCCTTTGTAAGGCAGCTGGTAGTGCAGTGGGCACAGCAGGGGCCTAGAGCTAGGGGGATCTGAGTTCAAAGATGGCCTCAGATACTAAGTGTGACCTTGAGTTACTTAACCATTGTTTGCCTCAAAAAACGTGAAAGAATAAGTCCCATTATTGGATTATCTCTCCTTTTCCCACCCCCTTCCCTCCCTTCTCTACCTCCTGCAAATCAGGTCTCATTCAGTCAGCTGAAAGCCATGATGTTATTGGCAAAGGCCTGAGCCCCTTTGGCTTTTCCTGCCTTCTCTGTACCCATTGTTATGGTCAGCCATCACTACCTACTGGATAATCACTTGTTTCTCTCCTTTCCTGGGTGTGCTCCTGCCTGTGGGACTGGTAAACAAGGGATCCATAGGCCTGGAAACACCTTCCTCTGATCTGACCTGGTCTCCTTTTCTCCTTGGCCCCCCCCCCCCCCCCCCCCCCCGCTTCCCCTTGGGGGTAACTGTCCCTCAGTCCTGGACCTGCCTTTTTGTAGTCATCCCCATGAAGGGAAGTAGCTGGGTGGTACAGTGCAGTGGGTAGTGCTGGACCTCAGTCAGCTAGACTTGAGTTAAAACCCTACCTCAGACACTCATTAGATGTGTCAGGTCATGTGATCTCTTAGCCTCAGTTTCCTCCTGTGTAGGTTCCAAGTACTGCACTGGGGTGCAAAGGAGAAACAGTGTGTCACCTGAAGCAAGTTGAGATTAGTGCTGTTATTATCCTGAGGAAAGGGGGTTGCAAGGATTCCAGACCTGACAGAATAAGGGTGGTTCCTGCAATCTTTGCTCAGAGCATCTCTAAGGTTGTTGGAGGTAGGGAGCCTTGGTGACCCCAGAGTTTCTGACTAACTACCTTAAAGGAATAGGCCCCATGGGAATAGGTTCTGGGCTCTGGTGTGTAGGTGAATTGTCTGTGCTCCTCAAGACCATAGCCCTTAAGGGAAAGGGCAGAGGGAGTGGGAGGAGGCAAGGGAGGAGGAGGGCTAGAACTGGAAGTCCTGGAGGAAGGAAATAAAGGCTAGGATCAGTTGTCCTCCCCAGATCTAAGCCTTTAACTGAAGGAAGAAGAAGGAAGAAGGTGATGAATAGGGCAGAGGGAGTGAAAGGTGATAATGTTTAATATAAAATTTTGGAATAATCTCTTTGTTCTCTCTGAAGCAAACTCAGAGCATGCCTCTTTCTATGCCAACAAAAGCCAGCCAGGGCTGACTTAACATTCCTTAAGAAGACCTTTAACCTAAGACACTATCTTGAATAATGGGATGTTTTCCATGTCTTAATATTTGTAGAAATATACTATGTTATGGCATGTTAATGGAAAAGAAAATACAGGCATCTTAGATCGTAATTTCAATTGAAACTTTGTTTACCTTTTCCTGTGTCAGCTATTTCGAGTACCTGTTTAGGATAGGAAGCCTGGTGGGATTTTCTTATCGTATGTCACAGAGACATAAGTTTACACAGCCTGGAATCGCAAGGCCCAACTGACACTACTTTGTTAATTCTCTTGTCTTACTAAATTTATGATTTGTTCAACTAAGAGAGTTCCTTTCTCACGGCAAAACGTATATAAGCCAGAAGCTCTCTGTACTGGGTAACCATAATATTTTTCTGGCTCCATAATGCATTATGTTACCATTTTCTTTAATAGGGAATTGATCAATTAATTAATTAAATCATTAAATGTATGCATTTAGCCTGCTTCCTTTTCTTTAACCAAGTTTTCAGGTCAACAAAGGGAAGGACAGTTTGGGGCCCTTGTGGTAGAGGGAGTTAGCCAGTGCTGGGCCTGGGCTGGAGCAACTTTGGGCTTCTGCCTTTTGTCCTCCCTCAGCCACATCAGCCATCCCAACCTGAAACATTACCACTCCTGGCCAGATGTTTTGCTGACCTTTAAACTTAATTTGGTTTTAAAAAGAGCCCTCTGGTGGCCAACATGATTCAGGGTTATCTTTAGTTAAATGACAATAGTGGATGTGGATGTGGATAGAAACAGTGCCCTGAGAGTTAAAAAGACTATTAAGGATTGACTTTGTGAAGCCCCTGGTTTATGTTCTAACCTGAAGGTACCCTAAAGTCTCCCCTAACCACAAATCTTCCCCTTATCCTGGGGGTACCATAAAATTCCTTGTGCCCATCCCATCCTTGGGAATGGGATTTCCTTATCTCCTTTGTCACTTGTCATTCCTAATCCTCACCCTGTGTCTTTATCTTGCAAGACTTACCCTCGATCTCGAACCCCCAGGGGGAGCCCCTAAAGTCATGTTATAGAAGTCTGGGCCTTGTAATATATCACTGCCTTTGTTTAGCTACCTGCTAAATCTCAGGTCCATGTGCTTTTGGGTCAATAAAACTCCCTTTGGCTAAAGAGAAGGTCTAAGTGAATTCTTTCAAATTTAAACCTGCCCTCCCATCTCTCTCTTCAACAGGATTCTTCTTACCTTAGTATCACAGAGATAAAGGAAACTCATATCCTGGGACTGTAAATTCCAAGTGACTCTACTTTATTAATTTTCTTGTCTCACTATGCTAATAACTTACACAACTAAGAAAATTTCTTTCTCCTGGTGAAGTGTATTTAAGCCTGTTCATTCTTGTATCAGGCAGTCATGAGTTTCTGGCTCCAGGATCATGTACCTGCTAGCTTTAAGGGAATAAACAATATTAATTTGGCCTGTTTGCCTCCTTTTACCACATTTCCAGATCTTCCTTCTTTTGGCTTCATTTCCATCCCCAAACTTTCTGTCTCCTTTCCCATTCAGCCGACACATACCAAGGTCAATACCTACTCTGAGGCAAGACTTGGACTTTGACATTCTGTGCCCTATGGCCCCATTTCCCAGCAGAACCATCGAGCCCCTCCCTGCCCACCACTCCCCACAGTAAGATAAGGTCCTGGAGGGTGAGAGTTTTCCTTACCTTAAAAAAAAATGCCAGAAGGCTCCTTCCAGATTCTGTGCTGGAGTCCTGAGCTCCCCCCACTTTCAGGAATCCCCCATCCGACCTCTGCCCTCCTTCCTAATGTCCTGACCCTTTTGCTCTCTAGGATGAACACTTCCTGCTTTCTGTACCTCTCCTTTTCCCATTAGAACCTGGGTTCTGAGGAGTGAAAGGGGAAATAGTGGGACCTCCCAGGGCACGGATTTCAGTAGCTTAATCAGGTAACAGCCAAACCTGTAGATATATATGGAGATGTGAGGGTTTACATAACTGGGTAGAGAAGGTTTATAACGTGAGCTGTAACATCTGTCCTGGGACGAGATGGCCTGATTGTCCTGGCCTCAGATCCTCATTAGGATCTCTTGAGGTTTGGGAACCATAATGAGTTTTGGGGTGCTTGGGTCCCCAAAATTTCGACATGCCAAGTCCTGGAGAATGAATTTGATTCAAGACTTCTTTCAGCCAAAGTAGAACAAAGTCAATTTAAGGTTTGCCATCTTGGGCTGACTCTTAAGAAGCCTCATCATTTGTGACTTGTTTTGACTAGTGGGCCAGCTAGAGAGAGTCAGAGGTGGATTGCATCTGAGCACCTTCATGGAGGCCAAAAGGAACTGAGGTACAGAAAGTCCCTGAGAAAGATCTAGAGGTGGTCTAGTAGTCTGGGAGGAAGGTCTAAGGAGGATCTTGAGGAGACTCTGGGGTAACTAGTGATGTAATTAAGGGTGGGAAGCAGCTGGAGACAATTGGGAGTATCAGACAATGCAGGGCTTGGGTGGGAAGCAAGTGGGGCAATCAAGAGGTTGGTTGGTGGTTGTTGTCCTTCCTCTTCAAAGAGGACAAAAATGACATCACCACAGTAAAGTGAAATTTCATTGTGTCCAACTGTGGCTGATCAGACCAATCTGAGCTCAGAATGCTCTTCCACAGGTTGGGCACATGTAGTCCATATGAATTTTTGGGTTGGGTACTCCAAATTCATGCATCCTACTTTTACTTTGTGCTGTGTCAATTCTGGTTTGCTCAAAGAGCATAGCACCCTTTCTGATGTGGGCACACCATACTGAGTGCTCCTGTGTCAGTGTCTCCCATGTTGCACAGTCAAATCCAAAGTTCTTGAGAGAGACCTTGAGAGTGTCCTTGTGTAGTTTCTTCTGACCACCATGTGATCGCCTGCCCCATGCAAGTTCTCCATAAAATAATTTTTTGGCAAGCATACATTTTGCATTTGAACAAAGTGGTCAGCCCATGGGAGTTGCATTTTCTGAAGCATAGTTTGAATACTTGCAAGTTCAGTTCAAGCAAGAACTTCAGTGTCTGGGACCTTATCCTGCCAGGTGATCCTCAGAATCTTCTCAAGACAGTTCAAATGGAAGCCATTCAGTTTCTTGGCATGGTGCTGGTAGACTGTCCATGTTTCACAAGCATATAACAATGAGGACAGCACCACGGCTCTGTAGACAATCAAGAGGTAACAGAACATGGAGAGCCAGGCTAGGTTAAGGGTAATAGATTTGAGTATGAAAGGCCAGATGAAGTGGGAAGATTGAAGAAGAGTTCTAGGAGCTTCCCAGAGTCTGTGCACCATCACATCTAGCTGTCTTCCAGTGAGAGAACTTCTCACAGAAAACAACAACACGAAAATAAAATCTAGACAGAGGGAAACATCTCCTCTGTGTTAGCATTCAGTATGGAAGGTCAAGAATGGGGATGAGCCAAAGTGGTAGATGTCTGCAATTTGGAGGGGAGTTCAATGGGGCAGGCAGGTCTGGGTCCAGGCCTGAGGGGAGAGGGGATCAGGGGCGGGGTACCTTTGTAACTGCTCTGAGAGCTTACCCTGTGTCATTCTTGGCAGGTCAACATCCACCCTAGGAAGAAAAGGCAAAGACAGTGTCTCTCCCAGTCTGACATTCTTCTCCCTCCCCAGGTCAGCTTGCAGAGACCAAAGCCTTTTCCAAGAAGAGAGCTTAGAACCAGAGAGAATGGCCCCGAGCACCCAGAGACCCTCATCCCAGGTGAGTACAGTCCATCTACAGACCTGACCACCATCAGCAAACCTGGAATCCAAGAGAACTAAGGAATATTTACCCTGTTCCTCACAGGTTGTCCTTGGCACTGCTGTCAGCAGAGCAGAAATTGCCCCCCTGGTTCTGCTCATGGCCTCCTGCCTGAGGCCACAGAAGCCTCCCCAGGTCTCTCTGAATCCCTGTCCTTTTCCATTTCTTAGATCAAGTCAGTAAGCATTTAGAAAGTGGCTCCTCTGTGCCAAGCACTGTGCTAACCTACTGGGGATGCAAAGGATGGTTTCCAAAATAACAGTCCCTGTCCTCAAGGAGCTCACAGTCCAGTGGGGAGAAAACATCTCATGAGCTGTGTCCAAACAAGCTCTACAGTATGGATGGGAGACGCTTTGAGAGGGAAGGTTCTAGCAGTGTCAGGGCCGGGCAAAGCTTGTTTTCAGGTGACATGTTACCTGAGATAGGAAGGAAGTCAGGAGGCCGAGGTGAGGGGGAGGACATTCCCAGCATAAGACACAGCCATTGGGAAGGTAGAGGGTGAGGGGACAGAGGGTCTTGGTGAAGAATGAGCCAGGAAGCCAGAGATAGAGAGAAGAGGACCAAGGTGCAAGAAGGCTGGAAAGAAGTGAGTTCTATATTTTGACATCCTGGTTGCAAATGGGACCACATTTGTCCTGAACTAAATTATACTGTGGCCTCAGTTTATGTCAGATGTATTCTCTTAGGATTCTTGTGAGGTTATCCCTTTGTAGATGGGTTGTCCCTTAATGAAAAATACTCTTCAAATTTAACATTTAGGTAATACCTTCAGAAATTATAAAAATGAGAATTTTGAACAACATTGGGTAAGAATGACTGCATCCTGCTGTCTGAATGCCCTCAGTCTAAGAGTGTCAAATAAATTTATGTATAAAGTGATTTTCTAACTAAGAAAATTCAGAAATGGTTTTAACTGAAGCAATTTTATGGGATCTATAATAAATTTTTATTATTTAGATTTTTATTAATCTAATTTTATTTAAAAAAATAATTCCAAATGAATCAATTACCAAATGTAAATTCTCCCTGTTTGTCAGCTCTTTGGAGACTCAGCAGGAAGACACCTTGAGACTTTCTCTTGGGCAAGGTCATCCAGTCTTCCCAGCCTTGGAAAGAAATTGCCTAAAGGAATGAAGTGGTTTAGGAAATTGACAAAATTCCACCTGGAATATCACATGGTGTTATTGTGAGACAGTCAGTCTCAACAGACCCCAACCAGGATTCAGAATGGGATCCCTTCCTTGAATACAGTTGACATTGTCAGTTCTTGGAATGTGGAAAGTATGAGAATGGTTCCAGTGCCCATAATCTGGGGACTCACTGGTAGTAATTCAAGCAGCCTTGATGTTGTGTCAGTCACTGTGCTAAGCACTGGAAGTACAAAGCAAGGTGAGCAACCCCTCCCTTCAAGAAGCTCACTTTCCAATGGCTTTTCTCAAATCAGTGAAGTTTAATGTTCTACAATCACTACCATAAAACAGATTTTTTACCCCCTACATATCCCCTACTACCCTCCTCCCTCCCCAAGATGGCATACAATTCTGTATAGGATCTACACATACATTCCTATTGAATACATTTTCACTACAGTCATGCTGTGTAGAAGAACTAAAATAAATGGGAGAAATCATATAACAAACCAAAACACACACACACACACACACACACATACACATACACACACATATACACACATGATCTGCTGCATTCTGCAATTGAATTCCATAGTTCTTTCTCTGAATGTGGAAGGCATTTTGCCTTTGGGAATTTTTTTTTGTTATTCTTGCATTGCTATGAAGATCCAAGTGTTCCAGAAAAAACTCTCGCACACTGTGGTCGTTGCTGTGCACAAAGTTCTCCTGGTTCTGCTCCTTTCACTCAGCATCAGATCATATAAGTCCTTCCAGGCCTCTCTGAAGTCTTCTTGTTCATCATTTCTTATGGTGCAATAGTACTCCATTACATTCATATACCATAATTTATTCAGCCATTCCTCAATTGATGGGCATCCCCTTGATTTCCAGTTTTTGGCCACTACAAAGAGTGCTGCTATAAATATTTTTGTGCATGTGGTACCATTTCCCATTTTTATGATCTCTTGGGGATACAGTCCTAGAAGTGATATTTCTGCGTCAAAGGGTATGCACATTTTTGTAGCCCTTTGGCATAGTTCCAAACCGCTCTCCAGAATGGTTGGATGAGCTCACAGCTCCACCAACAATGAATTAGTGTTCCAACTCTCCCACATCCTCTCCAACATTTATCATTTTCCTGTTCTGTCATGTTTGCCAATCTAATAGGTGTGATGTGGTACCTCACAGTTGTTTTGGTTTGCATCTCTAATCAAAAGTGATTAAGAGCATTTTTTCATATGATTATAAATACCTTTAATTTCTTCCTCTGAAAATTGCTTGTTCGTATTCTTTGACCATTTATCAATTGGGATAATTGATTATTGTACATTTGACTCAGTTCTCTATATATCCTAGAAATGTTAGGCCTTTTTATCCCCAAGATTAGCTCTAAAAATTCTTTCCCAATTTACTACATCCTTCCAAATTTTGGTTGCATTGGGTCTGGTTGTGCAAAAACTTTTCAGTTTAATGTAATCAAAATTTGGTCAGATTCTCTTTTTAGAGGTATCTGAAGGAGTTTGTCTAAGAGCTTAGGTGAGCCATTGCTCTCACTCCACCATCTTGGCTCCGCCCCCAATTTTACTCTCTTGTAAATGGTGGCAGTAGGACCTACAAGGCAGAGTTCCTGTGAGGATCACATGAGATGATGTTTGTAAAATGCGTGTCCCTGGCACATAGTAGGCACATTGTATAAGGTAAATTTCAGGAAACCAGGGAGAGAAAGTGGATCAAGCACCTCACATAGAAGATGGTCAATATTGAATGAAGCACAGAGGTCAGATAGGAGGACTGAGAAAAGACCAACAGATTGGGTGGTTCAAACATCAAGGTTAACTCAGGAGAGAGAACTTTGGGGAAAGGGTAGATGAAAGGTAAGTTTAAAGGGTTAAGGAGTGAGGGGGTGACAGCAAGATGGTCCAGTGGTAGAGCTCTAGGCTTGGAATCAGGAAGACTCACCTTCATGAGTTCAGATCTGACCTCAGACACTTAGTAGGTGTGTGATCCTGAGTCACTTAAGTCACTAAACTCTGTTTGCCTCAGGTCATCATCTCTACAAGGAGCATAAGTGGGAAATGGGAAACCACTTCTGTATCTTTGCTCCTAAGCCCTCAAATGGGATCTAGAAGAACCAGACACAACTCATGCCAGTGAATAATCACTAAGGAGTGAATAAGAGAGAAAAGTACAAAGGTCAGTCATGTGTTTCTAGGAGTTTGCCTGAGAAAAGGAGGTGAGATAGAATGATTGTTCAAAAGGTGATGAGGTTTAGGGAAGTCTTTCTTAAAGATGGGGGACATGGGTATGTTAGAAGTCATTAGAAAATGGACCAGCTAATAGAAAAAAGTTAACAATGTGAGGGACTTGGGTTGGGGAATGATTGAGTGTGGGAAGGGAGGGTGGGGCAGATAGGATGAGGTCAGGGGGATCAAATGGCCATGGACCTGGTTGACCTTTGTGAAAACAAGGCTCCCATATTCTTAGAGAATGGAGGAAAGAAGGTGCTGTAAGACCCCATGAAGAGTTTCTGAGGAGAGAAGGCAGGGAGTTATTTACTCCATGTTTATTAAGTGCCTATTATGTGCCAGTCACTGTGCTTAGTAGGGGTTGTGCAGAAAGAGGCTAAGAGCAGTGTCTGACCTCCAGGAGCTCATAGTCTAAGGAGTGATAACAAGGACACAGATATTTATAGATAAGTCAATTGGATATAATTAACAGAAGGAAGGCAGAAGAGGAAAGGGGAGCTGGGAAAAATAGAAGGTGGGCTTGTGGTTGAGACTTGAAGGAACCAAGGAGGCCTGAATGAGGAGGCAGAGAATTGCAGCCATTCTGGAGAGACAGAGAAAATGCCCTGAGCCTAGAGATGGAGTGGCTTCTTCCTGGCACACCAAGGAGGCCAGTGTCATTGAATCAGAGAAAGTGACAGGAAGTAAGGTGGAAGCAGACTGCAGAAGTGGTGACTGGGTCATGATGGGCTTCTAAAGCAAAATAAGCAAGATACTCAATTGAAAGTATTTGGATAGTCAGTAGTCAATAAGTGTTTATTGTTAATATTCTGTATGCCAGAAACTGGGTGAATCCTGGGGATTTAAATAGAAAAGAAAAAGACTGCCTGTTCTCATAGAGAGTACACTTTCTAGGGGAAGACCACACACCAAAGGAAGAGATTTTGGGCTAAAGACACCAGACCTGGCACATGGTGGCAGAGTCAGAGAGAAAGTCAAAGTAGGGCAGCCAGGTGCAAACATGGAGATGTGTGAGCTGTCACTCTTCTTATGTGGAGGGTTGGAGGACATGAGCTCACACCAGGATGGGAAAGAGAGAATGTGGGAGGAGGGTGAAGGAAGGAGATATGGGAGAGCTTCTGTTAGGAGCTCCTTAGGGATTGAAGAGAAGAATTATCAGAGAATAAAAGAACAGCCTTCCTAAAGTGTTTGTTCATAATGAATATATATATATAATGCAATCAAGAATCATAACTCAGAACAAGTGAAAAGGAAAATGTTGGGAATCTAAAAAATCAGGAAAAGCCTAATCCTTTAACTGCTCAAAGTTTCAATGGTAGAAGTAAAGGAAGGTAAAAGTGAAATGTAGATTACAAACAGATGTGTCTTTAATAGAATGAAAATGAGAAAAGAAGTGAAAAGAGATTTATGCCTGCATGAAAGAGAATTGCTCAGAAGTAATAGAAAAACTGTAAAAGTGACTGTTCCCTTCTGCTGCAAATGGAAGAAAAAGAAATGGAAGAGCATGGAATGCCAAGTGCATTGGCTGACCATGTGTTCTACCTGTAGCAGATTGGATAAATAGATGAGCCCTCCCAAGTATCAAAGGCTTTATAGACAATGGCCACTCTCTTGTATGATATCCATCAGCCTGTCTCTTCACTCCTGATCTCCAATGTTCTTGAGTTCTAGCAGCATGATGAAATAATTTATTTTTCATTACTAATGTCAGTGTCTTTCTTATGCATTAGCTCAATCTCCCACCCCAGCCCAAAAAATATTATATTTCTACTGAATTAAGGAACCTTTCTTCCCCACATAGTTATTTTGTTTCTCTATACTTAAATAATACAAGGAAGGAATATATTCCTTGAGTAATTGGAAGAAGTGATAAAGCAATGGCAGTAGATGCTTTTGAGCATGATATATCATAGCCAGTGTCATCTCAACCTGTCCCTATAAGAAGAGAGAATTCTTCTTCAGTAGGCTGGAAACAGTTTCCTACCACTCAATTTAGGCCACTTTATGAATAATCTCTCTTTAGAATCCATTTCATACTTTCATGTAATTAACAATTTATGTCAGGCTTTAGGAAATTTACTTGGTTGGTCTTTTTTCTTTTTTCCTTCCTCAGTCGTCACTATACACTCCTCCCTCACTTCCCCCAAACGCAGAATGCACAGTACTTAACAGCTTCTCACAAAGTCTTCATTGAATTTTCTTAATATGTCACTTTGGACAGTTGTGAGGAGGAATTTCACGTGACCTTATGATCTTATCTCTTCTTTCTCCACAGATTCTCTTTTTCAAATTAATTTATTAGTTTTACTTTTCAACATTCACTTACATGAGCTTTTCTGTCATTTTTGTCCACCTCCCTGCCCTGCTCCTTCCCCAAGGCAGTGTGCAGTGTGATATAGGCTCTGTATATTCATTCATATTAAACATATCATCATCTTGATGTCATGGTCCTCTTGGAGAACAGAGCACAAATACAACCTGTGAGTCAGTAGCCTCTCCTGGCCTTTCTTCTCCTCTCCTCTCCTTTCCTCTCCTCATCTCTGGTGCTCTTCTCAGGGGAAGGTACACTTCCATGGCCAAAAGCTGCCTTTCTTTTTTGGGTTTACTGGCTACATTTCTTGTTCAAAGAACAAGCCTTAAGCCCATTTCACTCTGGAGCTTGTAGATGGGACACCAGGTCCCTACCCACCTAGCACAGCGTGATTGTAATTACTAAATAGTAATTTTTTTCTATTTTACCTATGACCCCAGAGGGTCTTACCCTCCCAGTTTGGGGTGGTTTTTTTTTTTGGTAATTTTTTTTGTTTTTTTTAAAATGGACCATCCCTTGAGTAACTACTTAAATAGGCCTATTCATTGAATGGATGAATTACACTCAAAATGAGAATCTGATAAGACCTTAGCCTAAAATGGCCAAGGTTCCATATTGTGTCCTGGGCCTTCTCCACTCATCCTGGTGAATATCAGGCTACTGGATCCAGATGGCTCTGGAGGAAAAATGAGGCTGATGACCTTGCACAGCCCTTCCTCACTCAGATCAAAGTCAAGTGCTAGTCATATCATCATCTCGATGTCATGGTCCTCCTTGAGAATGAAGGACAAACACAACAACAATTAACAACATATTTCCATATCAGTCATGTTGTAAAGAAGTATTAGAAAGGATGTGAGGAACCAGAAGAAGGAAGAAACCAAATAATAAAAGAATAAATGGAATGCTTCAATCTACATCCTCCATAGTTCTTTCTCTGGATGTGTATAGCCTTTTCCATCATGAGTCTTTTGGAATTGTGTTTGTTGCATTGGTGAGAAGAGTTAAGTCTGTCAAAATTGGCTAACCCCGATATTGCTCTTCCTGTCTACGGTGTTCTTTGGATTCTGCTCACTTCACTCAGCATCAGTTGATATGAGTGTTTCCAGGTTTTTCTGAAGTCTCCATGCTCATCATTTCTTATAGCACAATCCTTTTCCATTCATGTGCCGCAACTTGTTCAGCCATCGACCAATTGATGGGGTTTCCCTCAGTTTCCCGTTGTTGTCCACCACAAAAAGAACTGCTCTAAATGATTTTGTCCATATAGGTCCTTTTCCTATTCATATGTTCTCATTGAGATGTAGCCCTAGAAGTGGTATTGTTGGGTCAAAGGGCATACACATTTTTATAACCCTTTGGGCATAGTTTCAAATTCCTTTCCAGAATGGTTAGATCGCTTTGCAACTCCATCAGTGATGCATTATTGTTCCAGTTTCTTCACATCTTATTTGGCATTTGTAACTTTCCTGTTTTGTCATGCTAGACAATGTTAGGTGTGACATGGTACCTAAGAGTTGTTTTGATTTTCATTTCTCTCATCAGTGGTAATCTAAAGCATTTTTTCATGATTAATAACTTTCCTTTCTCTGCAAGCTGCCTGTTCATATCTTGTGATCATTTATCAATTGAGGCATGACTTATATTCTTATAAATTTGACTCAATTCTCTGTGTATTTGAGAATTGAGGTCTGTGTCAGACATACTGACTGTCAAAACATTGTTTTCCATCTTTCTGCTTACCTTGTAATCTTAGTTGCATTGGCTTTGTGCAAAAAAAACCTTTTCCATTTAATGTAATTGAAATCTTCCATTTTGCATTTCATAATGTTGTCTATGTCTTGTTTGTTCACAAATTCTTCTGTTCTCTAAAAATCTAAAGGTAAACTATTTCTTGTGTTCCTAGTTTCCTTATAGTATCTGTCTTTATATCTAAATTGTGTACTCATTTTGACTTTATCTTGGTATACACTAACATCATCCCTAGATTCTTGTACTTCACCAATGGAGCTCTTGCATTTTCCCTAATTCCACTGGATTAAGCATTGTATAGAAAGACATTTTTTTCTCTCTTTTATTATTTCATCGTTTTTCTGCACATTCCATTGGACTCTTAATGACTGGTTTCAAGTATTGGCTCTGACACTCATAAAGGTTGTAGGCAAATCCATTCTCTGGGCTTGACTTTCTTCTAAGTGGATGAGGGTTGAACTGGATGAGTTCTGGAGTCTCTCAGTTCTAAATTTTGTGACCTTTGATGCTTTAGGACTTGGTGACATTCAAGGATGTCTTTGTGTACTTCAGTAAGGAGGAGTGGTGCCTGTTGGACCATTCACAGAAAGCGCTGTACAAGGAGGTCATGCTGGAGAATATGCAGAATCTGCTGTCCTTGGGTAAGGACCATTTTCCTTCCTTTCTTGGTGTTAATTGTCATGCCAAAATTAGCACAAGGGGCATAGAATGAATCCATCCTCTGTTGCATCTCAACCTCAGAAGCTGCCTTGAATCCACAGTTATCTGTGTACACCAATTCTCCATCCACTTTGTACTTGACTTTGAGCATTTTTAAGTTAAAAAACTTAGCATAAGTCAGGTAGCTGGAGATAAAGATCTAGGTTCATTTTCTTTTTTTAAAATTATTATTTTACTTGTTTTCAGTGTTCTATAGTCACTTCCATATAACTTAGCTTTTTTTCCCCCCTCCCTCCCACTCTTTCCCCACTCCCTCCACCTTCGCTCCCTGAGATAGCATACAATTTTATAGAGGTTCTACACATATATTCCTATTAAATACATTTTCACCTTAGACATGTTGCATAGAAGAATTAAATTGAATGGCAGAAATCAGAAAACAAACCAAACCATAGTACAAAAGAAAATGATCTGCTACATTCTGTGATCAAATTCCATAGTTCTTTCTCTGGATGTGGAAGGCATTTTGCCTTAAGAGAACATTGGGAATTATTTAAGTCCTTGTATTGCAGTGAGGTTCTAAGTCTAGCAGAAAAAATTCTTGCACACTGTGGTTGTTGCTGTATATAAAGTTCTCCTGGTTCTACTCCTTTCACTCAGCATTGTTTCATAGAAGTCTTTCCAGGCCTCTCTGTCGAATTTATGGGCAGACAGTTAGCAATCTAAATGAGATGAATGATTATGATAAAAGATGTAAATTGCCTGGACTAACAGAATAGGAAGTTGAATATTTAAATAACCCCATCTTAGAAAAAGAAATTGAACAATTCATCAGTGAACTCCCTAGGAAAAAATCTCCAGGCCCAGATGGATTCAAAAGTGAATTCTACCAAACATTTAAAGAACAGTTAATTCCAGTACTATATAGATTATTTGGGAAAATTGGGGAAGGAGTCCTCTCAGATTCCTTTTATGATACAAATATGGTTTTGATACCTAAATCAGGAAGAGCCAAAACAGAGAAAGAAAATTATAAACCAATTTCTCTAATGAATGTAGAAGCAAAAATTTTAAATAAGATTTTAGCAAAAAGAATCCAGCAACTTTTCACGAGAATAATATATATTATGATCAGGTAGGATTTATACCAGAAATGCAGGGCAGGTTCAATGTTAGGAAAATATCATATGACCAGCAAAACTAACAGAAACCAAATGATTATTTCAACAGATGCAGAAAAAGCTTTTGACAAAATACAACACCCATTCCTTTGAAAACACTGGAAAATATAGAAATAAATGGAACTTTCCATAAAATAATAAGCAATATCTACCTAAAAGCTTCAGCAACATAATATGCAATGGGGATAAGCTAGATGCATTTCCAGTAAGATCAGGGTTGAAACAAGGATGTCCATTATCACCACTATTATTCAATCTGGGTCCATTTTCAAAGAAAGAGAGGAAAGTAAAATAAAAATACTGCTACTTCAAAGAGAAATGTCAATGGTCACAAGCCCAAAAAGAGTTTTTGAAAAAACATTAAAATGACTTCAAAAATCAAATGGGAGACTGAGGAAAAATTAGGGAATAAAAGAAGAGCAGTCCAGGAAATCAAGACAATTATGAAAAGAAAGTCAATTATTAGAAACAGAGATCCAAAAACTTAAGAAACAAAATAAGTCCTTAAAAACCAGAATTGGGCATGAGGACCAGTGATGTTATGAGACACCCAGAAATACTAAAATCCAAAAGAATGAAAAAGTAGAACAGAATGTGAACCCTCTCATTAGAAAACCAAATGATTTGGAAAATAGATCAAGGAGACCCAATGTAAAAAGTGTTACACAACCTGAAAGGTATGATTAAAAAGGGTCTAGATACATCCTTTCAAGACATTATTGAGGAAAATTTCCCTGAAGTTCTAGAACAAGAGGTAAAGTAGAAAAAGAAAAAAGAAACTCACCATTCATCCCCTGAAAGACATACCAAAATGAAAACTTACAGGAACGTTAGAGCCAAGTTTCAAAGCTCCTAAATTAAGGAAAAAATACTAAAAGCCACAAGACAATGACAATGTAAGTACAGTGGAGCTGCATTCAAGACAACATAAGACCTAGCAGCTTCTACATTAGAGGACATTGGGGCATTATACTTCACAGAGCTGGGGATTTGGGGTTGTGAAGAAAAAGATCTAACCCACTAAAACTGAGTATAATCTTGAATGGAAAATAAGAAAGGGACATCTAATGAAGTGAAAGACATTCTGGTATTTATGAGTAGAAGAGCAGAACCCAATGGAAAACTGGATGTGAAAGAATCAAGAGCAATATCAGATAAACATTAAAGACCAGTGATAAGAGACTCAGTAGGGCCAAAGTGTTTAGGTTTTATGTATGAAAATATTGCCAGTACCCTTAAGAATGCAATTATTACTTGAATAGTTTGAAAAACAAAAGCTTAAACTGAGCTGATTATGATGGGTTCATTATCAGAAATAAAACTCCGTAGGGAGAGGTAAAATGGAGCAGTTATTACACAGTAAGAAGTTCTACAAAGAAATGAAACAGAGGAAGAAGATGGGAGTGGAGCTGTTCTGGAACCTTATTTTTGTGGCATTAACAAGAAAAATAGAATATATAAATTATCTTCTTTTAGTAAAAGAAATTGAACTGGCCACAAATGTGCTTGCTAAAAGTAAAGAAACAGGACCAGATGGATTTGCAAAGGAATTCTACTGAACATATAAAGGTCAGCTACTTCCAGTATTACATAAGTGATTTCAAAAAATAGACAAAAAAGGAGGAACTGCCAAAATCCGTTTATGAAACAAATATGAGGTTGATATTTGAATCATGAACAATAAGGAAGAGAATATTAGACCAATTTCACTAATGTCTATGGTTGCCAAAGTCTTAAATAAAATACTAGCAAAGAGATTACAACAGTAAATTGCAGAGATTATAAATTGGGACCAATTGAGATTTATGCCAGAAATGCAGGAAAAGTTTCACCTAAGGAAAATTAAACACGTATTCTATTATAACAATAATGAAAACAACAAAAAAATCGTGTGCATATATTTATAGCTGAAGAATAAGCTTTTGATAAAATAGAACACTCATTTTTCTCACTACCACTTGAAAGTATAAGAAAAATGAATTTTTCCTTAAACTGATAAAAAGCACTTCCCTAAAGCTGTCAGCAAGTGTTTTGTGTAATGGGGAGAGGTTAGTTAGCAACCTTCCCAGTAGGATGTGATGTTCCACAAGGATTGCCATTGTCACCAATATTATTCAGCACTGTATTGGAAATCCTAGTATAGCAATATGAGAAGGAAAAGAAATTAAAGAAATCAGACTAGGGAATGAGGAAATGAAACTATCTCTTTTTGAAGACAATAGGATGATATCCATGGAAATCCCAAAAACTCTACAAAAACATTAGTTGAAACAACTTTTGGCAAAGAAGCAGGATATAATGTAAATCATCAACATTCTTATATATCAGTAAAAAAACCCTGCAAGAAGAGATAGCAAGAGATAGCCTATTTAAAATAAGTCTAGGTCAGGGGTAGGAATTTGTGACCTCGAGGCCACATGTGACCCTACATCTAAGTCCTCAAGTATGGCCCTTTAACTGAATCCCAAACATCACAGAACAAATTCCCTTAATGAAAGGATTTGTCATGCAACACTTGGACTCATTCCAAAGGCAGCACCTAGAAGGACCTAGAAGGCCAAATGTGAACTGGAGGACACAGGTTCCTACCCCTGTTCTAGACAGTAACTTCCAGAAGAAACCTGGGAAGTACATGAACACAAATGGAAAAAACCATTTTACATAAAGCAAAGCAGACTTAAATCATTGGACAGATATTAATTGTTCCTGGGTGTGCAAGACCAATAAAATAGAAAGGACAATTTTATCTACCCTAATTTATACCTTTAATGCCAATTCAATGGCACTGGAAATTACCAAAACCTTATTTAACTGAGTTAGAAAAAAATAAAACAATTTATTAGGAAGAACATGAAAGAAAGTCATAAAAACATGATATAAAAGAAACAAGTTTAGCAGAAACTGATCTTAAACTGTAGTAGAAGACAGTAATTGTCAAGACAGTTTATGAATAAACAAGAGACATGGAAGAGAATGAAGTGTGACATGGACAATGTTAAAATGATTTTCTCCAAATTAGAGCAATGTCCCCAAGACCAGAAGGAAAGTAAAAAATTTGGAGGGGAGAAATTTGATATGAGGTTTCTCAGGTAAAGTCCTCATATCTGAAATGTACAAAGATCTTTGTAAAATCTGTAAGTTTATCAGTTACTCCCTGATTGATACATGGTCAAAGGATTTGGACAGGTAGTTTTCCAATGGAGAAATCCAAACAATTTAGTCTCAAGAAAAATAAAACCCCAAATCACTATTGAGCAGAGAAATGCAAATTAAAGCAATTCTTAGATATCATTTTACACCTATCAGAGTGGCTAAAATGATTGAAAGGGAAAGTGACAAATGTTGAGGGGGATGTGGAAAATTTGGGATACTAATTCCTTGTTGCAACTGTGAAATCATCCACCCATTTTGGAGAGCAATCTGGAATTATGCCCAAAATGTAATTGAACTGCCTATACCCTTTGACCTAGCAATACCTCTACTAGGTGCATTCCCAAAGATGATTAAGGAGAAAGATGAAGAACCTGTCTGTTCTAAAATAGTTATCACAAGTCTTTTTGTGAAGGATGCCTTTCAAATGGGGAATGACTGACCAAATTTTAATAGATAATTGTGATGAAATACTGCTGAACTATAAGAAATAATGGGCTTGATGATTTTAGAAAAACTCATGCATAGACTTGCACAAAATAATGTAGAGGTAAAGGAGCAGTAGAAAGAGAATGTTATATACAGTAACAACAAAATATTTTTAAGAATTCCTTTGAGTAAATAAGCCACTTTGACTATTAAACACCCCAAAATACAGAGGACATGTGAGGGAAGATGCTGTCTGCCTCCAGAGAAAAAAACTGATAAATAGAAGCATGTCTGGAACGATGTTACACATATACACATATTTGTGTCTGATTGTAGCCATCTGTAGGGCAAATGGAAGAGGAGGGAAGGTGAAATAAATAATTTATGGAATAACTTTATTAAGTATTTTAAAAGAATAGGAAACTATATGCATCTAATTTGCTACTTCATGTGCAATCATGTTTTTAAAAAAAATTATATCATGTTATAGAAATTCTTACTTCATTCCATGAGTTAAAAATAAAATAGAGAACATTAAAAGAAAATAATGATAGTTAAAAAATCTGTCTGGTGCTCACTAAGAGATATAAAGGTAGATGAGTAGAAGAGAGGAACTCTGTGTATGAAAAATGTCAAAACCAATTTACATTGATCTGTTTACAAGAACTGTTTACACAGTCTTAAGGGCATCATGAAAGTCCTTTGGTTGTTACAATCAGCATAAAGCTGAATTCCATCTGCCTTCTTACTGAGCCAAGAGTCCTGAATCTCTCCAAGCCTTGCTTGCATTTTTCTTTGGCCTGGAGTTAAATACAACCTTCTCAGAGATGGATGAAGTAAACTACTGGTAGGCCTGTCAAGTACTCATTCTTCATTTAGTACCTATTGAATTTCCCTATAATTTTCTTCAAAAACAGTTTAGAATTTTACAAGTATTCTAGCCCATATGAGGTAATATAGTACTGTACTATAAATCTCTGAAAGTTGCCCACTCCTTTCCTGCTGGAATGTTGAAAACGGTGTTTAGGCTCAGCCTTCTCTTCAACTGAGCTGCACAGTGTTGTCCCCAAAAAGAGTCACTGCTTAAAGTCTTCAGTAGCCCTTGTGATTTCATTTATTTATGTGTGTATATCTTTTTCTGTTTTTCTGTTTGGATGTTTGTTTTCTTCAGATGTAGTGACCAGGCTGGAAGTAAATGAAATAACAAGAAAGCTGAGAAGTCTTTTGGAAGAGTGTGACCTGCAAACATTGGTGAGTGATGGTCCCTCGGGCTTCAATTTGAGAGAAATTCATGACTTTATTATTAAAGTAGATAAAAATCCAAACAATGACTGTGAATTTGATGAAACTGGAAAAAGATTCAGACAGTCTTCCACCCTAAATCACTGGAAGACAGTGACCACAGGGAATGTGTATCTCCCAGGTTGTGAACATAGGAAATCCTTTGCTGAAAAGGTAAAACTTTTTCAGTCCCCTGGGAATCTTCCTGAAATGCAAATGTATCTAGGAAATCAGTGGGAAATGGCCTTGAGCTGGAGTTCAGTCCTCCTTAGCCATCAAAAAAGTGACAGTAGAGAAATGCTTTCTGTAAGTAATGAAGATGGGAATGCCTTTAGTCATCAGCAAATTCCCATTAAAAAGGAGCCTGATGAATGTAATGAATGGGGAACCACCTCATCCCCTCATTCATCTCTTTGTCAACCTATGTTTCATTCTAGAATGAAAAGTTATGCATGTGTTCAGTGTCAGAAAGACTTTGGTTTGAACTCAGATGTGGATAGATTTCAGAAGAGTGATACTGGTGGGGGATTTTATGAATATAATGAAGGTGGAAAGTCTGTCTATTACAGATCTCTCCTTATTGGCTTTCAGACGACCCATACTGGAGAGAAGACTTATGAATGTAATCAATTTGGAAAGACTTTCACAAGGAGGGAGAGTCTTATGGCCCATCAAGGAATCCACAGTACAGTGAAACCTTTGGAGTGTAATCATTGTGGAAAGGCTTTCACAGACAGTAGAAGTCTTACTGTACATCAGAGAATCCACACTGGAGAGAAGCCTTATGAATGTACTCAGTGTAGAAAGACTTCCAGAGAGAAGGACCATCTTGCTGAACATGAAAGAATCCACACTGGAGAAGAAGCTTTTGAATGCAATCAGTGTGGAAAATTTTTCAAACGGAACTCTGGTCTTGCTAAACATCAGAAAATGCACAGTGGAGGGAAGACTTATGAGTGTAATCAGTGTGGAAAGGCTTTTAGACAGAAGGCCTATCTGGCTGAACATGAAAGAATCCACACTGGAGAAGAACCTTTTGAATGTAATCAGTGTGGAAAGACTTTCATAATGAGGCAAAGACTACTTGCACATCAGAGAATCCACACTACAGAAAAGCCTTATGAATGTATTCATTGTGGAAAGGCTTTCATAATGAGGCATAGACTAGTTGTACATCAGAGAATCCACACTGGAGAAAAGCCTTTTGAATGTAAACAGTGTGGAAGGGCTTTCAAACAGGACTCTTGTCTTGCTAAACATAAGAAAATCCACAGTAGAGAGAAGCCTTATGAATGTAATCTATGTGGAAAGGCTTTCATAATCAGGCAAAGACTAGTTGACCATCAGAGAATCCACACTGGAGAAAAGCCTTATAAATGTAATCAGTGTGGAAGGGCTTTCACAGGGCGCTCCAATCTTGGTAAACATCAGAGATATCACACTGGACAGAAGCCTTATAAATGCAATCACTGTGGAAACTCTTTCACAGAGAGGTCCAGTCTTGCTATCCATCAGAGAATACACACTGGAGAGAAGCCTTATGAATGTAACCAGTGTGAAAAGGCATTCATAGAGAAATCCCGTCTTGCTATCCATCAGAGAATCCACACTGGAGAGAAGCCTTATGAATGTAATCAGTGTGGAAAGTCTTTCAGACAGAAGGGCCATCTTGTTCAACATCAAAGAATCCACACTGGAGAGAAGCCTTATGAATGTAACCAGTGTGGAAAAGCTTTCATAATGAAGCATAGACTAATTGCACATCAGAAAATCCACACTGGAGAAAAACCTTATGAATGTAATCAATGTGGAAAGGCTTTCATAATGAGGTCTAGACTAGTTGCACATCAGAGAATTCACACTGGAGAGAAGCCTCATGAATGTAATCAATGTGGAAAGGCTTTCATAATGAGGCATAGATTAGTTATACATCAGAGAATCCACACTGGAGAGAAGCCTTATGAATGTAATCAGTGTGGAAAGGCTTTCACAGAGAAATCCTGTCTTGCTCGACATCAGAGAATCCATACTGGAGAAAAGCCTTATGAGTGTAATCAGTGTGGAAAGGTTTTCCCAGCAAGGTCCAATCTTGCTTACCATCAGAGAATCCACACTGGATAGAGGCCTTACGAATGCAATCAGTGTGGAAAGTCTTTCAGACAGAAGGCCTGTCTGGCTGAACATGAAAGAATCCACACTGGAGAAGAACCTTTTGAATGTAATCAGTGTGGAAAGGCTTTCATAATGAGGCATAAACTAGTTGTATATCAGAGAATCCACACTGGAGAAAAGCCTTTTGAATGTAACCAGTGTGGAAAGGCTTTCAGACAGGTCTCTTGTCTTGCTAAACATAAGAAAATCCACAGTAGAGAGAAGCCTTATGTACATAATCAATGTGGAAAGGGTTTCACACAGAACTTCCCTCTTACTACATATCAGAAACTCCACACAAGAGTGAAACCTTATGGATATTATCTGTGTGGAAAGAGTTTCAGATTCAACTCCACTCTTGCTCAGACAATTCACACTAGGAAGAAACCCTAGGAAATTCATTCATTGTATGTTAGGGCAGGATATAGTTATTGTGTTCATGAGACAATAATCCTTAACAATGTGGGTTCAAATTCATGCAGAGGCCCAGAGCATGGGAAATATTCTGACCGTGAAGTACACCATTGAAGATGGAATTGTCACTCTGTAGTGATTTCTCTGGTTGTGGATGGCATTTTCCATTATGAATCACTTGGAATGGGCTTGGATCATTGCATTTCTGAGAACAGCTAAATGTAATAAAGTTGTTCATTGCTCAGTGTTGCTTTTACTGTGTTCTTACAATGTTCCTCTGGTTCTGTTCACTTCATTCAGCATCAGTTCATTCCAGCCTTTCCAGATTTTTCTTGTTTGCCTGCTCATCATTTCTTATGGAACCAGGGTATTCCGTTGTATTCATATACCAGAACTTGTTCAGCCATTCCCCAATTAATGGGCATCCCCTCAAAGGTAAAGACATTCCTCACCCTCCTGAACTTAGTCTTGCAATGGGGAGTGGTGTTCAGGGAGGGACTCAATGGCTGAAAAACTTACTACACTGGGGATTGGGGCGTAGATTGGCACTCATCAACCAGGAACTGGAGCAGAGTATTTATTGATCTTGGTCTTGTTACCTAAATTGGAAAGGAGAAGGAATGCTTGGGGATGTTAATGAAGGCAAAAGAAGGAATATACCTACACACGTGTATGTAAATTGTTGTGATCATCGTTGGCTGCCAAAGAAGACCATACCATCAGAGAGTTGATGACATCACTTGCACGTGACTTTGTTTTGAGGGAGGGAGGGCTGTGCAAGGTCACCAGCCTCACTTCTCTGGAGCCATCTGGATCCAGTGACCAGACATTCATCAGGATGACTGGAGATGGCCCAAGATGCAGTGGGGGATCTTGACCCCTTTAGACCAAGGCCTATTCAGGTACTCACAAAGTCATTCATTGAATAGTCCTGCTTAAGAAGTAGTCATTATGTGTGTATATGCATACGTACATACATACATATATATATGTGTGTGTATGACATTTTGGGGTTGCTAGGAGCCCCCAAAATGTCATTGTACAGGGTGAGTCTGCTTGGAAAGGCTTCAGTAAAGTGTTATCCATGTAATGCTAATAGCAGAAGACTGTCCCTTAATGGGGATCAAAAGGTGGTACTTAGAAAGGAACAGTGAAATCTGGATAGAATTAAGGATTCTAAATATGCTGGGGTGCCCCGGGAGCAACAGGAGTCTGGGGTAGCTCAAAGATCCAAAGTGAAAGGCCTACTGAGTTTCTAGTTGGGCTGGTCTGGGCCAGATGCCAGAGACTGTGTTGCTGAAGTGCTGGGGAAAATTCAGGGTCTAGGTCCCATCACCCCATCATTATTCACTCAAAAAAATGGGACCCAAAACGTTTTAGGTCCTAGTTACTGAAACTGCTTCTTGTTGGCAAGGGCTGTACAACTGTCACTGCTTTGAGGGGGTCATACGGAGGAAGTTGACCAGCACCATGCACCAGCTTCATCCAGGGAAGAAGAGGGGACATGGGCTTGTATCCACTGTTTGCTACCAATGGTAGGTGAATGGCCTGTAGTCTGGAAGGTGCAAGTCTGACGGGTCAGCTCGATATGTAGGGCCCAAATACAGGGAAATTTAAAAGTAATGTCAGAATTGAGCAAAACAAAGAAAGGTAGCAAGAGCCCCAGTGGAATCATTCCAATTTGACATACAGGGTTAACTGATCTTGTCACTTCCTCAGGCTTCCACTCTAATTTCAGCTGCTTTAGGAAGATAGGATGTTACTGAAAAGTGAAAGTAGTTTTGCAGATTACTACCTATTTCTACCTAAAGTATTTTGTTTTTACAACAAATGACTTGGGAAAATATGAGAAAATGGATTGCACTGAAATTCTCTTCCCCAAACCAAACTGAAGAAGTTTCTCATTTAATTTCAGTAATTAATAGCCATACCTAATTACTAAGTAGTTTAGGATATGGAAAGGAATGTGATTTTAGGCTGAACAGTTCAGAGCTCCAGCCCCCTCCAGAAAAGTTCTTCTGAAGGACATTCCTGATAATGAGATTGCATAGGAAGCTGCCCAGGCTTGGGTGGAGACAGATTCTTCTGCCTAGATAGCCCAAGGTTGGGAGTGGTCTGGTATAGTTGGAGGCTCATCTGATAAGGCATTTCCTCTGCCCCCAGGTGGGGTTGTATCAGCCACTGTTGAAAAGATGTTATACTAGGATTTAGTGACCTAAGTCACTTTGTCCAGAGCCTCATGTTAATATAACCCACCTCCCAGTGTGTTGACCAGTCAGAGTGGAATGGCCCCCTTGGGAATACCTGTACTTTGAAGGACATATAAGCCTCTGCCCCCAAGACATTAATTGGAGCATGATCTGGGAACTTAGAATATTGGGGAAGGTAATATTGGAGCAGCTAGGTGGCATAGTGGATAGGGATCAGCCCTTTAGTCAGAAAGACTTTTTCTTGAATTCAGATTTAGCTTCAGACACTTTTTAGCTGTGTGACCCTGCACAAGTCACTTAACCCTATTGGCCCAAGTTTCCTCCTCCAAAATGAGCTGAAGAAGGAAATCTCAACCACTCCAGCATCTCCGCTAAAAAACTCCAAATGGGGTCATGAAGAGCATACTAGGTCTGAACAACACCATAGGATGCCACTCATTTCATATTAGCCTCTTCTAAGTGGCTTGCATGATGGGAGATGATAACTTTTAAATTTAATTCTTACATGACTTGAAGTTAATAAAAATTTATACTTGGAGTAGCTCTATCACATAGCTTGCAGTTCTGTTGCTAAGTTCTCCTTCCCATAACATGGGGACTTTGATGAGATTTTGGGTGGGAAATAAAGAAAAGGGGCCAGATAATCTCTTCTAGGTCTTAACCCTGGCAAGGAGGAGGTGCAGAGATGTGGAAAAGCAACCAAGAAAGAAGAATTTGGGGTGCTGGAAATGGTGTGGAGACTCAATTAGGTATAATGTCTTTAAATGTAATGACTTCCCTGTAAATTTCTGAATTATGGTTTGGATGTTTATGCAAATATTGAAATATATTCCTGGATTTTGTTTTTGGAGGAGAGGTTTGCAGCATTGTAAAACCAAGATTACATGCAATTAATATATAATATTTTTTCCCTTGAAAGGTGATAAATTGCTTGTTTTAGTAAAAGGTAACTTCAAGACTTCTACAATACTATCAATAAAACTTTCAGTTTGCCTCCTTTAAGTCTTATGAGATTGACCTCATCATTACATTTTCTTCTGTGAATGATTTAACTGAACTTAAATGTCCAGGGAAAGTACAAACAAAGTCAGTGAAGAGAAATTGAAAAGGACTATGAAACTCAAAATATAAGACATAAGGAAATTCATACAAGAACGTTTCAGTGGAGTATTAGCCCAGGATCTGATTCCTAACTAAGGATGAAGTGGAAATAAAGGAAAGAAGTGCAGGAAAAGCAATGCTATACATTAGAGTGGAACAAGAAAGGGGCCATTTTGAAGCTTTCAGGGCTTCAATTCAGGTTCATCTGAAGACAAGAGGGAGAAGATTTATACAAGTAGGAACAAGTGGCTGGATGCAAAGTGAAAAGAACTTGGGGTCTCCTTGACCTGTGAATGGAGGATTGAAAAGGGAAGGGTTTGGAGCTTGGGAAGGAGAGGTTTGAGGAGGGTTTTGATCTCTTTGGGATAAGCATGTAAAATTGTGTCCTCTAGGTGAAGAAATGCCTGTTTTGACAACATGCTACCAAGTTACACCACTTGCCAAATGGAAACGATAGTAATTTGGTGGATGGAATTGAGTATAACATAGTAAAATTCTGTCATTGAAGGTTCATTAGAAGGGTGTGTTCCAATCTTCATGTGGGGGATGGATATGCAGTCATCATAACATTGTTTATAATTTTCACATTTTAGCAGGGGCTGGTGGATCAGAAAAGATGGGAATAGACATGTGAGACTGCCACCATCTGTCTTTGGAAGTGAGCTAAGTGAAAACAGTGGGCCATCCTGTATGAGGTGCTGGCAGCTAATGAGGTTCTAATAGATATCCTTTGGGATTGTAAATCCAGATTTCATTGGATTGAGTCTGCCATAAATTTAAATGTAGTTCATACTGGGGTTTCAAAACACCCAAACACTGAACTGGACAGAGCAAAATGGAGTCTCAAAGACTACCCCACTCACCTTAACAACAAAAGGAGGTTCTCATGCATATGTTAGGGTCATACAAGATTCTCTGATAAATGTAATCACAAAGATGACTTTCTAATAGGCCTCCAATCATTCATGTTATAAGGCATAAATAAGAAAATGCCTGTTTGCCAAAATCTGCATGTTTGACACTGTCATGGTGGATGACTTGCAATAGGTATAAATGGAGGAGGGTTTTCCTATAGATTTCAGGAGATTTCCATATTGCAGGATTTCCACCAGAATGGGAGCTCCTTGCTTTATCTGTTTCACCAGTGACTGGGCATATTGGAAATGTTTAATCAGCATCTGTTGGTTGGACTTGACTTGAGAGTACTGTTCTCTGGGAACTCCCATTTGTGGATGATATTATATAATCTGATTGGATCCTTCTCTGCCCCACCTCCCAGCCCTGAAAGCCTGAAACATGCAGGATCTTCTGAGTAAGACCCCCAGATTTTATGCACTTCATTTGTTTTCAATATTCAACATTCACTTTGTTGACCTGAAAACTTGGTTAATGAAAAGGCAAAAGGCTAAATGCATACATTTTATGATTTAATTAATAAATTCCCTTTTAAAGAAAACAGTAATATAATACATTATGGAGTCAGAAAAATTATCTGACTGCCCAGTACAGAAATCTTCTGGCTTATATACATTGTACTGTGAGAAAGGAACTCTGTTAGTTAAACAAATCATAAATTTAATAAGACAAGACAATTAACAAAGTAGTGTCATTGAGTTTTATGATCCCAAGCTGTGTGAAGTTCCCTTTCTGTAGCATATGTCCCTGTGACATAAGATAAGGAGAAAATCCCACCACTCTCATGACAGGTATCCTGCTGACACAGGAAAGGGTACTTTTAACAAAGTTTCAATTGAAATTACAACCTGTGTATTTCCTTATCACTAAGATGCCAGGAAAAGGGTCTCCTAAGGAAATTTGACAAAAGGCATTCTCTGAGTTTACTTAAGATAATAAGGGAGACTATTAGGTCCAGGCTCTTCTTAATTCAAACTTTGGCCCTTATTAAAGTCTAAAATTTATATTAAATATTATCAACTTCTATAAGATTTTAAATTGCAAATTCTCTAACCCTTCCCCTTTCCCCCTCCTAACTACCCTAATGCAGAGAGAGTTCTTAGGAGTTACAAGTATCTTCCCAGGGAAGAATATAAACAGTTTAATCTGATTGAATTCCTTATGATTTATCTTTCCTGTATCTTTTATATTTCTCTTGAGTCTTATATTTGAAAATCAAATTTTCTGTTCAGCTTTGGTTTTTTTGGTCAGGAATGCTTGAAATTCCTCTATTTCTTTGAATTTCCATTTTCCACCTGAAGAATTGAAGTCAGTTTTGATGTGTAGGTAATCCTTGTTTGTAATTCTAGTTCCTTTGCCCTCCAGAATATCTTATTCCAAATCTTCTGCTGCTTTAAGATGGAATTATCCAAATCTTGTGTAATACTGACTACAATTCCATGATATTTCAATGGGTTCTTTCTGCAATATTTTCTCCTAATAGTGGGAACTCTGAAATTTGGCTATAATATTCATAGGAATTTTCATTTTGGAATCTCTTTCAGGAGATGATTGGTAGAGTCTTTCAATTTCTATTCTATCCTGGGGTTCTTAGATATGTGGTTAGTTTTACTGTATAATTTCTTGAAATATGATGTCTAGTTTCTTTTTTTTGATTGTGGCCTTCAAGAAGTCCATCATTTCTTAAATTATCTCTCTTTCATCAATTTTCTGGGTCAGTTCTTTTTCTTAGGCGATATTTGACATTATCTTCTTTTTCTTATTTTTAAACTTTGATTTTTAGTTCCTTAATCTCATGAAGTCATTAGATTCCAATTACCAAATTCCATTTTTTAAAGAATTATTTTCTTCAGTGAGCTTTTCTATCTGCTTTCCATTTGGTCAATTCTACTTTTAAGGCATTCTTCCCCAGTGGCCAAATACAGATCAGAGCATCTAATGGTTTCCTGCCAAAGAAGGAGTTCACAAGTCAAATATCCTAGAGATCTGTTCTAACCATAATCTGATTTGATGATGAACTTCAGTGGCTCCAGGATCAAAAATTAAATCCTTGGTTCAACTTTAAAAGCCTTTCATAACCTTACCCCTTCTTCCTTTCCAGTCTTCTCATACCTTACTCTTACCTATGACTCCAAGAAGTTGGAACATGTGCGGCAGCCACACCCTGGTAAAACCAGATTGAGAGAAGCTAACAGGTCTCACATCCATCAGTAAGTTAGGGGGATATCTACCCCAAACATGTGAAGATTTTCCCTGGCAGAATGGGTGGATGAGAACAATTTATTCCAATGGCTATGAAGGTGTGGTGTATTATAAATGTTTAATAATGGGCTTGCTGGAAAAAATTTACAGAAGACATGTTTCTTTGTCTTCAATAAACTTCCAGATTAGCAACAGGTGAAAGGCAGCTGCAGGCTCTCTTTAGAAAGAGAAAGGAAGATGCTAATGTGTTCCTCTAGTGAAGAGAGTCTCATGCAAGTGTCAGGTTTGAGTCATGTGTTATTACTGTCTAGATCCCACATCACCCCACTCCCTTTAACTCAACCTTTTGGTTTCTGTACCCATCCAAAGACATTCAGTCCTATTTCACTTTGCCCTGGGCATACAAATTCTGGGGTATTGTGTTCAGATCAAGGGGATGCCACAGATAAAGGAGGATATGGTTGGTCAATGGGTGTCTCTAGGTGAGGAAACAGAATGGAGAAGGGTGTTAGCTTCATGCTCTATGAGGATTGGTGAAGGAATGGGGCTGTTGTCTCTAAAGGAGATGAGTTTGAGTGAGGACATGATTTGCTTCTTCCAATACTGGAAAGACCATAGTGAGGGGGCGGGATGGGGGGAATTCTATCTTACCTCAGAGGGTACACATTACAATAATGGGGTGGAAGCTGCAAAAAGGCAGATTTTGTTTTGATATCAGAAGTAAATGGATAATTCAAGTGTTCTAGGGCACAGGAGAAGGCAAGACATACAAGTGGAAAAAGGCATTAATCCTTGGAAAGATAGGGTTCTGGGCTAAAGAGAGGAAACCTGGGGAGCCCCTATCTGCAACCAATTCTTCCTCACCCTACACATTACCCACCCCTCTATGCACAGTAGCACCATCTTCAGCTTCCTGTAGGGTCTGTACACTCATCCTTGGTAGGAAAGCCAGTCAAGTCCTCGACACTGTTTACCTGCTTCCTTGGTAGCATTTATGACCAATCCTTTGCCTGAAACAAACCCAGGATGCTCTTTCCCACCATGAAACCCCACTCAGGGTGAAATCACAGGACACAATGAAAATACCCAATAGATCAGAGAAGATTCTTTATTAAATGACTTCATGAGAAAAGATCTTATTAAATGACTTCATGAGAAAAGATCTTCACACTACTCACAAGACAGGCCAGCAGGGGGAAGGCATACAGCAGCATTTCAGAGTATAGTCTGGGAAGAGACTTCCAGTGGTAATGCTATGTTTCTTCTAACAGTGTCCATGGAATGCTGAGCTGTGTTTTCCAGGGAGGAGGCCAATGGAGGTGACCCCAGGGTGATTTAGATTCCCATGTCCTATCCCGTAGGAGGTCCAGGGGATGAGCATTCAATGGTGGCCAGAGGTGGTGAGGAGGTCATAGTCTCCTCTTCAGCAGAAGCTTGTGGGATAAAAGGATCCAGTGAATTTAAAGAGAGTTCTGAAAAGGCCAGCACTGTGCTAGTGAGCTGAGGGTGCCAGTTCCTTCAGAGCTGCTGGTTTCTCTTGGGCTGATCCAGTATTGTCTTAGATAAGGGACAAGGAGGGGAGAAAATTAAGGAAGGCTTCCCATGAGAGGTGGGAAAGAAGCTAAGGATTCTGAGTAACTGGATAGAGAGTGGATGCCCTGTATGTCCTGAGAATGATGGGGGAGATAGAATGGGGACATCCCACAATCCAGGGAATGCTGATTTTCTTCTAAGTGCCCACACTGTCTTCTTCCTGCTGTTATAAGCCACAGTATAGGCATCTTCACTCTCTTTATCCCTCACTAGAAATAAGCTGATGGATTTACCTTCATATGCCTTTGGATCTTGTAGTGTAGGCAGGGTATGGTCATTATGAAGACTGCAGTATTGGCAGATCTGGCAGATTCTTTGATTGTGTTCTTGACATAGGAGGGTGAAGGGCTCATCATGCTTAGGGCACCACCCCTCTGGGACAGGTTGAGGTTGTTCAAGGAGTGGTTTCAGCTTCTTGAATATATTCATGATGTTCCTCATCTTCCAGTTGATGTATGCAGGTAGGCATCCTTTGGGGTAGCAGGATGACCGACGATGTTGCCATAAAACATTGTTAGAGGCCCATTGAAATAATTTCTGCAGACTGGGCATGTTAGGAGGTTCTTCAGGCAATTACACAATCCAAGGGCACTCCTGGCTTCTACAGCTAGAGTAATCACAATGTCAGTGAGAATTAACAAAGGAGACACTTTTCCTTTCTATACTTTTTACCTTGATGCCTGCCCAGGAGGCCAGGGATGGAGTCAGGGAGGAAATCCCCACTGTCCACATTTGGAAAAAGCGTCAGGGATGACAAAAGCCTGACTGATGTTCCCACAGAAATTGTAATGTCTCAGGAAGAGGGCTGGGAGTCCCATAGGTAGAATAGGTGCCAAGATGAAAGATTTAAAAAAGAAAGGGACCTTCTGGGATTATTTAAGCCAAGCCCTTCATTATCACATTGGGGAAACTGAGAGGCAGCCCTTGGAGAAGACTTCCCTAAGGTCACACATTTGTTAGGTGTTAGAGACAAACTTGTCACCAGGCTTCAAATATCCCAATTCTATGCAGCAGATGGGGGTGTGTGTGTATGTGTGTGTGTGTGTGTGTGTGTGTGTGTGTGTGTGTGTGTGTTTGGCAGGGGTGGCAGGGGATCTTATGGCATTGGATTCCCCTTGTATCTGGAAACAGAAGACCAGAGTTAGAATCTGAGCTCTGCGAGTCACTCGTTGTGACAAACTGTTTCCCCTCTTTGGATTTCCTCCTTTATTATCTCTCAGAGGAGAAGGGCGGGGCGGGGTTCTTTCTCATCACTAATATGGTCCCAACCTCCAGACCTCAATGTTTATGTTGTTGTTCAGTTATTTCTGACTCTTCTTAACCCCATTTGGGGTTTTACTGGAGTGGTTTTTTCTTTTTTCTAGTTTTTCCTTTTTATTCTAATTCTTCTTTTACAACAGGACTAATGTGGAAATATGTTAAAATGACCGTACATGTGTAGCCTATATCAGATTGCATGCTGTCATGGGGAGGGGGTAGGAGAAGGAAGGGAAAAAATTTAGACATTTAACACTCCCCTTTCCAATGAACTTGGAATTCTTGCATCTTGGATTCTCTCTTCCTTGAAAATGTGTCCTTGGTAAACACAGTCTTGTTTCCTGAGAAATATCCCAGAGGGGATTTGGGTGAAGGTGAGAATAGAGATGCTTTGGGCTTCACGTCCATTATCTGTGGCCCAGTGAAAGAGAATTCATTGATAGCGCAGGGGTGGGGAGGAGGTCACCCACAATTTTATCCACAGTGGGGACACATTCGGTATATCCTAGTATCTAAAAGGCCACCATGTAGAAGAGGGATCAGAATGGTTCTGCTGGCATCAGAGAAGAACTTTTGGGGTAGTGAGTGGGATCTGCAAAAGTCAAAATCAGGTTTAATGGCAAGAAAAACAACTCACCAATCAAGCTCCCCAAGGAATGAGATGGAGTTTAGCAGGCAGATGGCCTTGAAAACACGGTGGACCCCAGAAAGGGAGGCTTTCTTCTGAAACTGATATTCCTGGGTCAAACAAGTCTCCACTGTGGATAAAATTGTCAGTGTCAGAGCAAAATGAAACCAGAAATGAAACGAGAAAGTTCAAGAACCAACAAGGGAACCCCACTCACATGAGTGGAGACTCCTGACCAGGGAAAAGGACAAGATTTCTACAGGTTTCAATTATTAGGGAGGTAAATTGGGTACAAGGCACCTATAGATTGAACAGGGCTTGTTACAGGGGCCATGGATGTAAGATTGGGAATGTGGAACAGGAAAAACTATTCTTTGGGTTAGCTGTGTCAACCCTGAAAACAAATGACCAGGGTCACAGAAGTTTTGCAACTGCTGTTAACTCTAAAAATACCAAAGAGCTCACACAGTATATCACAATCACAGTAAACTCTGAAATACACACACACACACACACACACGCAAACATATATACACATACACACAAAAATAATACCAAAGAACTAATAGTGATCATAAACAAACACTTTTCTTTATTCCATTGGAGGAAGGAACCTAGATACATATGCCAGGGCCTTCTCTAGTAGGAGCCCCACTTTAGAGTGGGCAAATCTCAGGACATACACCAATGATTATAGTCAGAGTGGTATCCCTTTCAGTGAGGGTTAGCAGCAACAATGAGACAAGGCTGATTCACAGCAGGGCTTCATGATCAGTCCATGGGTGGTGCAGGTGCTTGTTTGAGCTCAGAGCCCACCTGGTGCTGGTACAGAAAAATTCTGGGATTTTGTCATGGTCGAGTTCATCCAGAGGGTGAGTGCCAAGGATTGTTCTTATACCATACTCAGAGTATAGCTTGCTTGCTGGATCTTAGATCTGGAAAGGAGGATGTCTCCTAATAGTAAAAAGAGAGGGATAGTCTTGGCATGTTCCTGACAGATGTTTCTTATAACCCTGCCCTAATAGATAGGGTTGTTCTGGACATTTGCTCTTTCAGCAGAAAGGAAGGTTGCAGACAGGGCTGTAGTTTCAATACAAACAGAGTCAAGAACAAAATCCAAGGAAGTACAAACTGGAGTTGCTGCAGTTTTCTTGGCTACCTACCCCACTAAATCTTCTCTCCAGAGACAACATCCCTGTGCCCTTCACCAATCCCAAGGCATGAACCCAAGACTGTTTTCCTTTTGGTTCTTCCAGACACTGTTATTGATGAATGTCTTCTTTGCAATGTGGCACCCTTCCAGAATGCAACACAGTACTTCATATACCATAGTACCATGGCAGAGTTCAGTACTACTGAGTACTGAATGTAGTTTTGTAGGGGCATACCTTACCCAACACTACAAGAATTGTTTGGTGGGACTGGAAACATAAGGAATATTAATCAGATGTACTTATGGGAGACAACACCTTCTACAGCAGGCTTTCCCCAGGCGCACCAGATGCTTGTGTCTTCCCCATTCAGATTCACTTTCTCTTTAAAGATCCATGAACTTCAGACTTTACAGGTTGAGTCTTCCTTTGGAATGTGAGCTCTATCTTTCTTTGTATTCCTCGTGGCCAGTCTATAAGGAATGTTTCCTAAATGGTTCCTGCCATCTTCACTTGTATCATGGAAATTTTTTTTGCTATTTTTAATTTTTGGAGGAACTTTTTGTTGTAAAGTGAAATTGCTTTCCTTTTTTTTTTTTATATTATTACCAAGGATATGGCATTGTTTGGTAATGAGCTCCTAATTCTGTTAGCCACTCAAGAAGCATTTATGAAGGGCCTGCTCTTTCCGAGCCACTCTGCTAAGCCTTGGAGGTATAAAAAGAGGCAAAAAACAATCCTTGCTCTCAAAGAGCTCACAATCTAATGAAGGAGAGATCAAGCACATAGATATATATGTACAAACTACAGAATATATAGGAAATAATTAAGAGGGGAAAGGCATTAGAGTTAGGTAGTGTTGGGGAAGTCTTTCTGTGAATGCCTGGCTTTTACCTGGGAATTCAAAGAAGCTGGGAGGACACACAGGCAGAGATGAAGAGGGAGTAACAGAGAAAATAACCTGGAGCTGAAATCAGTGTCTTGGTGAAGGAACATTAAAGAAGCCAATGTCACCTGAGATGTGAGATTTAAGACTGGATAGGTGGGAGGGAGAGGGTAGATTATGAAGGATTTTTGCCAGGAAACAGAATTTTGTATTTGATCCTGGAATTGATAGGAGACACTGCAGTTTACTGAGTTGTGGCTGAGAGTCTGTCACAGGATGAGCATTGTGCTTTAAGAAAATCATTTTGGAGGCTGAAGTGGAACAGGACAGACTTGAGACAGGCCCATAGGTCCATAGGCCATTGCAGCGGCTTGAGGAGGTGAGGGTCTGCTGAAGGAGTGGGGCAGTATCAGAGCAGAAAAGGGCCCGTATTAGATGTTGTCAAGGTGAAACCCACAGGTCTGGAGCATAGAGTGGATGTGGGGGCTGAGAGATAGCTGGAGCCCTAGGGTGGTAGCCGGAGGGACTGAGAGGACGGTGCCCTCAGTACATTAAATGAAGGTGTCAGGGGGGCCACGTGAGGCCTCATTGCTCTTTGGAAGGGGCGGCCCCTTGTCAGCCATGAGAGGGTCGTTCTACACTTTGGCAAGGATGAGTAATTTGTCCACTTCCCGATAGTCATTTCCACGGTCTCGTTCTTTGGTTATTCCGGGTTTTTCACCCCCGTGCACTTCACTTGTGACACCCACTTACTGGGGACTTTTTCAGCCCGGGCTTCTGGGGCCACTGAGGCAGAGCAGGAGCACCTTCCCAGGAAGGAGAGACGTGGAGGGGCCCTGGGACAGAGCGGAGTGGAGACCAGAACCTGAAGACAGCAGAGACAGCCTGGCAGGCGGGCTGGCGCTCTGATTGGTGGGCTGGGACGTCTGCTGAGGATTATGATTGGCTAGGCGATCAGGGCCCACCCTGAATCTACGTGCGCCTGCGCCTGCCGCGTGTCGCCATTGGTCTATCGGGACGGGAGGCGTGCACTCGTAGGTGTCTGGGCGGAGCTTGGAGGGTAGCAGGGTGTGGGAGGCCGGGGAGCAGGGGAGTGGAGGGAATTGGCAGCCTCATGCTAGTTGTGTAGGCAGGCACTGCCCAGGAAGGGGCAAAAGGCACGGGGCGGCCTTGCCTTTGGATGAAACCGAGCATGCGCATTTGTTGTATCATCCCACATGGTCCACAAGGGGGCATGGGCGTCCTTGCCTGGAGGTGGAGCTGAGCATGCGTGTTGGCTCTACCTGCTGACATTACCCAGAAACTAGCATGTGGGGAGGTCATGTGTGTGGATGAAGCCGAGCATGCGCAAAGCGCAGGCCTTAACCTTACTGTGCTGGGGGCCTCACCCTTGTACTCCCATAGCAGGGAGTGGGGGACCAATGAACCGTGGCTCTCAAGTGTCAAAATGCCCTGATATGTAGCAGAGGCGCCCTCACCTTCTCACGTACTTGTTAATTGGTTGTTTGAAGGGACCATCAGAGAGCCCTGAATGGGGTCAAGGCACGTGGCACCGAGAAACGACATCCAGGAGGACGGAAAGAGTGGAAATTTTAAAATTAAAAAAAAAAATCCTTGCCCTTAAGGAGCACATGTTGTAATAAAGAGGCACCGTGTAAATCACTAGGTCCACACAAGACATATACACACAGAAAAGGAGATCAGGGAGAGGAAGGAACTAGGCAGCAGTTAGTGACCTAGGAAAGGGCTCTCCCAGAAGGTGGACTTGCTCCAGCCTGATATTGGGATAACACTCTTCCACAGTGGAGGAGAGGAGGATCACTCCAAGCTCTGTCTCTGGGAGGGATACGGTTGGTGAGATCTTGCAAGGAGAGAGATCCTTGCCTTCTGGCTTCCAGCTTTGGGAGAGGACAGTTCTCTCCAAGAAGAGAAAGAAACTAGGAAAACGCTGACTTGTCTCCACCAAGGAGGAGAGTCTTAAGCAAGTGTCAGGCTTGAGTTGCTAATTTCCCGTGCCACCCCACTCCCTTTAATATATCCTTGTAGTTTTGATGAAGGTGCACCCATTCAAAGACACATTTCGGGCTTCCTGAGCTCTGCCCTAGGCATACCAATTCTGGAGTATCCTATTCAGCTTTAGGAGTGTGTCAGGCCTAGAGGCCTAAGGGCTACCCGAGTCTTACCTTACCTATCGCAGGTCTTCGGCTGGCCAAACCGGATAAACATATGAGAGAAGAGACTTTCCAGAGTCGAACAAGGTTAGGCTTTATTCAGGGTCTTGGTTACATGTGCAGGGTGAATTCTTCCTCAGGAGAGAGGAATCCTCTTCCCAAGGAGGCAAAGATCTTACAGTAAGAGAATGGAAGTGGAAGTGGGAGTGGGAGAGGGGAGAGGGGAGAGGGGCCTTCTGTCCTCTAAGGGCCCCTCAGTGCTAACAGCGCCTTCAGGCTTTCCTGACCCTACTTAAGCTCTCCGGCCGTGTAGTTTGCACCTGAATACCGTGCCTGTTCTCAGCCCTTAGACAACAATTGGTATGCCCAGACCATGGATTAATCTCGAGGGCGGGGATGCTCTCCCCAGCAAGTTTCCCACGGGGAAGAATGCACGAGATAGCCCGGGTCTCACACCTCAATTCCCAGCTGTTCCCTGGGGGGCCTCATGAGAACTCTAAGGTTTAGAAGTCCTCACTTTTACCCGCCCGATTCTGTCCACATGGAACTGAGCTTACACCCCCAACAGGAGTGTGCCACAATTGAAGAAGGATATCTACCAGGGAAAGAATGTCTACAGGAGGGAAAATAGACTGGGCAGGGCCTTTGGCTTCACAGCCTATGAGGATTGGTGAAAAGAATGGAGGTTGCCACTGGAAGAGATGAGACTTACTGGGACATGGTAGCTGTCTTCAAGTACTTAAAGGGCCATAAAACAGGAGAGGGATGAAGACTGTTCTTTCTGGCCCCAGAGGCCATACCTTAGCATGAGAAGTGGAAGTTGTAGAGAGTCAGATTTGGGCTTGATTTCAGAAAAACATCCCAACAATTTCAAAAAAACATCCAGGGAGCATGAAAAGACCGGCCAGGCTATGCCTGGGAAAAGGCCCTACAAAGGTGGCCTTCTTGGCTCAAGAGAGAGGAACAAGAGAGTTTCTGCCTCTATTGCTATCTACTCCATTTCAGTGCTCCCCTACTAACAACACACAGTGGCACCAATGACAGCCCTGCATACTCTGTCAACTCGGATCCGAATCCAGAGCAAGGATTCGGACCTCAGTTTTCTTTCCAGATTCCTTTGGATGGTCCATCATTTAACTGAAACAACCCCTGATGCCATTCATTCCCTTCCCAGAAATCCCATTCCCTACCAAATTACAGGACAAAAGGACGCTAGCCAATGGATAAGAAAAGAATATACTTTATTAGGTATTACAAGGTAAAAACTCTTCAAGCTACAAACAAAACGAGGCCATTAGGTGTGAGGCTGAATCAGTGTAACCATCTAGTCTGCTATGAACCTTGTAATGAGTGAAAAACACAAAATTTCTAGGTAATCAAAAATCAACTTATGAATTAGGCTAATAAAAATTCATGATCAGTGGTTTCTATCCATAACAGAAAAGAAAACATGGAGAGACTGAAACCTTTAAGTAACCCTGCAAAGGGAATTCCCTTGACAGTGAAAACTGAACCCTGATTGGACATTTAATGAGGACTTTGGCTAGAGAAATCTTCAGCTGGTCCTGCTGAGAACTTGGCTTTATCTTGAGACTTAGCCACCTCCAGCAGTCTGGACAGTGGAATCCATCTCTATCCAGACGACTTGGATTGGATTTCCCCTTCATGAGCTGAGTCACCCAAATTCTAGTGTATGGGTAAAAGGACAGGGGCTGTTCTCTTTGGGGCAAAAACTTGGATTCTATTTACACTCTAAACTGGTCTCCTAGAGGGGTTGGGTCTTGCACCAGATTAAAGGACTTGTACCTGGAAGGCTAGGAAATCTAAATGAATCTGCCATGTCCTTCAGAGATTGACTTTTTAGAGGGGCTGGGCCTGGAATGGGAAGCAAAGGAGAAACAGCCTGGAGCCCAAGTTAATAATTAGCTATTAATTATTGTTATTATTAATTTTTAACCGGGCAGTGGGCCAAAGCCCACCCTTCACAATGCAGGAGTCCAAGCTGGGGCAAAAGTAGAAGAGTTTTTTCAGGAGGAAAATCAGACACTAGTGCAGAGATACCCCAGCACAAAGTACAAAGAAGCCGACAGTGCCCAGTGCCCAGGGCAGATTTATGCTTGCAAACCACAAAGGATTGGGAAAAAGAATGGACAATCTTTCCCAGGAACAAGTAGGGCACTGGAGTAGCATGTTTTGCTGGAACAGTTGACTACAAGGATGGTTTAGGCCAAGTTGGGGTGCACAGCTCAGCAAGGTCAGCCAGTGAATACCAGCAAAGGCATCTGGGAGTGAACAAGACATTGGCTCACTGCAGGCTCCTTTCAGCAAACAGTCTTACTCTGTTCTGTGTCCAGTGCACCTGCCTATAAGGTAATGCATACAAAATAGACATATTAATCCTGGGGGTACTCTAAGAATAGTAAAATCTTTCCTCTCAAGCTTCAACTTGAAATTTCTTCCTTGCTGGATTCTCTCTTCCTTAAAAAGGTGGCCATGATTAACTCCCTCTTGGTTTCCAAGAGGATTCCAGAGCAGGTGTGGGTGAAGGGAAGGGCAGAGTTATTTTGGGTCCTATGTCCTGTCCCGTGGAGAGACCAGTGGAAGGAAATTCAGTGGTCTAGAGATGTGGAGGTCACCTTGCCCTCTTCATCTGGGGTATCCTGGGGGTGGGGGTGGGCATAGAGTAACTCCATTCAAAAGCACTGATGAATAACTTCCTAATTGCCATGTGTTGGGTTAGAGTGCTGAGCACCCAAAGGTTCCTTCAAAGTCTCTCTGCCCTCAAGGGACATGAGGAGATGCAACATGGTCATAGATCATTTAAAAGCAGGGAATTCAAGGAGTAAGAGTAAAGGATGTAGGAGGGATTGCCATGACAGATGACAGGAGAGGAAGCTGGAAAGGAGCTGAAACGTAGAGAGAGTGTGTTATAGGGAGGGAAGATAGCACAATAGCCTGTCAAAAGGATCCTGAGGAGGGAAGACTTTCCAGAGGGCTTCCCTGGAAGTCCCCCCCAGTCCTCCTACTGACTTCTTCCTTCCCCTGTAAAGCACAATATAGGCATCTTTGCCTAGAAGCTGACTTACCCCTTATTTTGGGTCTAGATCTTGCATTTGGGTCAGGGTATGGCCCTGGTGAAGGCTGGAGTAGCTGCACATCTAGCAGATTTTCTCATTGTCTTCTCTGCAGAGAAAGCTCAAATGTTCCTCATGCTTGGTGCACCATCCCTCTATGGACTGATACTCCTCAAGGAAAGGCTTCAGCTGCTTGGCCACCTGGGCCATGTTCTGCATTTTCTAGTTGACATGGAGGTATGGATGCTGGGATTTTTGAGGGAGGCAATCCTGACAGAAGGTGTTGCCAGAATCCTCTGTTACAGGGTCCCTGAAGATATTCTTACAAGCTGGGCAGGTCAGCAGCTCCTGCAGGCCTTTGAACAGCCTCCAGTCAGTCTTTGGTCCTACTTGAAAAAAGAAGCCATAATGTGAATGAAAATCAACTCCTCTTTCAACCGTGGCCTCTGTTCAAAGCCCAGGGATAGAGGCAGGGCACAGTTTCTGAGTCCCATTGCCCCCAGTCAGAAAGTGAGGCTCAGGGAGGACAAAGGACTAGTGTGTGTGCATGTGCCACACACACACACACACACACACACACACGAAGCTAGGAACCCAGGCCACACCTTTCATGACTCAGAAGGGGAAAACTGACATCCCCCATGGAGGTAACTTCCCTAAGGTCACTCATCTAGTAAATTTAGGAGATAGACATGGTGACACAGGGGTGCATAGAGGCAGTGTGATGGAGTGGGATGAGCCATGGAGCTGGAAGCAGAAGTCTAGAGTTAGAATCTTAGCTTTGAGGACTCGTGGTCATTCTCTTCCTTTCTCTGGGCTCCCTTATTCCAATTCTTTATAAAAAATGAGGTGTGTGTATATGTGTATATGGATGCCTACACACATGCTTTATTCTCACTAATGCCACCTTGAGGCCTTCCTCACATCTCAAATCCTATTCTTAAATAGCCTGAGTTCCTGATGGTCCAATTTTGCACAGAGCCAAAGCCCCAAGGAACTCCCGGGTGTTGAGGGCCAGCCCTGGGATGGAAGTACCCACATTCTAGGGACAAAAAAATCTCAGAGGCATTTTGCGGGCATGTTTAAGCAGAAAAACTGCCCATGTCTGAGGGGTGGCAGTGGCCCCTCCAGCTCTTGACCTCTGTTGGTACTCAGAGAGTCTCTCTTTTCAGGTCCATTATGTTCATAAACATGGATGAAGCACTGAACTCCAGAGTTCAGCTCAGATGGGACCAGGACCCTTTGGTCCCTCAGCTTAGATGGGAGTCTAAGACTGAGACCCAGAGAATGTTGTCAACCACAGGAAATTCTCCCTGCAGGTACTTACCTTCACTGACAGGGGTGTCACCGTTCTCCATGTCCCTTCCAAGGCTGTGCCACCTTTGCTGGGTTCTAGCTCCAGGAAGGTCTGCTTCCCAAGGCTCTGGCTCCTCTGATACTTATATCAGCCTCTGTTCACACCTCTGACCACATTCTCACCTGTGGGAAGTATGAACTCTGGAAAATCACACCTTCCTAGAATCTCAGAGTTGGATTCCCTATGGATATTTGCTGAAACCCAAACCATAGAACCAATACCAGGGCAAAATCACTCACAAGGAGCTATGTAGTGTTGCCTTATAGTCTTCCTGTGAACTAGACTCACTACCTCCTGAGGCATCTTCTACCTTGGGGAACATCGCTTTTTAGTGTTCTCTCCACACTGAGTTTAAATGTCTTTTTATCATCTCCAATCTTGCTCTCAATTCTCGCAAAGAGAATATGTCTTAACCCTCTTTCTCATACCAAGCAAATGTCAAGCAAAGCATTTTATATTTGCTTCTGGAAGGAACAGGAAGCCACAGGAGTTTACTAAGTGGGAGACAGGGGTGACATGGACAGACCTGCACTTCAGGAAAATGACTTTGGGGCTGGACTAGAATGGGGAGAGACTTGAGGCAGGCTACAGGCATTTGTCTGCTCTTAAGCATGGAATAACTAATATCTTTGGGGAGTCCTAAATCTGATTCAGTGGGGAGGGGTAGGAGGGTCTGGGATCAGATACCCAGGCTCAAAGGAAGGAGAGGTCTTTGTTTGGAGGCTTCTCTGCATTATTGGGGCAGGGGTGGCAGCACTGACCCCAGGCCACACAACTAACCCAGGTTGGGTAAAGGGAGATTTGGACTTTGTGCCCTGCCCCCACCTCACCCCCACTCACCTGGATTGGGAGGAGGCGGGGCAGGGAGGAGCCAGGTTTAACCTTCCTTGAGTAGGAAGGCAAAGGAGTGGAGGGAGAAGAAATATAAATATTGGGAGCCTAAGAAGATTGGAGGAGAGATTCCAGGGAGCAGTCACTCTCTATCTTCTTTCAATCCTCTAACCAGACCCAGGAGACATGAAAGAATCCCGAGTCTTTGGGCAGCAAAAGTAAGTCTGGGTCTCAGGTGGCCCCACCCCCAATCCTTTCCTAAACTCTCTTGGCAGCCCCACTGATATCTGCCCTCCCCCCACCTCCTTGGGAATCAGGAAATGAAGCATTTTTGAGAATCCTTTTAGTCTAGTGTCCACCCTCTTCTGCAATCTTTCTCCTTAACTCCCAAGAAAGAACTTTTCAGGGCCCTGCCCCCTAACCCCAGAATGGGAGGCTTGCCTGGTAGAGGTGGGGAAGTGCTCTACATTTGGAATAAAGACCTGGGTTTGAATCCAGGTTCCCTGGTCCCACTACTGAACTCTAGACAATGCTTCACAAGTGTGATCTCTTTTGATGCTCACAACAGCCCTGCCAGGTAGGGGCTTTTATCCCTGTTTCACAGGTCAGGAAACTGAGACTGAGAGGTGCAGTGACTTTCCCAGTCTTATGCAGGACATGGCAGAGGGAGGATTCTTTTGGGTCTAAGTGTATCCAGGCACAGGACTCTATCCACTTCACCTTGACTACTAAGTCTCTGAACCTCAGTGTTCTTCTCTGTAAAATGGTATATCTTCTGCTCCCCCCACCATTCCCCCTAGGTCTTCCAAGTCTTGAGAGCCCAGATCCCCTCAGGTCTGTTTGTTTTCATATGTAAAACACAAATGAGGCCTCCCTTTTGCCTTTTGTTCTTTGTTGAGGATCTGCTGGGACTAGGAAATGCTAATGGTTCTCCACAAAATTTCTGCTACTCAAGTCTGTGGCTTTGCGTCTGTCCCACTCAGTCAGCCAGCACCCCCACTCCCACCCCCAGCTCTGAGTTTTAGTTTTTTGTCTGGTCAATAGCCCCACTGATCTGTTCCTTCCTCCACATCTCTCAGGAAGAAGTTCTGGTCTCTGCCAATTAACACCTGGGGAGAGAAAACCAAAAATTCTCCTTGCCCTTGGGGAGTTCACCCTCTAAGAGAAAGATGTGGGGATTGCCACGTAATTCATGAATGATGGGAGATCTCTGTGGGTGGAGTGTCCTGGGAGATGATCCCAGATCTCTGAACATCAGGGCTGGCCTGGATCTTGAAAATAGGCTTCTCAGTGACTTGCTGAAGGTGTCTCTTCCACCCTGGTCTGAGGCAGGGCCTGGACCCTGACTTTCCTGACTTCGATTATGGCTCTCCATCCATAACAAGTGAAGAATTGCTTAGATCGAGTCTGAAGAGGAGGATACACATGGAAGGTAATTTCTGAGGAAGGCACTAGCAACTGTGGATGGAGGAATATACCAGGGCAGGCCTGCAGAAAAGGGGATTTGAGTGCCATCGTGAAGGATGTTCATGCTGAAGGAAGAAGGGGAGGGCCTTCCAGGCTGGAGGGAGCAGAGCTTGGGGATAGTTTTCTATTTGTTTGAGGGTAGGGAAGGGGTAGAAAGGTCAGTGAGGGGAGCCTGTGCCTGGAAGAAAACAAAATATAACACAGGAGTAAATATTCTGCTTCATTCTGCATTCCAGTTCTATAGTTCTTTCTCTGGCTGTGCATGGCATTCTGCCTGAAGAGTTCTTTGGGAATGTTTTAGGTCCTTGCATTTCAGGGCTTAGTCTATCACAAGCAGTCCTCGAACACTGTGGATTATACTGTGTATAATGTTCTCCTGGTTCTGCTCATTTCACTCAGCATCAGTTCATGCCTTTGCAGGCTTTTCTGAAGTCTTCCTGTTCATCATTTCTTATAGCACAATAGTATTCCATTGCTTTCCTATTCCACAACTTGTTTTCAGCCATTCCCCAACTGATGGGCATCCCCTCAATTTCTAGTTCTTGGCCACCACAAAGACAGCGCTATAAATATTTTTATACATGTGGCACGTTTTCCCATTTTTATGATCTCCTTGGGATACAGTCCTAGAAGTGATATTGCTGGGTGAAAGGATGGATAGGATCTTTAAAAGCCTTGGTTTCTGTGAGAAAGGCCATGTGATTATAGAGGACTGTCAAGTCATTTGCTCACAATGAACATAACAATGTGATAATGTTTAATATAAAATTTTAGAATAATCTCTTTGTTCTCTCTGAAGTAAACTCAGAGAATGCCTCTTCCTATGTCAGCAAAAGCCAGCCAAAGCTGACTCTGCATTCCTTGGGAGACCTTTAACCTATGACATATCTTGAATAATGGGACTTCCCTTTATATCTTATTATCTATAGACACATACTATGTTATGACATATCTTGAATAATGGACACATACTATGTTATGAGATATTAATGGTAAAGAAAAAATAGGCATCCTGGGTTTCTATTGAACATTGTTTGCCCTTTCCTGTGTCAGTTACCTGTTTGGGGCAGGAAGCCTGCCACTTACTAGTGGTGGGATTTCCTTAACACCTGGGACATATGTTTACCCAGCTTGGAATCTCAAGACTTGACTGACATTGCTTTGTTAATTGTCTTGTCTTACTAAATTTATGATTTGTTCAACTAGGAGAGTTCCTTTCTCACGGCAAAATGTATATAAGCCAGAAGATTTCTGCACTGGGTAGCCAGAACATTTCTGGCTCCATAATGCATTATGTAACTGTTTTCTTTATAGGGAATTGATCAATTAATTAATTAAATCATAAAATGTATGCATTTAGCCATGTTGCCTTTTCTCTAACCAAGTTTTCAGGTCAACAAATGTCTTGGGAGAATTTGAACTCAGGTCTTCTTTTCAGCTGGGCAAGTTGATGGAGCCACGGGTATGGAAGACTCACCTTCCTGAGTTCAAACCTAGTGGCAGACCACTTACTGGTTGTGTGACCCTGGGCAAGTCACTTAACCCTGTTTGCCTCAGTTGCCTCATCTGCAAAATGAGCAGGAAAAGGAAATGCCAAACCACTCCAGTGTCTCTACCAAAAACAGACTCAAAATGGTGGTTTTAGCTCTCAGCCTACTGAAGTGCTAACTGAAAATATGAAACACTCACATCTCCCTCATCTTTAAAACACTTCCCTTACCCCTCTCACCCCTAAACTTATCCTCTGCCCTTCCTTTCACAGGTAAATGCTTCACCAAAAGCCCCAACCCCTTTGTAAGGCAGCTGGTAGTGCAGTGGGCACAGCAGGGGCCTAGAGCTAGGGGGATCTGAGTTCAAAGATGGCCTCAGATACTAAGTGTGACCTTGAGTTACTTAACCATTGTTTGCCTCAAAAAACGTGAAAGAATAAGTCCCATTATTGGATTATCTCTCCTTTTCCCACCCCCTTCCCTCCCTTCTCTACCTCCTGCAAATCAGGTCTCATTCAGTCAGCTGAAAGCCATGATGTTATTGGCAAAGGCCTGAGCCCCTTTGGCTTTTCCTGCCTTCTCTGTACCCATTGTTATGGTCAGCCATCACTACCTATTGGATAATCACTTGTTTCTCTCCTTTCCTGGGTCTGCTCCTGCCTGTGGGACTGGTAAGCAAAGGATCCATAGGCCTAGAAACACCTTCCTCTGATCTGACCTGGCCTCCTTTTCTCCTTGCCCACCTCCTTCCCCTTGGGGGTAACTGTCCCTCAGTCCTGGGCCTGGTTTTTTGTAGTCATCCCCATGAAGGGAAGTAGCTGGGTGGTACAGTGCAGTGGGTAGTGCTGGACCTCAGTCAGCTAGACTTGATTTAAAACCCTACCTCAGACACTCATTAGATGTGTCAGGTCATGTGATCTCTTAGCCTCAGTTTCCTTCTGTGTAGGTTCCAAACACTGCACTGGGGTGCAAAGGAGAAACAGTGTGTCACCTGAAGGAAGTTGAGATTAGTGCTGTTATTATCCCCGAGAAAAGGGGCTGCAAGGATTCCAGACCTGACAGAATAAGGGTGGATCCTACAATCTTTGCTCAGAGCATCTCTAAGGTATTCAAGGAAGGGATCCCATTCTGAATCCTGGTTGGGGTCTGTTGAGACTGATTGCGATATTAACACCATGTGATATTGCAGGAGGAATTCTGTCAATTTCCTAAACCACTTCATTCCTTTAGGCAATTTCTTTCCAAGATCGGATGACCTTGCCCAAGAGAAAGTCTCAAGGTATCTTCCTGCTGAGTCCCCAAAGACCTGACAAACAGGGAGAATTTACATGTGGTAATTGGTCCATTTTTAAAGTAATAGATTCATGATAATATAAATGACATAAATTTATTATAGATCCAATAAAACGAATTCAGTTAAAAGCATTTCTGAATTTTCTTACTTAGAAAATCACTTTATGCATTGGTTGATTTGACACTCTTAGACTGAGGGCATTCAGACAGCAGGATGCAGTCATTTTTACCCAATGATGCTCTTAATGGTTATTTTCATAATTTCTAGGTATTATCTTAAATGTCCAATTTTAAGAGTATTTTTCATTAAGGTATAATCCATCTATAAAGGGTTAAACATCACAACCATCCTAAGAGAATACATGTGATATTAAATGAGACCATAATATACTTTAGTTTAGGACAAATGCAGTCCCATTTGTAACCATGATGTGAAATACAGATCCCACTCCTTTGGGTCAGTGTACAGCTAGACTTTTCTTATGGTAGTCTCTCTACTCAGAAGGGGAAGGGACTGAGTTCCAAGGTTCAGAGAAGAGAGGATGAGACTTGATGGGCAGAAGGACAAGGACCTCTCAAGGGGAACCAGTCTTTTGAATTTTGGCCCAAGTAGAATTTGAGCCTAGAGGTGGAAGTTGGTGGACAAGGAGAAGGTCAAGGTAAAAAAGGGGTTATTCCCATGACCATGGCATTGCAGCTGATGGAGACCAGGAAGAGGAGCAGAGAACAAGGCAGGGGCCTGGGTTTCAGTCCCTGAGTGTTGAATGAGGGAAGAGGATGATCCTGGGGCCTCACATCCAGGCCTGACATCCACAGAGAGGATCTCTTGGACCACCACCCCAGAAAGGGGTTGGCCTACTGAGGCCCATATGGACTCTTCAGCTTTGCACATGGCTAACCTTTCTGGGCAAGCCCTACCTTGAACTCCTCCTCTTGCTAAACCTCTTGGCTAGAGGGACCATCCCTTTGAATTGAGATAAATGTCTCCTTTTTCTAAAAATCTACCTTTTCCTCTCTGTGTCCCCTAACCTGATCTTACCCAAAACTTCTTTGAAAGCTTGCCTACAAGACCCCACATTTCCTACCCATAGTATGGGTCCTGTAGCCCAGAAAGAGAGTGTCTCTCTGTCCTCTGTGGAACTGAGACACACATGTGCATCACTCACTCTGGAGTGGGTCACACTCTTGAATCTTTGTGAGTAAAATTTTCTTGGAAAGGAAAGTCTACACTTTCACTTGTTTTTCTTCTAAATGTTCATTCTTTCCACTGTTAACAATTTAAAATAGATTTTCTTGGGCATTGGCACAATGCTTATAGCAAGAATATTCTTCTGAAAAAAGGAACATGTTCATCAGCTATTATATGGTTAGCAGTAGGGCCCCCAATATGAAAGGAATGAAACAATATCCAAGTTCTGTCAAAGGAGTACCTATTCCTCAGGATGAAGATGTTCTGAATGTGTGGAACATGGAAAGCATTCTCAGTTAGGTAGAATGAGTTTAACTGTGGCCTCAGATTGTCCTTCCCAGTATATGCAATTTCAAATTGTATGCTTTATTTCCTTTTCAGTTTCTTTCCATTTATTAAGTGGCAAAATGTTCTCAAGAGGAAAAACAAATTACTTGATGAGGCAAGGGAATCTCCCACAATCCTCTTTAAGAAAAATTACAACAAAGGGCTTTCTAAGAATAATAACCTATCAGAGGAGAGCCAAAGAGCAGTACAATTCTGCATGATAACATCTTTGGGCTCTGGGATAAAGATAAAAGCAAAGAGAATGTTAGAACCACAAAGCTAATATCTCAGTGACTCCTACATAAATCATAAATTGGCAGAATCCCTCTAAAGCACTTATATCATCCACTTAAAGTTGTTAGAATGCTTCTTACAAAAAAAGGAAACTCCTCCACCCTTAAAAAAAACACAGAACAGCAAAAATTTTGCCTGCTTTTCCTCATGTGATCCAGAAAAAGTACAAACCTCTTAGGAATTTGAACTCAAAGGTGTAAGCAGGTAGAAATAGCTCTCAGTGATCAAAAAGTTCTCTACTCATGCATTTGACACAACTTTTGAGAATTTCTCAGCTATAGTGATTCCAAGATCAGACCACAGTGTTTTATATTCTCCCTCAAATTTTTATTTTCAAGGAGGAAAAGACATAAATGTTTTTAGTCTAGCTCTTAACAAACAAAAATGCTTTATTAAAAGTTCATAAGAGCAATTTAAATATAAATTTCAAAAAGCCTCTATTTTGTTCATATTTCAATTAGTGTGGATGATGAGAAATATAGGGTAGCCCACTACAATCAGGGAGTCTGAATATTATTTGGCTTTTCAATAAAGTATAAGGACTAAGTTTTAAAGTAGCATCTAACCAGTATATGGTTTTAACAACTGCTTGATCAGTATTTTTATTTCTAAAATTTGAATTATGTTCACCTTTCCCTTTTATTCTATAAATAATTGAGGTAAACTGCTGTGATTTTTCAAATGGTTGATATTCAATAATTATTCAAATGATTGTAGAAACCTAATAACCTCCTACTCTCCTGGAAAAACAATTGAACAACTTAACACAAAACCTTCTGAGATGAATTTAAAATCAAATATTTGTAAGGTTCTGAAGATAGCACCTATGGTCAAATTTACATAATCACCCTAACATTAAATAATATTTACTGTAATTGTAAACAAAAGGCTATTCCAAAATAAGTGCTTGTTAAAAAGGGGGCCCATCTGTAATGATGTACCTGTTAAAGTAATCATAAAATACTTTCTCTCATAAAGACTGCAGTGTAACAACTTTCAGATCACAGTGCAGAGCAGAGCATTGGATGCATGACCAAAAAATTGATGTTTTTTATAACATTAATTTTCTTAGCAGCACTCACAAGTATGATGAAATATACTTAAAGGGTACACTTTTAAAATGTCATTAGCACATCCCATTCCTGTACACTAGTGTAGAAAGGTCTTCCAAAGATAAACAACTGTAGGCTTGGTTTGATTTTCTCAGCTAAAGACATTATTATGTTAAGTTCATCCTCTGCTGTTAAATTGAGATATTGTCTTCAAGTTTCAGAGAGATGTATCTTCAAGTTCTGGAGAAATCCTCCCTGTGTCATCCTCTATGCATTTTATTAGTGTTAAGGCTTTTCTACGAAGGACAAGTAGAAATTGTGCAAGAAAAGTACTTCTCAGAGACAAACCAGGTTTCAAATGAAAGACCTGATCCAGGAAGGCTTTTACTAGTGTGTCTCTGTGTAGGACATCTTGAAAAACATTCAAATCAGGAGTGAAACTTTCATCTGTATGGATAATCATATCCTGAGCCACATCATCTTCTGGTGTGTGCTCTGGACAGAGAGCAGAGAGAAAGAGGGGAGAAGGAGAATCTCAATTCTGGGAAGTGTCCTTTTAAAATTGAATTGGAATCAGTCAGAGTAAATTGACACGAATAGTTGGATTTTGACCAGTCTAATCTAAAATTAGTTTATTTTCTAAAAAGTGAGGATCTGTATTGCTCTATCCATTCTGTGTTTGTGCGTGTGTGTTTGTGAATTGTTTTGTTAAATTGTGAATGCAGCCATGCAGCCAGCCTGAATAGCAAGTGCTGTGGCTGGACTTTCCCTTGGAATTCTGCTACCTTCAATCTTCCCCTCTCCTTCCCTCCCTGATTACAGCAGCCTCAGAGGAGTGAGTGGGCTGGAGAGAGAGAGAGAGAAAGATGTTTTGCTGGTTGGCTTGATAATAGTGTTAATAGAGAGTTTGAGAACTTTTTGAAAGTTGTTTTAAAAAATGTGGCTCTGTTGATAAGTTAAATTGTTAGGCTCTTAACCTCTTAAGTTTCTTTTTAAGGAATAAAGAAGATGGAAGAAATGGTGAGTATTTGGTTTATTTGAAATATAAAAGGAGGGGGGATCTGGGTAGGATGGTGGAGTATCCATGTGCTCCCTCCTCCCCCCATCCCTCTTAAGAAAATGTTTAACCTGATTGCGAAACCAATACACAAATTTATGGAAGGTTATTGGATTTAAAAATTTAAAAATATTTACTGTGATTGGTAATTATTACTATTGGTTTTTAAGCTCCTAAGCTTCATGCTTGGAAGTCATACTTTGTCAGTGTTAAATTTTTTAGGCCCTTTTGCCTGGGCAAGGAGCTTCTTAAATTCATCTGATTCAAAACTTTTTTTTGAATCTGGGAAAATCTTTTCCCTTCTGGGGAGTGGCAGACCTCACCTGAAGGAGGATCTCTTTTGTAATGGAAATTAGCAGAGTAATAGACTGGCAGTCTGGAGTGAAAAGTTGAGTTTTGATTTAATGAGATCTCAAAGCTAAAATCTGCACTTTATGTTCAAATTAATATATCTGATACCAGAAGACAATATATTTAAAATTGCTAATTCACTTTAGAATTTCAGTGATTTCTTTTAGAAGCATTAACTCTGTCCATGTGCTCAGACCACATGGGTAAGGGTAAGGTTACCCTGCTCCCCCCCACAATATGATTCAAAGAATGAGACTGGGAGAGCTGGTCTGGTGGACCTTGGAGTGGGGAGAGGAGCTGAAAGATGGTGTTTCAGCTCTTTAAGGAAATAGAGTAAAAAGAGATCCTGGGAAGTTATAAATAAAGTTTTCTTTTAAGTAGCAAGAGTATTTGAAAAAAAAAGAGGGCTAGAATGTGATTATAAATTAGTGATTATAAATCCAGGTTTGATATGATTCAAGGTAAAATCTGTCCTGAAAGAATACAAAGCAGCCTCTGAGAATGCTCTTCCTGTCAGGATTAACAGAAATATACTGTTATTTGGCATTTATGATTGTAAAATGCTTAAAACAAGGATGGGTATGAGGAAATTGTTAAGTTTGGAGTCTGTTATGTATAGACTGGGGTTTTAAAAGGATATGATAGAAATTTGATAATTTCAAACTTATATTTGGTTATAAATAAGCAGTGAAAATGCTGGTGTTTGCTATATAATGGTAGATTTAAGCTAGAAAGGGATTCCAGTGCAGACAGTTATGGTTAACATGTGGAGGAACTGGATAATCTGAGTAATGGGACTGAGAGACTTGGAAAGATGAATAAAGTTTGAATAGTTCTGGATGGGTCAGTTTCAGATGGTTTCAGTAAGTATCGAGGGTGTGAGGAAGTATTTTAAGCAGAGAGAAAAAAATCATGTAACGATTTGATAATTAATAGCTCAATCAAATTTGAGATGACTCTATCTGAAAGGATGCCAGGTGATAGAGTGTGCCCACATGGTGGTAAGGAGATGAAATACTGTGCAGAGTGATGTGGAAATGCATTCAACTGAATGAGTGATGGCTCATTTTAAGTTTTAGGTAAACAAATAGTTTTACATTTTTTAAGTAAATTTATATGTTGTTATATTAGGAACTGCATTGTTAAATTAATGATGAGTTAGATTGAGCATGGTTAAAAAGGGACAGTGTAGTTTGGGAAACAAATGTAATGTTATGAATTCTGTGTAAGAGTTTCTGTGTTGTAGAATTCCTATTGAGAAAATGAGAATCCTTGGAAAAAATACATATACATTTTTATATATGGGTGTGATTTGCAAACCTGTTCCATCTAAGGATGTATTATGTATGCTAAAAAGTTTATTTCTGCTGTTAAGAAGGAAGTTTTAACAAAATTTGTTTTTGCTATGAATCAAGCATTTATAAAAGTATGTTTCTAAAAGGAAGTTTATGGGCAAATGTGCAAAGGTCTTGGTTTTAGATATTTTGTAATATTTGCCAATTAGTTTCATGTGGGTTTTGTGATAAGTTGTAAACTGTTCTTAAAAGATGATATTTGATGTATGAAAAAATGTTTTGTAAAATCTTTTGTATTATTTTTGAAAGGCCTGCCTACCCAATTTATATTTGTAAGTTAATTTGCTATAATAAATTCAGATTTTATTGGGGGTTGGAAGATAAGGGACAAGATAAGAGAGATCAAGAAATTTATGGCTCCAGGAAGGCGTGTGATAATTTTGAGACAAAAAGCCTCCTGGCCTCATCCCCCTTTACTTTTGAAGTACAGTCATTACAGAAGGATGTCTTAAGATCTAATCTAAACTGTGGATGCTCACAGAAGAGATGTTAACTATATGTATTGTGGAAGGAGAGTAGCAGTGCCAGCCCCAACCAGGGCCTGAAGAGTCTAAAATGATCACCCAAGTAGTGTGGCCCCACAGTTTGTTACAGTTGTTATGTCTATGTAAAGTGTAAATTGTTTGCATATGGAATTCCTAAACAAGTAATTCGTGTTGGTGATAAATTATCTGTAGTGATTGGCTTTTAGGACAAAAATAACACTTAAGATGTTAGTCTTGGTAAAATTTTTGATTTGTGAAACCTGCCATTTGTAAAAGCCTCTGGGATCATTACTTGTTGTGGCCTACTACTCAGAGAGGAATGTGACAGGGAGAAGTTGGCCTCAGGAGACAATCCTGTCCTTAGCTTGGGATGGAATCCTTCTGGCTCAGTTTCCCCATTGTGTTCCTTTTAAAGGGAGTATTTTCCCCTTCGCTATGTCTGAGATGGGCTATAAGGTGGAGATGATATCTCATTTGGCCCTTGCTTTTCATCTTCATGGCATGTGTCTATAACCAAAACAGATAGTTTATGATGTAAGCACAATGCAAGTAGTGGAATCTTGCTATTTTCAATTAATTGGGTAAATGAGTACTCTGGCATGGTCTTATGTTGAGGCCTAGCTTGGAGTGCAGTTGACAAGATCAGGATAGACCTTCGGGGAAACTGTTGTTTGAGACTGCTCATTATCATCGGGAATGGCTCTCCATGCCCCCCAGATGTTACTGTCCCTTTGAGACAAACAAGAGAATTACAGAAAACAGCCACTCTCCCACCCTTCCCTTGAGATCACCTTTTGCAGTTCATACCAGCATCTCACCAGCTTACTGGCATCATGTATTGAAGACTCAGATCGCCTTTCTTGCTACCCATACCTGGAGTTAGACTCAGAAGAACAGTCACTTAAGAGTCCCATAGCATCTAAAAATGGCAAGTTCCAATAACCAGGTTTCAGATATGATTATAGTTTCACTTTGGCTAAGGAACATCTTTTAGGCAAGTCTTAAGTGGCTTACATGCCTTTCTGTACATGTTCTAGTTCCTGATTAAAAGTTACCATGAAAACCTTGACTTTTCCATCAATGCCAAATTTTACCCGAGGTTACCTTCCTCTAGGAAATTTAGACAGAAATTCTTTTCTCCAAACTAAAGATGTCATTGATTTATTCTCAGTAATTAATTCAGTCTATTGTTTTAATACTAATTCCTTTTACCTCACTTTGTAACATGTCCAATTTTTCTCCTCATCACTCCCCTCCCCCCGCTTCCTAATACCTTGCATTCTGATTACTCCTTCCTTGGGACCATTCTTTCTGAATGTTATGGGAATGATTAGACAAAGGAAAGGAAATAAAAGTATAAATGTCAGATTAACTTATCATTCGTGTGCCTCTTTCTTTTAAATTAAGCATGGTTAAAAAGGGACAAAGTAGTTTGAGAAACAGATGTAAATCTATTAGAGCAATAACTTCTTATGATTGTTGTTTAATCAGGAATTAGGAAAAAAATAGAAAGGCATGTAAGCTACTTAAGACTTGCTTCAAAAGATGTTCCTCAGCCAAAGTGAAGTTATAGTCATATCTGGGACTGATTACTGGAGCTTGCTACTTTAAGATTTTATGGGACTATTAACTGACTGTTCTTCTGAGTCTAACTCCAGGTGTAGATAGCAAGAGAGACGGTCTGAGCCACTGATCCATGATGCCAGTAAGCCTGTGAGATGCTGGTATGAACTGCAAAAAGGTGATCTCATGGGAAGGTCGGGAGAATGGCTGTTCAGTCTGGGCTGAGGTAGGATTCTCCTGACTCAGTTTCCCCACTGACACCTGGCAGACTTTAAGCCTGACTGAATGCAAGTGGACAATTTAATCCTGCCTGAAACTGACATGAAGTGAGGGAGATGTTGTTTCCCTGAAATGTCCCTACTCTTGGTGGCAATTTTCTATGAGCAAAAGTTTTGTAAGCATAATACTAGATCTATTAAACGATAGAGTGTTGGTAGGGGAACATCTGAGGTTAAGACTAAAATCATGCTATTAGGCTTAGGATTTCATACCAACAACAATAAGTTAGGGTCCTTTAATTCTTAGTAATAGTGTGGAGACAATCAGGTCAAGGGTTTGTGAGGTTAGCATGCATAGTTATTATTGTCTCTCAGTTAATGTTAAAAGAAGAATGGTTTATGGTCTATATTGTAAATGCTTTAAAAGAAGCATCACATGACCAGAAGTTGGAATTGTTTTATGAGGTGATGCATACTGTGTTAAAAATGATTATTTATTGTATTTATGTGAGCACTGGAACCTGTTATTGACTCCTTAGTGAAATCTAAGGGGGAAACTGATAGTGAATTAGTGTCAAATGTAAAAACTGGGTTCTAATATGAATTTCTTAAATGTCACAATTGGCCAAAGTTCCAGTTTTGATTTCCTGAGAGTAAGTGTATAAAACTTAGGAATGGTCATCTGAAATTGTATCAAGGTCAGTTTTGTAGGAGAGCGGACATCTGGATTTCTATAAACATGAAGGGAAGAAGATGCTGAGATGCTGTGCTGGAGAAGGTTTGAATGAGCATCCAGACCAGAAAACTGCATCAGATGATGTTCCTCCCCAGACTGCTGTATGAGATACAACCTCTGAATGGACAATTCATTGATCTACCTTTGTATTTTGAATCTCTGTATCTGTACTTATGAAAGGGGACTTCCCCCTTGTAATTTGTCAGTGTGTCAGTCATCTTTGCTCCCTACCCATATTCATATGAAAGGGAGATAGATGAAAGGAAGAATGCATAGGACAAAGAATATGAGGAGGTATTTATTGGATTTAGGTGCGGAAACAAAAATTTTAATAAAGGAAAAAAGGGGGGTTTTGTGGGAAGTAAGAATGTTTTGTTGTACACATTCCTAGCAGATAAGGGTTGTGACCTAGCATGGACAGTACAGGTCAGAAACTGATGTACAGGCCCAAGGAGCTGTGTGAGGAAGGGTCTATCTGAGAGGGAAACATGGAGTCACATGGCCAGGGGACGGTATTGTGGGAGATTCAAAGTTCAGAAAACAGTATGAGAAACCCCATCTTTCTAGATATGTTGTAGTCTTCCTGTAACCTTACTGGGGAGACTACCTGTCCATTCAGGGGGAATGGACGTAAAAATTAATAAAGGCTTTCCTGATTTCACAACAGGTATTGTTCTTTATTAAGGTGAGCATGTTTCTCACTGTTGGGGGCTTGTTAAATGGGCTCACTTCTAACACAGAGGAGTGTCTACTCCAGTACCTTTGCCCAAGAAAACCCCAGATGGGGTCAGGACTAGTCCAACCCCAGTGAAAATAACTGAACCACAACTTCCTCTCAGCCCTCAATGCACTGAACTGCTAACTCCAAACATGATATGCCCAAGTCTCCCCCACCTTTAAAAGACCTTGACTTAACCTTCTCATCCTCAGGCTACCCTCTTTCCTCCTTTCCACTGGTAATTTCCTAGGAAAAGCTCCTTCTACTGCATGGTCTCTCCTTTCCCCACCCTCTCCTCCCTTCTCCACCTCCTGCAAACCATTCAGGCAGCTAAAAGCAAGGGTGTCTTTATTTGCAAAGACCCTCGCCCAGGGCTGGGGAACCTCTGGCCTTGGTTACTTTAAAATTAACCAATAGTTCTGGTTTTTTGAAATGACTCAGAGTAGTTAGGTGTTTACAAAACAATGTACTTTTTAAGTATATCTAATTGAAATGTCTTGAATGCAGCCTTATTTGATTATACCTAAATTAATCACATGAAAATGGTCCCCACACCTGGAGTAGCCCTTTTATTGGCTTTTTCCTGACTTCCCTGTAACGATTGTTACTGTCAACCATCACTACCTGTTGGATAAAAACTTGTCCTTGGAGATTCTTTCCTGTCCAGATTCTCCAGCTGTCTGTGGGACTGATAACCAAGGGCTCTGTAAGTCCTTCCTCTGATCTGACCTGGTCTCCTATTATCCCTGCCTTCCTCCTTCCTTCCTCATGTGGTGAACTTTCCCTCATTTCTGGGTCTGCTTTTTTGTACCTAACTCTCAGTCATCTCTGTAAAGGGAACTAGCTGGGTGGTGCAGTGGGCAGTGCTGGATCTCAGCTGGAACTGAGTTCAAACCCTGCCTCTGATACATCTGTCAGGTCACATGATCTCTGAGCCTCAGTTTCTTCATCTCTTTGTTCTAGGGTACAAAGGAGAAACCGTGTCTTAATCGAATTGAAGTGATTGTTGGGGAATTCCCCAGCCTAGAGGAAGAAACTCTTAGAGAGAAATAAAAATCTCGTACATTTATATCACAACCATGTGCCTGGTGCCGCCAAGCACTTGACCAGGGGAATCCTCAGAGCAGTATTTGGGGGAAGGTGCCTTTATTCTCCCCATTTAAGTTTTTTGTTTTATTCATTAATTTATTTTTAGTTTTCAACATTCATTTCCACAAGACTTTGAGTTCCAAATTTTCTCCCCATCTCTCCCCTCCCCCAGCCCAAGTTGGCATGCATTCTGATTACCCCCTCCCCCAGTCTGCCCTCCCTTTTATCACCCTTCTTATCCCCTTCCTCATTTTCTTGTAGAGCTATACAGATTCTGTTCCCCCTTGCTTTTCTATCGTATTTCCCCATTGCATGTAAAACAATTTTTACTTTCTAGCAGAGAGAAGCCTCCCCAGGACACTCGTGGGGGTGTGCTTTTCTTTGGAGGAGGCTGATCAGCAGACAATCTGATGAAGGAAGGTGGACAAAGGCCATGGATGAGGGAAGGGCTTCCCCAGAGCTCCTTCCTGACAGCGCTTTGGAGAAATCATGCTGGAGGCAAAGGTTTGGCTTCTAATCACCAAGGGAAGGCCTCCTGCTGCAGAGCAGACTTCATTACACCTCCCAACAAGAGACCTCCTTAGACCCTCCAAATTCCATCCTGTGCACAAAACCCTAAACATGGAAGGATTTTTCTCTAAAATCCTAATGTTTGTCATCTCTCCTCAGTATTTCATGGTGTTCATAGACTATCGTTTCACAGTTAATTGGCATGGTCATACATTTACCAAAGGTGTGCTCCAAAGAAACAACCAGGATCAGCTTCCCCCTTAACTGAACGTTTGACCAAGGAACAAACAGACTCAGGCTGTACCCATGCTGTAACGTGCTTATTTCTTCTGATTCAGCCAGAGATGCAAGCATGATGCAGTCAGATAATAATTCTGAACTCAGAGGCCAACAAGCCGAAGGAGACCCTTAATACTCTTAGAGCAATCCCAAGTCAGGCTGCCTGTGCCCGCCAAAATTAGTCTGCAGAAGTGTTAACCATAACGTGAGAAAGGCATTTTGTAATGGGACAGATTGTCAATACAATAAGATAGAAGAATGTCAAGATGTGCATTAAAACTGTAGACCCAGGATGTCTGTTTCTTCTCACATTAACATGACTATACACAGCTTAACATGTGTCCATAAAAATTCCAAGATAAGCCCCATAATTCCAGATAGTGTCCCTTTCAAGGCATCTTGCCCTGGAAACTCATAAACAGAAGAATGTTCCTTATAGTTGCTGACACAGGAAGGGGTATTTTGAGTTCCCTCAGAAAGCAAAGCAAAGCATGTCAGTTATGCCAGAGCATGCCAAGCATGATGGTGGGCTAAGCTCAGGGTGGGCCAACATGTCTTTTTCCTGATTGACCAATCTGGGTTTTAAGCCTTTCTGAGGTGCTGGGGGGCTCAAAATGGTTCATAACACTCACTTTGTTTCCTAGTGTTTACTAGCACTCAAAGTCCCCATTTAAATGTTTTAGTAACTTAATTTCTGTAATGCTTTCTTTAAGCTTCTAGGTGGCACAGGGGTAAAGTGCTGGGCTTTGAACCACAAGGCCTGAATTCCAATTCAGTCTCTGGTACTTCCTTAGCTGTATGTCCCTGGGAAAGTCATGCCACCTAACCCTGCCTGAGTTTCCCCATCTGTAGAATGAGGATAATAAGGGCAACTACCTCCCAGGGTTGAGGGGAGGATTTAATTAAACAATATTTGTTAAGTGCTTTGCAAACATGAGATCACTTTGGAAATATTGGCTATTTTTATGATTGTCATTCCTTGGATAATAAAGTCATTTGGGTAAAATGTATTAATAGTTCAACTGAGAAAGAGAGATGGATGGGGGGGGGGGCGCAGAGAAAGAGAGAGAGAGTGGAAGGGAGAAAGGGAAAGAAGGAGAGACAAGGAGAGATACAGAGAGAGAGAGAGAGAGAGAGTGTGTGGAAGGGGGGGGAGGGAGGAATACAGAGAGAGAGACAGAGAGAGAGATATAGAGTCCCAGATCTTAGGCAAAGAACCTTGCTTCCAGTTCCAAATACCTTGGAGGAAACCCGTTTTTTTCAACAAATGCATCACATGTAAAACAGTTTTATCTGTGTTACGTTGACACTTTTTTTAACTAAGTGGGGTTTTTCCTTAAAAACTGAAATGGAGGAACGATCCCAGACAAATGATCGTCATAAATATCGTATGAACGTAACTCCTGAACCCTCAGCCAGTGCAGGGGGTGGTCCGAGCTAATCAGATGTTTCCACAACCCAGGGCTGTCAGCAAGGTCCTCGAACAAGATGCCAAATGAAGCCTCTGGCGAATGTTCCTTGGAAGTGTCAGACAGGACTGAACAGCAGAGCAACCCCCATGTGCCTGGCACTGTGCTAAGCCCTGGAGATACAAAAAGTGGCAAACAACAGTCCCTGCCCTCAGGGAGCTTACAAAGGAAGGGGAGACAACCTACAAGTCTGTACTAAGTGAGCTACAGACAGGATAGATGGGGCACAGTTAGCAGCGAAGACACTGGGCTTACCAAAGGCAGGATTTTAGCTGGGACTTAAACGGAGTCAGGCAGGTCAGTGATCAAAGTAGAGGGTGGTGAGTATAACAGGCCTGGGGCACAGTCAGAGAGAAGGCTGTGAGCTGACAGCTGGAGGGTCTTGTGAGTGAAACCTCCAGCAGACCAGTATCCCTGGAGAAGAGAAAATGTGGGAGAGAAAGATGAAAGAAGACTGGAAAAGTGGGAGAGGGCCCAGTTATGCAGGGCTCTGGACACCAAGCAGAGAATTTTGTATTTGCTCCTGCAAACAGTAGGGAGCCACTGGAGCTTACCACGTGGAGTAGGCAGGTGACACGGGCAGACCTGCAGTGTAGGAAAATGACTTTGGGGCTGCACTAGAATGGGGAGACTTGAGGCAGGCAGACCTCCTTCCTCTGCAGCTATTGTAATAGCCTAAGTGTGAGGTAATGGTGTTTTGCTGAAACCGGATTGAGAAACATTAATGGGGAGGATAAAGAATGATTAGAATTCATTATGATTTTGTAGACAAGGGGGTTGCATAAGTGGGGAGGGGAGCAGGCTACAGGTCTTTGTCTCCTCCCCTCAGGCACAAGAACAACTGCTAAGCTTCTGGGGAGTCCTAGATACGATTCAGTCTGGGGTTCGGTGGCGCCCCCACTTCAAGAGAAGAAGGGATCTGTGCTTGGAGGCATCTCTGCATTACTGGGGCAGCCAGGCCACCTAACTCATCCAGGCTGCGTAAAGGGAGCTTTGGACATTTGGCCCTGCCCCCACATCCCCCACATCCCTGGGCAGGGAGGAGCCAAGGTTAACCTCTTCAGGCTAGGAAGGGGAGGGAGTGGAGGGAGAGGAGAAATAAATAGTGGGAGCTTATAGAAGGTTGGAGGCTAGATTTCAGGGAGCAGTCACTCTCTGTCTTCATTCACCTGTCTAGCCAGACTGAGAAGACATCAAAGGACCAGAGTATTCGGCAAAGAAAGTAAATCTGGATCTAAGGTACCCCTCCTCACCCCCCGCAAACCCTGAATTCCACAGCCCCACAGCTATCTGCCCTCTCCCCATCTCTGAAATGAAGCATTTCTCAGAGTCCTTTCATGAATCCTTCTCATTTCCTCCCAAGCAAGAACTCTACAAAAGCCTGGCCTCTCCCCCCATGCTGGGAAGCTGCCTGGTGGAGAGGGGAGAAGGGGAATGAAAGATTGCTACACCTGGAAATCAGGACCCAGGTTTGAATCCAGTTCTACCAGGTCCCACTTAGACATCACTTCACATGTATGATCTCTTGATCCTTGCAACAGCCCAGCCATGTAGGGGCTGTTTTCTCCATTTTCCAGTTAAGAAAGCTGAAACGGAGAGGTTCAGTGACTTTCCCAGAGTCTAAGCTAGGACAGGTCAGGGGGATGATTAACTCTGGTCTGACTCCAGGCTCTGCCCCCTTAGACTTGGTTGGTAAGTCACTGAACCTCAGTGTTCTCTGTAAAGTGAGGGGATGACCTCAAACTAAGCCCCTTTTAGGTTTCACATATATATGCACTTCTGTGATCTGAGATCAGCTCAAAAAAAAAAAAACACAAACCTTCAGGGACATTTAGAGTTGGAAGGTCATCAGAAAATGATTTTGGAATTCCCTCCTGGTGTCAATCTGTGGCCCAGGATGGAATCCTGGCTGTTCCTTAATGCCCCTGTCACCCTGGGTCAGTCATTGACAGCTGTGAGCCTTGTTCCTCCAGGCAAAAAGAGGGTCTGGAGTTCTGAGGTCCCCTGTGACTCCAGCCCATGGTCCTTTCAGAGCTGGCCACTTGAAAAGTGGACTCCAGCCTGTGAAACTATTTTTGTCCACACTCAGTTTCCTGGTTCCCTGCTACTCTCCTACCTAGGACAGACTCCCAGCCCCTGCTAGTGCCCAGGCTCAACTGGGAGAATCTTTCAAACACATATTGGGGACCTGAATGAATCCTATTCCAACTGACCAGGTACAGACCCTGGAGAACCTCCCCCGCAACTTTCTGTGAACTTTCCCACAGGGCACTGGCCTCACTTTCTCCTCCAGAGCCATCTGAGTCCAGTGGCCAGATATTCATCAGGATGACTGGGGATGGCCCAGGATGCAATGGGAAACCCTGACCCTTTTAGTCTTAAGACCTTTTCAGGTTCTCATTTTGAGTAAAGTACCCCCTATTCAGTGAATTCCCAAAAGACTCAGGATGGAAAACGCTCTCCACATCCAGAGAAAGAAGTATGGAGTCTGAATGCACATCAAAGCATGCTACTTTCACTTGGTTTTTTACAGCATTTCTCTCTTGTTCTGTTTCTTCTTTCACAACATGCTAATGTGGAAAGGCGTTTACATGACTGCACATGTCTAACCTATATCAGACTGCTTTCTATCTTGGGGATGGAGTATGAAATGGAGGGAGAAAAAATTTGGAAGTCAAAATATTATAGAAAGTGAAGGTTGAAAACGAAATCTTCACCGGTAATTGGAAAAAACAAAATACTAATTTAAAAAAATAATCAACACAACAATGAAAAAGTCCTGATTTGTTGCAAAAAATTGTCTTTCCATGTATTTGGGGAAAATACAATACTATTGAAAAGAAAAAAAACTCAGTTGCTGATTCCATTGCATTGGTCAGTGGTAAACCATTCAAACACTGAAGCAAGATTTACCTCTTTTTTCTCCCATTTTCTATCCTTCCCTTTTTCTTTTTATTCATTCTCCTGTCGGTCCTTTTATTTTGAGAAGAGTACAAGATTAAATTTCCTTTCTGGTTACCTTTTGACTTGATTAATATATATCCCCTATCCCCCTCTATGAGTTTCTTTCCCTCTTTCTTATTCCTCTTCACATTCTGTAATTCCAGAAAGTTCCAGAAAACATCAAATCATCTGGAGGATGGTGCAAGGGTCAGTTCATGACCTCTCAATTCTGTTTCTCCCACTTTCACTTCTTTTTCATCTATGCTTTCACCTTGATGTCCATATTGTACATTAAGAAAAAATTCTCTTAAACATTACTCTTTAATTTTGTGGTACTTGGTTGCTTCAGTGGTTTGAGAAACAAATAATTTTTCCCAGTCTGGTTTTCTTCCTAGGAATGTTTTGAATACTCCTTTCTTTCTGAGGAACACTCTACTTCCATTTCTAATTGGTCAACCCCCCAAATCTATAGAGTTTAATATAAGAAAACTAGATGAGGTGGGGGGGCCACATTTTTATTCATCTCAAAATGCCTTGACATGCATGGCATGGGAATTACAGTCCAGAACTGCCCTCTTACCCCCTTAAGGGGGTCAGTCCAGAACTGGCTCAATTGGGACTTGGGGGTAGAGAGTTATATGCCTTTCAAAGTGCAGATGTTCCCAAGGAGGCCAATCAACTCTCACTGGTCAACACACTGGGAGGTGGCCTATAGTAACATGAGGCTCTGGAGAAGTTGACTGAGGTCACTAAATCCTAGTATGTAGTATCTTTTCAACAGTGGCTGATTCAACCCCACATAGGAACAGAGGAAATATCTCTTCTATCAGATCACCTCCCTCACCAATCATACCAGACCACTCCCACCCTTGGGCTATCTAGGCAGAAGAATCTGTCTCCACCCAAGCCTGGGCAGCTTCCTATGCAATCTCATTATCAGGAATGTCCTTCAGAAGAACTTTACAGAAGGGGACTGGAGCTCTGAGCTGTTCAGCCTAAAATCACATTCCTTTCCATATCCTAAACTACTTAGTAATTAGGTATTGTTATTAATTACTGAAATTAAATGAGAAACATCTTCAGTTTGGTTTCAGGAACAGAATCAGTGCAATCCACTTACTCATATTCTCCCAAGTCTTGTGTTATAAAAACTTCTACCTGCAAAACTACTTTCACTTTTCAGTAACATCCTATCTTCCTAAAGCAGCTGAAATTAGAGTGGAAGCCTGAGGAAGTGACAAGATCAGATAAGGCTGTATGTCAAATTGGAATGATTCTACTGGGGCTCTTGCTTCCTTTCTTTGTTTTTCTTAATTCTGACATCACTTTTACATTTCCCTGTACTTGGGGCCTACCTATTGAGCTAACCTGTCAGACTTGCACCTTCCGGACTACAGGCCATTCACCTACCACTGGTGGCAAATAATGGGTACCAGGTCATTTCCCTTCTTCTTCCCTGGATGAAGCCTGTGCTTGGTGCCAGTCCACCTCCTCCCTGTGACCCCCTCAAAGCAGTGACAGCTGTATGGCCCGTGCCAGCAGGAAGCAGTTTCAGTAACCAGGACCTAAAAGATTTTGGGTCCCATTTGTTTGAGTGGGTAATTTTGGGGTGATGGGAAATGGACCCTGAATTTTCCCAAGCACTTCAGCAACTCAGTCCCTGGTATCTGGCCCTGCCCAGTCCATCTAGATACTCAGTAGGCCTTTCACTGTGTTTGTGATCCACCCTCAACCCCTGTTGCACCTGGGCCAAGCCATGATATTTACCATCATTAATCCCATCCAAATTTCACTGTTCCTTTATCCAATATAAATATCACCTTTTAATCCCCATTATGGAACTGGTTAACTAGGAATCCAGTCCTCTGCTATTCGCATTACAATGAACATTGCCACTTTCACTGAAAGAAGTATGTGAATTGTTTCAAGGAAGACTCATCCTGTATGCTGACATTTTGGGTTTCCCAGCAACAGATATACATATACACATATATGTACAAACATACACACATGTATGTGTTTGTAGGTATATTCCTTCTTTTGCCTTCATTCACATCCCCAAACATTCCCTCTCCTTTCCAATTTAGGTAACAAGACCAAGATCAATAACCACTCTGCTCCAGTTGCTGGTTGATGAGTGCCAATCTATGCCCTAAGGCCCCAATCCCCAGTCTAGTAACTTTTTCAACCATTGAGTCCCTCCCTGCACACCACTCCCCACTGCAAAGTTAAGTTCAGGAGCATGAGAAAAATCTTTACCTTTGAGGGGATGCCCATTAATTGGGGAATGGCTGAACAAGTTCTGGCATATGAATATAATGGAATACCCTGGTTCCATAAGAAATGATGAGCAAACAAGAAAAATCTGGAAAGGCTGGAATGAACTGATGCTGAATGAAGTGAACAGAACCAGAGGAACATTGTAAGAACACAGTAAAAGCAACACTGAGCAATGAACAACTTTATTACATTTAGCTGTTCTCAGCAATGCAATGATCCAAGCCCATTCCAAGTGATTCATAATGGAAAATGCCATCCACAACCAGAAAAAGAAGTACAGAGTGATAATTACATTTTCAATGATGTACTTCAAAGTCAGAACATCTCTCTTCTTTTGGGCCTCTGCATGAATTTGAACCAACATTGGAAAGGATTATTATCTCATGAACACAATAACTACATCCTGCCTTAACACACAGTGAATGATTTTCCAAGGGTTTCTTCATAGTGTGAATTCTCTGAGGTAAAGCAAGATTGGAGTTGAATTGGAAACTCTTCCCCAGGTCAAAGAGAAAATATTGCAAGCAGCCAGAAAGAAACAGTTTTGAGTATTGTGGAAATACAATCAGGATAACACAGGATCTGGCAGCTTCCACATTAAGGGATCGATTGGAATATGATATTTCAGAAGTCAAAGGAACTGGGATTAAAACCAAGAATCACCTACCTAGCAAGCTGAGTATAATACTTCAGGGGAAGAAATAGTCATTCAATGATATAGAGGTCTTCCAAGCATTCTTGATGAAAAAACCAGCACTAAATAGAAAATCTGACTTTCAAACAGAAGAATCAAGACAAGCATGAAAAGGTAAACAGGAAAGAGAAAACAAAGGACTTTCTAAAGTTGAACTGTTTATATTCCTACATGGAAAGATAATATTTGTAACTCTTTAGACTATTCTCAGTATTTGGGTAGTTGCAGGGATTATACACATACACATACACACACACACACATAGAACACAGGATGAGTTGAATAATAACGGATGATACCAAAGAAATAAAACAAAATTGAGTGGTGAGAGAGGAATATATTGGGAGCAGAAAGGGAGAAATGGAAGGGGGTAAATTGTCACACATCAAGGAAGCAAGAAAAAGCTTCTTCAGTGGAGGAGAAAAGGGAAGATAGGAGAAGGGAAAAAGAGAAGCTTGCTCTCTTCACATTTGGCTTGAGGGTATGCTATGCTCACTCAGTTGGAATTAAAGTATATCTTGTACTACAGAAGGGCCGGGGAGAAGGGGACAAGTGGGGTGATGGGGATGATAGAAGGGAGTAATCAGAAGGGACAAGGTCAAAAGAGAGAATAGAATAAATGGGGGGCAGGTCAGGATGGAGGAAATAGAGTTAGTCTTACACAACATGACTATTATGGAAGTCTTTTGCAAAACTACATGTGTACAGCCTATATTGAATTGCCTGCCTTCTCAGTGGAGATGGGTGGGGAGGGAAGAAGGAAAAGAAGTTGGAATTCAAAGTTTAAGGAATGAATGTTGAGAATTGTATTTGCATACAACTGGGAAATAAGAAATACAGGTAATGAGATAGAGAAACCTATCTTGGTCTACAAGAAAACAGAGAAGGGGCTAAGGGAAGAGAGGCATATGATACAAGGGAGGGCTTTTTGAGGGAAGGGGTAATCAGAATGCAAGATGTTATGGAGTGAGTGGAGGGGAAAGATGGGGAGAAAAATCTGGAACTCAAAATTTTGTGGAAATGAATGTTGAAAACTAAAAATAAATAAATAAACATTAAAAAAATAAGAATTTGAAACTTTCCACATAGGAAACATCCATAACGCTTCACTCCACTGTGGAGTTTTTGATGTGTAGCAAAATCAAAGCTCTGTGTGAAATCATTTCCACATTGATTACACTCACAAGCCTTCTCTGATGTGCAGAAAGATGGTACCTCTGTGTGAAAGCCTTTCCACATTAATTACATTTATAAGGTTTCCCTTCGGTGTGGATTTTCTGATGGACAAGAAGTATCTGCCTCTGTATGAAAGCCTTTCCACACTGATTACATTCAAAAGGCTTCTCTCCAGTATGGATTCTCTGATGTGAAGCAAGATGGCACCTCTGTGTGAAAGCCTTTCCACATTGACTACATTCATAAGGTTTCTCTCCAGTGTGGATTCTCTGATGGGCAACAAGAGTGTCCTTGTGGGTGAAAGCCTTTCCACACTGATTACATTCATAAGGTTTCTCTCCACTGTGGATTCTCTGATGGACAACAAGTACCTGCCTCTTTCTGAAAGCCTTTCCACACTGATTACATTCATAAGGTTTCTCTCTACTGTGGATTCTCTGATGGATAACAAGTACCTGCCTCTTTCTGAAAGCCTTTCCACACTGATTACATTCAAAAGGCTTCTCTCCAGTGTGGATTCTCTGATGTGCAGCAAGATGGCCCTTCTGTGTGAAAGCCTTTCCACATTGATTACATTCAAAAGGCTTCTCTCCAGTGTGGGTTCTCTGATGTTTAACTAGATTGCTCCTCTCTGTGAAAGCCTTTCCACATTGATCACATTCAAAAGGCTTCTCTCCAGTGTGGATTCTCTGATGGGCAGCAAAAGGGGAGCTGTGTTTGAAAGTCTTTCCACACTGAGTACATTCATAAGGCTTCTCTCCAGTGTGGATTCTCTGATGTACAGCAAGACTTCCACTGTTTATGAAAGCCTTTCCACACTGTTGACATTCGAAAGGTTTCTCTCTACTGTGGATTCTATTTTGGGCAATAGGGAGAGATCTGAAACAGTCAGTCTTCCTACATTCATTATTTTTATAAAACTTCTCACCAGCATCAATCTTCTGAAATCCATCCCCATCTGATTTCATACCAAAGCCTTTCCCAGACTGATGACATGCATAATTTTTCATTCTAGGGTGAAGCATGGGTTGACAAGGAAGAGATGATTGGGGGGATGAGGCTGCTTCCCATTCATTACATTCATCAGGCTCCTTTTCAATGGGAATTTGCTGATGAGTAAAGGCCTTCCCACCTTTATTACTTACAGAAAGCATTTCTCTACTATCACTTTTCTGAGGTCTAAGGAGGACTGAACTCCGCCTCAAGGCCATTTCCCATTTATTACCTGGATGCGTTTGCATTTCAGGAATCTTCCCAGGGCACTGAAAAAGCTTTACCTTTTCAGGGAAACATTTCCTATATTCACTACCTGGAAGATATACATTCCTTGAGGTCATTTTCTTCCAATGATTTAGGATGGAAGACTGTCTGAATCTCTTTCCAATTTCATCAAATTCACAGTCACTGTTTGGATTTTTACCTACTTTCATAATAAAGTTATGAATTTCTCTCAAATTGAAGTCCCAGGGACCATCACTCTTGAATGTTTGCAGGTCACATTCTTCCAAAGGAATTCCCAGCTCTCTTGTTATTTCATTTATTTCCAACCTGGTCTCTACTGAAGAAAACAAACATTCAAACATAAATACAGAAAAAGATAGATGCACATAAATAAATGAAATCACAATGGTTACTGAAGACTCATGCAGCTCAGGACCTTCTCATCACCAACTTAAATGCCACAAAATTTCATGGTCTACTCTTGGAGCAAACATTGGCACTACAGAGACTGTGTCACTACAAGGAGAACAGCCACAGAGCATGTGAGAGGCACAAAGGAGATGTGCACCCCGAGTGCTGGAACCATCTGAGCCTATACATTCACATTCAACAAAAGCAGCAGCCCCAAGGTAGGTCACTATCAGAAGACTGTTCAGTCAACTACTAAGAGTGACTCTCCATGGGACAACACTCTGTGGCTAAGTTGGAGAGAAGGCTGTGGCTAAACACAGTTTTAAACATCTAAACAGCAGGAAAGGAGTGGCAGCATTCAGAGATTTATGATAGAATACTACATTAACTCATCTGGGCCAGAACAGTAGTAAAAATCTAAATTGGTTTTGATGAAAATTATAAGGAAATTCACAAGGTACTACATGAAAAATGAGAACTTGACAGGCCTACCAGTAGGTTACTTCATTCATCTCTAAGAAGGCTGCATTTAACTCCAGGCCAAAGATTAATAAAAGCAAAGCTTGGAGAGATTCAGGACTCTTGGCTCAGTAAGAAGGCAGACGGGATTCAGTTTTATGCTGACTGTAACAATCCAAAGCACTTTTATGATGCCCTATAGGCTGTGTAAACAGTTCTTCACTCTGAAAGAAGATGATGCCATCAGGAAGATGCTATGACTTACATATGAATTGGATTTAAGTGAAGCAGAGCTGTGCAAGGTCACCAAGATCACTTTATCCTTCAGAGCCATCTGGGTCCAGTGGCTAAATAGAGATCAGGACAAGTGGAGATGGATAAGGCACCTGAAGGCTATTTATGGGCCAAAGACCTATCCAACTATGGTGCACCTCACCTACTCAGGACTGATGGAGTCACACTGATTAGTGATAAGGACATGATCCTCCAGCACTGAGCTGAACACTTCCATAGCATTCTCAAGAGAGCAGCTTCAAAGACTGCTGAAGTAACTGACCATTTACCTGAGGTTGTACTCCATCTTTCTCAAGCCATTTCCCAATTGATGTGCATCCCCACAATTATAATTCTTGCTACCAAAAAGAGAGTTAGTATAAGTATTTTAAAATATTTTTTTTTGTTTCCTTAATCATTTTGCAAAACAAACCTAAGAATTACATTACTGAATCAAGGGGTAGACACAGTTTAATTGTTTGCTCATAATTATAGGTTGGCCTGCAAAACTGATGGATCAGCTCACAGTTCCACCAAGAGTAAATTAGTGTCCCAAATTTTCCATATTTCCTCCTACATTTATGCCTTTCCCCTTCTATCATTGTAACCTGGCAAGTTTAAGATATCTCAACCTCAAGGATATTTTAATTAGCATTTCTGTAATAAATAATAATTTGGAGCACTGTCTCATATGAGTGTATATGGTTTTGATTTCTTCACCAGACACTGCCTGTTCCTAGCCTTTGACCACTTACAGATGGGGAATGACTCATATTCTTTTGGATCTGACCAAGTTCTTTATATATTTGAGATATGAAACCTTTATCTGAGAAAGTGTCTATAAAATTTGGCTACATGGTCTTTATTTGAACAAAACCTTTGTAATTTCATGTAACTGAAAATTATAAATTTTGCCCCTCACCATAGGATTTCTCTTGATGCACAAATTGTTTACATTTCCACAAGTGTGATTGGTAATATGCTCCATCATGTTCTTTTAATTTCCTATAATGTCTTCCTTTATATCAAAGGTCATCTCTGTAAAATTTCCAACAGACTACTTTCCAGATTCCCAAACAACTGTCACAAAATCAAGAATTCTTATCACAGAAATTGGTCCTCACATTTTTCAAACACAGAGTTCCCCTCTTCTGCTCATTCACCTGTATGTGTCTTAGGGAGTATCAGAGAGATTTTTTATTACTATCATTATTTTCTTTTAATTTTCTCTATTTTATTTTTAACTCATGGAATGAAATAAGCATTTCCATAACGTTATAATTTTTAAAAATAGACGATTGCAGGTAAAGTAGCAAATCAATTACATACAACTTCCTATTCTTTTTAAATATCTAACAATGTTATTGCATAAATTACTTTTTTCCCCATTCCCTCCTCCTCACTTTGCCCTAGGGAAGGCTAAAATCAAATACAAATAAGTGTATATGTGTAACATCATTCCAAACGTATTCTGATTTATCAGTTTGTTCTCTGGAGGCAGATAACATCTCCTCTCACATATCCTCTGGATTTTGGGGTGTTTAATAGTCAAAGTGACTTATCACTCAAAGGAGTTTTAAAAAATATTTTGCTGTTACTATACATAACATTCTCTTTGCACTCTTCCTTTCCCTCTCCATGGTTCTGTGCAGGTCTATGCATGGTTTTTTTCTCAAACCATCAAGCCCATTATTTCTTACAGCCCAGCATTACTTCATCACAATTATTTACTACAACTTGGTCAGTCATTTCCCATGTGAAGGGCATCCTTCACCAAAAGAGTTGTGATAAATACTTTAAAATAGATATGTTTTTTACCTTTTTCCTTAACCATCTTTGGAAATTCACCCAGTAGTGGTATTGATGGGTGGAAGGGTATAAGGTAACATTTCGTGCACAATTCCAGATTGCTCTCCAAAGCGGCTGGAGGAGTTCACAATTGATTTTCCCTGTACTTTCAAGTGTTTATGAGAGAAAGGAGTGCTCTATTTTATCAAAAGCTTATCCTTCACCTATTAATATATTGATATGATTTTTTGTTCCTTTTCTTATTGATATAATAGATCATGTGTATAATTTTCCTTAGGTTAAACCTTTCCTGCATTTCCGGTATAAATCAAAAATGGTCACAATTTACAATCTTTGCAATTTATTGTTTTAATCTCTTTGCTAGTATTTTATTCAGGATTTTGGCAACCATCGACATTAATGAAAGTGCTCTATAATGTTCTCTTTTTTATCCTTCGTGATCTGAATATCAGCATCATATTTGTTTCATTAAAGGAGTTTGGTAGTTCCCCCTCTATGTCTATTTTTCCAAATCACTTACATAACACTGGAAGTAGCTGACCTTTACAATTCAGTACAATTCCCCTGAAAATCCATCCGACTCTATTTCTGTATTCTGAGCAAGCACATTTGTGGCCAGTTCACTTTCTTTTTCTAAAACAGGATGATTTAGATATTCTATTTTTCCTGCTAATCCCATCAGAACTACCACAGTTCCATTCCCATCTGCTTCCTCTGTATCACTTCTTTTTAGGACTTGTTAGTATGTAATAACTGCTCCATTTTACCTCTCTCTACTCAGTTATATTTATGAGAACGAACCCAACATAATCAACTCAGTTTAAGCTTTTTTTTTCCAAACTATACAAGTTAACGATCACATTCTTGAGGGTACTGGTAACAGTTTCACACATAAGACATAAACACTTTGGCCTTATTGAGTCCCTTATCACTGGTCTTTAATGTTTATCTGATATTTCTCTTCCATCTTCCACATCCAATTTTCCTTTGGGTTTGGCTTTCCTGACTCATAAATACCTGAATGTCTTTCACTTCATTAAATGCCCCTTTTTAATTTTCCATTCAGGATTATACTCACCTTTCTTGAGTGAGTTATTTTTCTTGACAACCCCAAATCCCCAGCTCCGTGAAGTATAATGCCTCAATATATTTTAATAAAAGCTGCTAGTTGTTGTGTTATCTGGAATGTAGCTCCACTGTATTTACAATGTCATTTTTTTATTGCTTCTAGTATTTTGTCCTTAATTTAGGAACTTTGTAACTTGACTATAGTGTTCCTGGAAGTTTTCATTTTGGTATCTCATTCAGGGGGTGAATGGTGAGTTTCTTTTTTCTATTTCTATCTTACCTCTTGTTCTAGAACTTCAGGGCAATTTTCCTTAATAATGTCTTGAAATAGTATATCTAGACCCTTTTTTGATCACATTTTTCAGGCTGTATAACATTTTTTACATTGAGTTTCCTTGATCTATCCTCCAGATCGTTTGTTGTTCTAAAGAAATAGTTCCCATTCTTTTCTATTTTGTCTTTCTTTCGGTTTTTAATATTTCTGGATGTCTCAATGTCATTAGTCCTCATGCCCAATTCTAGTTTTAAGAAGTTATTTTCTTTTTTAAGTTGTTGGATCTCTTTTTCTAATTAGTTGACTTTCTTTTCAAAATTGTATTGATGTTCCAGGCCCTAATTTTTCCTCAATCTCCCATTTGAATTTTGAAGGTGTTTTTCTGTTCTTCCAAAAACTCTTTTTGGGCTTGTGACCACTGACATTTCTCTTTGAAATAGGAGTGGTTTTTTTTAAACTTTCCTCCCTGTCTCTGAGAACAAGCCCAGATCTTTATCTCCAGCTAACTGACTTATGCTAAGTTATTTAACTTGAAAATGCTCAAAGTCAAGTACAAAGTGGATGGAGAATTGGTGTACACAGATAACTGTGGACTCAAGGTAGCTTCTGAGGTTGAGATGCAACAGAGGATGAATCCATTCTCTCACTTGTGCTAATTTTGGCCTGACAACATCAAGAGAACAAGGAAAATGGCCCTTACTCAGGAACAGCAGATTTTGGATATTCTCCAGCATGACCTCCTTGTACAGCTCTTTCTGTGAATGGTCCAACAGGCACCACTCTTCCTTGCTGAAGTACACAACCACATCCTTGAATGTCACCAATTCCTAAACCATGAAGTCATACAATTAAGAAATGAGAGACTCCAGAACTCATCTAGTCCAACCCTCATCCACTTAGAAGAAACCGAAGCCCAGAGAAGGGATTTGCCTACAACTCATATAACCTTTATGAGTATCAGAGCCACTATTTGAAACCAGTCATTAAGAGCCCAATGGAATATGGAGAAAAGTATTTTTTATTTGAAATGAGAATCATGATGGAATAATAAAAGTTGGAAAAAAAGGTCTTACAATACAATGCTTAGCCCACTGGAATCAGGGAAAAGGAAAGTGCTACATCACTGAGGTATAAGAATCTGTGGAGGATGATACCATATACCAAGATAAAGTCAAAATGGCTACACAATTTAGATATAAAGACTGATACTCTAAGCAAACTAGGAGAACAAGAAAGAGTTTACCTTCAGATTTATGAACCAAAAAGACATGGAGACATTGTAAAATGCAAAATGGACGATTCTAATTTCATTAAATTAAAAAGGTTTTTGCACAAAGCCAATGCAACTAAGATTTGAAGGAAAGCAGAAAGTTGGGAAACAATTTTTTGACAACCAGTTTCTGATTAACACCTCACTTCTCAAATACATAGAGAACTGATTCAAATTTATAAGAATATAAGTCATGCCCCAACTGATAAATGGTTAAAGGATATGATGAGGCACTTTGCAGAGAAAGAATGAAAGTTATCAATAGTCATGAAAAAATGCTCTAAATCACTACTGATTGGAGAAATGCAAATCAAAACATCATCAAACTGATTGCCTAGCATGACAAAACAGGAAAGTTGTAAATGCTGAATACGATGTGGGGAAATTGGAACAATAATACATCCTCAATGGAGTTGCAAAGTGATCTAACCATTCTGGAGAGGAATCTGAAACTATGCCCAAAGGGTTATAAAAATGTGTATACCCTTTGACCCAGCAAGACCACTTCTAGGGCTATACCCCAATGGGAATATATGAATGGGAAAAGGACCCATATGCAGAAAAACATTTATAGCAGCTCTTTTTGTGGTGACCAAGAGCTGGAAATTGAGGGTATGCCCATCAGTTAACGAATGGTTGAGCAACTTGTGGCATGTGAATTGGAATAATACTGTGCTAGAAGAAGGGAAAAAAAAACTGCAAAAAGTTACATGAACTGATGTTGAGTGAAGTGAGGAGAACCAGGAGAAAAGTTTAGACAATAACAGCAATATTGCGTGATGGCCAACTTTGATAGACGTAGCTCTTCTTACCAATGCAATGAATACAATTCCAAAAAACTCATTCATGATGAAAAAGGCTATGCACATCCAGAGAAAGAACTATGGAGAATGTAGACCGAAACATACTATTTATTCTTTTTTTCTTTTATTATTTTGTTTCTTCTTTCTCCTGGTTCCTCATATTCTTTCAATACTTCTTTACAACATGACTAATATGGAAATACATTGTTGAGTTTGTCCTTCATTCTCAAAGGAGACCACGACATGAAGATGATGACATGTCTTCCACCTGACTTTGATTTGAGTGAGGAAGAATTGTGCAAGGTCACCAGTCTCCCCTTCTCTTTCAGATCCATCTGGGTACAGTGGTCTGATACTCATCAGGATGACTGGAGAAGGCCCAGGATGCAATGTGTGACTTTGGCCATTTTAGGCTAAGGCCTTATGACACTCTCACTTTCAGTGAGATATACCCATTCAATGAACTTTAAGTAGTTACTCAAGTGGAAGCCCCCCTTAATAAAAGAAAAAAAGTACCCCCAAAAATCAAAGTGTGAGGGGAAGACCCTCAAGGATCCTGGGTAGAAGAGAAGGATTGACTGTTTAGTAATTACAATCACGCTGTGCTGAAATCCTCCAGAGGCCTACAGTAGCAAGCAAAAACATCTCGTAATGGAAGGGCTTATAAAGAGAATGGGACCTCCTGAGGTCTGAACCCACAGCACACCATTAGTATATTAAGACACAAACGAGAGAATTGAGATGGAGAGTAGAAATCAGCAGCAGCAGTGGTATCCAGAATACAGGGGAAACAGGATCAAACAAAGCCTTCCCAACTCATCCAAGAGTGCCAGAAGGTACTGGCCAGAACACAAATCCCAACCCCAGAATGGAGGCTGCTTAGCAACTGAAAGAACATGTTCAACACAATGAAATATGAGAAGGTAAGAGAAGTCCAAGAAATAATCACCAAACAGAGAGGCCCCACAACAACTACAAGAAGAGATAAAATATTGCATGACGACAGGGACTGATGTTGTGGATAGAAGGAATGAAACCAAAGATGAAAAATGAAATTGCCAACGAAATGAGTGTGGGAGGAAAAAAAGGAAAGGAGAACAAATGGCATAAAAAGAAGACAGACGTAAGATAGACATAAGCCTTACCCCAAGGAGTAAAAGAGAGTATGACCTGAGGAAAAGAGCAACAGAAGTAAAAGACTCCACTAGGTAATAAGGATAAAGCCAAAACACTGAAAAACAAAATAGAAGAAAAAGTAATGTATCTACCATGAAAAACAAGGCCCTGAAAAATAGGGAGGGAGAGATCATCAACAGATAAATGGTCTTGATAGATAAGAGAGTATTAACAGTTTTCTTTCTTTTTTAAATATAACTATTTCCTTTGTTTTCGTCTCTTTTTTTTGGTAAATAGTATTTTATTTTTTCCCATTATATGTAAAGATAGTTTTCAACATTTACTTCTTATAAGAATTTGAGTTTCAAATTTTTTTCCCTCTCTCCCTCTCCCCTCCCTGAGAAAGTGAGGAATCTGATTTAGGTCATACTTGTGCAATTACGTTAAGCATGGTTCTACACTAGTCACTAGTTTTAAGAAGAAACAGAACAAAACAAAAAAACCTGAAAAAACAGAAAGTGAAAATAGTCTGCTTCTATCTGCATTCAGACTCCGTAGCTCCTTCTCTGAATGTGGATAGCACTTTCCATCATGTATCGTGTGGCACTGTCTTGGATCACTGCATTGCTGAAAGCATAGTCTATCAGAGATGAATTATTACACAGTGTTGGTATTACTGTATGCAGTGTTCTCCTGGTTCTGCTCACTTCACTCAGCATCAGTTATTGCAAGTCTTTCCACATTCTTCTGAAATCTGCCTGCTCACTTTTTATGGAAAAGTATTATTCCATTACATTCAAATGTCACAACCTGTTCAGTCGTTAATCAGTAAATGGCCATCCCCTCAATTTCTAATTCTTTGCCACCACAAAAAGAGCTGATGTATTTTTGCACATGTGGATCCTTTACCATCTTTTCATGACCTTTTGCTATACAGACTAAGGAGTAGTATTGCTGGCTCAAAGAAAATGCAGAGTTTGATTGCGCTATGGGCACAGTTCCAAACTGCCCTCCAGGATGGTTGGATCAGTTCACAACTCCACCAACAATGCATCAGTGTCCCAATTTTCCAACATTTTCTCCAACATTTATCATTTTCCTTTTCTGTCATATTAGTTAATCTGATAGGTGCGATGTGGTACCTCGGAATTGTTTTTTTCCTCTTCTTTTTTTATTTTTAAATTATTTTATGTTTTCAGTTTTCTACAATCACTTTTGATATATGTTAGCTTTTTTCCTCTCCTTCACCCTCCTTTCCCCCTTTCTCTCCAGTCCCTCCCTGAGATGGCATGCAATCTTATATATGTCATACACATACATTCTTATTAAATACATTTTCATCTTAGTCATGTTGCATAGAATTAAAATGAATGGAAGAAACCATAAAACTTGTATTCTTGTAAACTTAACTCAATTCTCTATATATAAGAGAAATGAGGCCTTTATGAGACACTAGTTGTAAAAATTCTTCCACAGTCATCTGGTTCTTGGTTGCACTGGGTTTGTCTGTGCAAAAACTTTTCAATTTAATGTAATCAAAATTATCCATTTTGCACTTCATAATGTTCTCTATCTCGTTTGGTCAAAAATTTCTCCATTCTCCATAAATCTATCAAATACGCTATTCCTTACTCCCCTAATTTGTTTATAGTATCAGTTTTTATACCTAGATCATGTATCTATTTGGACTTTATTCTTCTGTATAGTGTCAGGCATTGATGTATGCCCAGTTTCAGCCACATTGTCTTCCAGTTTTCTCAGTAATTTTTGTCAAACAGTGAATTATTATTCCAGAAGCTGGGGTCCTTGGGTTTATCAAACAGTAGATTGCTATATTCACTGACTACTATGTGTTGAGTACCTAATCTATTCCACTGGGCTACCCCTCACCTACCAATTTGTGGAACAAAGTCTTGGGGGCGTTGAGGATAAGCTCAAGGGTTAGCAGCAGGGTGATTTGGCAGCCCCAAAAGCTAATCCCCCACTGGAATGCATGGAGAAGCCCAACATCCAGGAATAGAGGGATGATGGGCCCTTTGAATTCACTCTGAGCAGACCATAGATCATGGAGGGTTGTGTTCATTCCAGAGATAATGACAAACTACAGCGTCCAGAGCAAAGTGACCAAGATGCTGAAGGGCCTTGAGTCTATGGCACATAAGGATCCTCTGAAAGGAATGAGGATGTCTATTCTGCTGAAAAGAAGAGGCTGGGGGGCCATGACAGCCATGGTCAAGTACCTGAAGGGCTGTCAATTGGAAGAGAGATTAAACATGTTCTCTTTGGTTCTCCTCAAAAGGGCAACATTCAGTGCAAATTGTTAAGGGGAGAACTTATTCCTGATGTTGGGAAAAGCTTCATTAACAACCATATCCCTCCAGAAGTCTCAGGGGGTAGGGGGTTCTCGTTCACTAAAGGTCATCAAGCAGAGGCTGGATGAAAACCGGTCCAAAAGTAAAAGTGGGTATGCCTATCTTGTTCTGAGCTGGACAAGGTTCCTTTCAAGGTGAAACTTTCTGACTCTATGAATCCTCCTTCCTCTTGGCTTCATTTTGTGCTAGACTCTCTACCATGATGATAATGTCACTACTGATTAAATTCCTATCTGAAAAATCATCTCTGAAAATGAACCCCCAGAAAATAATCCAAGGATATACAGTCACCAGACTGGATGTCAGAGTCAGAATTCAAAGAGATCTAAGCTAGGATAAAATTTCATCAGGCTAAATGCAAAGTCTGACATGTGGGTTCAAAAAATTAGCTACAGGGCTATGAAGAAGATGACCCCAATGTCCTGTAGGCTTCTTATCATTCACCAGAGTGGCAGAGATGTACTAAGAGAGAATGTCTGAGGCCAAGATGTGTAGAGGGGACCTGGCTGAGAGAAGGGCAATGAGAATCCTAACTCACCTGGAGCCCGGCAGTCAGCAGTCCAGAGGTCATGCCTTCCTTCATGCTCCTGCCCTGGGAAGGGCATGGTCTTGAGATGTCCAAGCTGTGAGTTCAGAACAATTGGGATGGAAGACAGTCAAACACTGAAGCTCCAGAATGTGGTCCTCACCAATGACCTAAATTGCAGCACCTCTGAACCCTTCTGCCACATCCACTGTGGGGTCCATGACCCATTCTATCAGCTCTGCCTATCTCTCCCTCTCACAAAACTGATTTGACTGGATCTGTCAAAAATCTATGCTACCTTCATATGGAGACCCTTTTCTGCTTCACCTGTTGGCTCTCTGACACAGTCTCCAAAAAGAGTAAGCCAAAATTTCCACCCTTAGCCCACCTTACAAGATGACCATGCCTCTGACTGAGATCAAGGCTGACACTATCCAATGTGAACTGCCTCAGCTTCCTTCTGGGCTCCTTGTCCCACATCAAAAGGAGAGGCAGCATGCCTCGCTCCTACTCAACTTACCATCTCCTGGACTTGGATTCATGCATCTTCCCAGATCTGAAATCTATCAATTACCTCCTCACTGGATGAGCTAGGGAGAAGGTAGCTAGATTCTGCAATGCCTGTAACCCCAAGGTGGCCATGAAGTAGTCACTGCCAGTTACAAAGCAGGTTTTCCTCTGAGGCAGTGTAGGCTCTGGTCTTTGGATTCTAAGCACTTAACAAGGCACAGAGGAAGTGATTATTTAAGGCTGGTTCATTGACTGGTTGAAGGGTGTAGCAAGGCATCCAAAAAATCTGTCCTTGGGCCCATGCCATTCATCACTTCTGTCATTATTTTTGAAGAAAGAACATTTGTCAGGTTGTTAAAGGAACATGGCTGTCACAATATACAGTGGAAGACAGAATCTCATTTCCAACTCCCTTTCAAATATCTCAAATCAGTTATTTCTTGAATATCTTAAACTCAACATGCCTAAAACTAAGCTCATTCTTTCCTCCCAACCATCCCTCTTCCTAATTACTGTTTGAGGACACTACCATTGTCCTAGTCACCCAGGCTCCCAACCTAGCTGCCATCCTTGACTCCTCACTGCTTCTCAGCTCCCCATGGCCAATATGGTGCCACAGCCTCCAGTCTCTCCCCACTCCAGTCCATCCTCCACTCAGTTTTCATACTGTTCTTCCCAAAGCACAGATCTGACTATGTCATCCCCACCTTACTCCTGGTCAGTACATTCTAGAGTCTCTCTGTCACATCCAGAAGCAAACAGGAAAGCCCCTTTCTGGCACTCGAAGCCCTTCATAAACTGGCTCCTTGTCACCTTTCCAGTCTTCCGAGCCCTTTTTGCCTTCCTCATTTTACTTTACAGATGAGAAAACTGAGGCCCAGGGAGGTTAACTGACTTGTCCCAAAGCACAGATGTATTAGTGCTGAGACCTGAACCCAGGTTCTCTGATTCCACAGGGCTCTTTCCACAGTCACTGTCATAGAAGGCTTGCTAAGACCAGAGTCAACTGGGTGAGTTTCTCAGAACCTGCCAGGATGAAAGAGACAACCCTCCCCCAGACCTGGGACATGAGGCTGAAGGTCAAAGGGCCAGGGAAGACAGAGGCAGTGGATACCGTCAGGCTGTCATAACAGGTAGGAGGGCCACAAACAGCCCTTAAAGGACAGACACAGAGTGGGTGTGGCTTCCATCATTTTACAGAGAGAGGGGCCTGGGGGAGCAAAGGTGATGGAACTCCTCCCAGACTCAGGGACAAAGGGCATTAATTGACTGAGATTCTACCAAAGCCCTGCTGGCAGAATAGATGTCAAGAGACAGGGCTGAGAGCCCAAAGTCTGCTTTTTGTCACCTGAATGTTTCACAAGCATGCCACCTAGGCCTTCCTCAAATCAGGATATGGAGACTCTTTCTGAATTTCACTGGTACCAGGAAATCCCATGTGAGGAAATGCCCTCTATCAGTACAGGTCTGCACCTCCTTTCTGATTCATATTTTTAGAACGCAGCCCTGAACACTTGAGAATTTAGCTGACATGTCTAAGTTACAAAGCCAGTATGAGGCAGCTAAGAGGCACACTGGAGGGCATAGGAGCTTGAGTAAGGAAGAGCTGACTTCACATCCAGCACCAGGCATTTACTCCTGTGTGACTCTGGGCAAATCACTTAGTTTGTCTCAGTTTACTCATCTGTAAGATGGAAATAATAATAGCACTCGCATGGAAGGGTTGATGTGACAATAAAAAGAAACATCTGTAAACCTTAAATATCAATGCTGCATATCTGTAGTAATAATTATGATAACTATAGCTACGAAAATATTGATTTTATATTGTTATAACTACTTGTCACACTTAATAGGATTCCATAGTGGTAGCAGTATTTACTTAGGGTAGGTAGTATTTTGTCATTGTTAGTTGTTTCAGTTGTCTCTGGCTTTTCCTGACCACATTTTGAATTATCTTGGCAGAAATTCCAGGGCGGTTTGCTATTTCCTTCTCTAGCTCATTTTAACAGATGAGGGAGCTGAGATAAACAGGGTTAAGTGATATGTCTAGGGTTACACAGCTAGTACATGTCTGAGGAAGATGAATCTTCCTGACTCTAGGCCCGACTCAGTCTAGCTGCCCTGTTTAATATTTAGACAGACAAAGCTCGAACCCAGGTCTTCCAGGCTTCCAGCAGTTCCAGTTCCACAATACAGCTTCTTCTCTCAAATTCCTGATTAAAGTACTTATGGCACAGATCAAACAAACCTCATATCTTTATTTCCTGCTTCCCACCTCTCAGGTACTGTGCTAGGGATACAAAGATAAACAGAAACAGCCTCATGGAGTCCTGGGGCTCTCCAATAGTCTTCCCTCTAAGTTAACAACAGGCTATTCTTTGGGTCTCGTGACTAGGTTCCCAAAATGGGTGACATTGCCCCCTGGGGGCACTGGAATGATGCAGGGGGTATTAATAAACTTGGGTTGCAACTGCGGGGTAATAAATGAAAATAAGGGGTCAGTGGAAGCATAAGGAAAGAAGGGAACATAAGAAAATTTTGAAAAACCATTTAAGCACGTCTCATCTGTTGTCTAACACAGTCAAAGTTGTAGTGATTATATGATTTTCCCAATAAACACAAAATGGAAGTTATAACCAATCAGCGGTCAAGTCCACAAACAGGTCTTAACAAGCAAGTGTTGGCAGGTCAGTGTCTTGAATTGTCACCAAGTCCAGCATGCATCAACACGAATAGTTTGTGTAATAACTTGTTTACAATCGTGATACTACATGGTTACAGGTTGAAATACTGCATCATCACAATTTCAATGCAGGAAAGAAAAATGCCACAAATTTACAATAAATCATGAGATTTAAGATACGTCTTTTTATAAACATTTTTTTGAAATGACACATTTTTTAAAAAATCATTAAAGGGTTAAAGAAACTAGATTTCCCGAAGGTGCTGAGCAAATTTTTTTTCTTGAAAAGGGAGCAGTAAGCCAATAAGTGCGGAAACCTCTGATGTAGCCAATGAACCACTTTCAAAGTCACCTGGATCACATGTACATCTTTGTATCTTTTTTCCTTTTCTATAAGAGGAGCATTAGAGACTGTCAGATGCTAAGATCTAGAAAAATGTGAACCGCAAACAAGTGAACTTAGTCTGACGTCACTTATTCTAGAGAAGCAATGCCAGGTGTTTTACCAATCAACAGGCATTTTGAAGGGTTTACTCTCTGCCAGGCATTGTCCTAGGAGCTGAGGTTACAAAGAAAGGTGAAAATCAGGGGCCTGCCTTCAAGGAGCTCTACTGGGGGAACTAACGTTGAAGGGGAGGCAACCAGGTGGCCCAGGGGCTAGAGAGTTAGGTGAGGAGGCAGGAAGACTTCTCTTGCCGAGGTCAAGGGGGCCCCTGGGCAACTCACTCAAGTCTATTTGCTTCAGTTTCCTCGTCTGTAATATGAGGTGCAGAAGGAAAAGAGAAACCACCTCCCATACCTTTGCCCCCAAAGGGTCCCACGGAGTCAGCCCTGCCCCAATGACACAAACAGGTCTATACACTGCTCCCCACTCCTCCCCCACACCTGGCGGCTCTTCCCTCCAGACCAGAAGGGAACCCCTGCCCTCCCCCTCCCTGCCCAGCCTCGAACCCCGGGTAACCCGCCAGAAATGCGTTCAGGAGGCACCGCCCCTCACCCCAGAACACCGAGCCTTCCACTCCACACCAGGAGAGACACCAGGAGCACCAACCCAAAGTCACGGGCTAGAGAGGGGGCCCAGGCTGGATCTCCCCTCCCTCTCCCCAGCACAGCCTTAGTTGCTAGCGCCCCAGCTCCGCTCACCTCCCGCCTCCACACTGAAGCCTCGGTGCCCCCACAGCAACCTCTGGAGACTCCATCCCTAACCTCCCTCTCGGATACCAGCGACTTCTAGCTTCCTGTTCGCCAGTCCGCCCACGAGGGCAAGATCCAGCCTCTGCGCATGCTCAGGTGCACCGCCATCCCACATCCAGTCCCCTTTTCATCCTATGGCCAGCTAGAAGCCCTCTTAACGAAGTTGGAGTATGCAGCCAGCGCGCATGCTCAGTCTACTTTGCAAATGCGCCTGCGCCTAAAGTTTCCCTAGGTGAGGCGGTGCAACCTCTGCGCATGCTCAATCTTTCCACCAGAATACGGCGCTCCACTACTCTCTCCTCCGATCCCCGCCCCCGGAGCCCTGGTCCTGACTCTCGTCTTCATTCCCCTTTCCTATTTCCACTCAGAACCGTCCTCAACCCCTGCTTCCGCCCCATCAGCGTATGTTCCATACTCTCCACGTGCACATGCACACGAGAATCGGGAGGGGCGTGACCGTTGGACCAATCAGCGTCCGCCGGCCTCCGCCCCAGCCCACCAATCAGAAGCACAGCTCGCCTCGGCCCCGCCCCTCACAGATCTCCCCGCCCAGAGCCTGCTCTTCACTACTGATGTCTCTGTGGCAGTTTGTGATCTTTTCTATTTCGAGACTCACTTTTCCCGGGTATGTCAACCTATTCACTTTTTAAGTGAATTCTATAAAACGTTAAAATAATAATCTCACATGAACTTTAAAATCAAAGAGGGAAGTAAACCTACTAAATTCTACAATACAAATATGTTCTAAACTAAACCATTGAGAGATATGCAGATATATACAGGAGATACAGAAAAACTTTTGACAAAATACATCATCCCTTTTGTTTTTTAAAAAACACTAAAGATCTTAGGTAAAAAAGTGAGCCTTTTTGTAGTCTGTTGTACCTATCAAAACCCAAAAGTCAGCATCATAAGCAATGGAGAAATGCCTTCCCAGTTAGATTAAGTGGAAATCAAGGACTCTCACCAGTATTGTGTGATACATGGCTAGAAATGTTAGGTATAATAAGAAAAAAGAAACTGAGGGGAAAAAAACGGAAAATAGGAAATAATGCACTTTTTGCACATAATATGATGGTCTCCTTAGAGGAATTTAAAAAGTCAACTAAAACTGGATTGAAATAACTTCAGCCAAATAACAACATATAAAATAAGCTTACATAAAACCTTAGATTTTTTATATTTTACACAAAATATGTGTAAAATATTTGATACCAGGACTCACAGAGGCACCCTGTGAATACAAAAACAAATACTCTACAAAAATACAGACCTAAATAATTAGAGAAATAATTGCTCCTGGATTGACAGAGACAATATAACAAAAAGGACAATACTATACTACAAAGCATTAATCTTCAAAATATATTTTATACTTGGCAAGCTGTTTGACCCTGTTTGCCTCAGTTTCTTCATCCATAAAAATGATCTGGATAAGGAAATGGCAAACTACTCCATTATCTTTGCTAAGAAAACTCCAAATGGAGTCACAAAGACTGTTCAGCATAACTGGCTGAACAGAGGGCTTGGAATGTGATATTTGGAGGACAATGGAGATAGGATGACAAGCAAGAATCACTTAACTGGAAAAACTGAGTATAATCTTTCAGAGGAAAAAAAAGAGGTACTTAATGAAATAGAGGATTTTCAAGCATTCCTGATGAAAAGACCAGAGTTGGATGTAAAATTAGAATTTCAAATACAAGATTCATGCAAAGGATAAAAAGGAAAACAGGAAAGAGAAATCATAAGGGATTCAATATGGTTAAACTCTTTCCATGCCAACAAAGGAAGATGATACTTTTAACGCCTAAGAACTTTCTTAGTATTAGGGCATTTAGAAAGAGTACATATAGACAGAGCCATCACACCAAAGGTATTGGTCCTCCCTGAACACATCCTACACCCCTTTTCAGGGCTCTTTCTACCTTTGGTGTCCACCTGTTCCACCTAATTCTCACTTGTGGCTCCAAGACACTGCAGCATGCACAGTAGCCACACCCCAGTAAACCATTTCGGCAGATGGGTCAAACCAGGTTGAGAATAATCAAGGGTTCTCAAAACCATTAGTGAGTTGGGGGAGGGGGGGGTGTCTACCTCAAGCATGTGAAGACTTCCTTTGCTGTAATGGGCAGATGAGAACAGTTTGTTCCAACGGCCATGAAGACAGATGAAGCAAGCAATGTGGAATGCTTAGAGCTTAGTTAGACACCAAAGTCACCAAGGTTATCCACTGCATCCTGAGCCATCGCCAGTCATCTTGACTCTGTCCTGCCACTGGACTGTGATGACTCTGGAGGAGAAAGTGAGGCTGATGACTTCGTGCAACTCTGCCTCACTTAAATCCAATTTACACACCAACCAAAAGATATCACCCATACCATTTCACTATTATGCCTCAGAGTTCTGTGGTGACAGGCAAGTGATGAAGTAGCAGATGTGGATACACTGGGAGCTGTAGTCACAACCCTGCACATCGGTGGCCCAGGTTATGGGGTTGTTTCTCACTGGAAGCAGCAGTGGGACTCAGCCTGCTGGGTGTCTGAGCAGCCTTTTAAAGATTGCACTGCTCACCTCCTGGTGCAAGTAACGGGGCTAGAAAAGGTGCCCTCAACATTGTCTACTTGCCCAACCCTAGCCTGATTACTGTGGCAGTCTGGGAATCCCAGTATGTGGTCAAGACACACACAAAAATGTACAAAATGTATGAAAACATCTGCAAAGATTATTCCACTCACTATCAGCACATGGAACATGCACACACTAATAGACAACACAAAATCCAGTAGACCTGAAAGAAGAACAGCTCTTGTTGCAAGAGAGCTCAACAGGTATTGCATCCAAATAGCAGCCCTGGGTAAAACAAGGTTGGTGAATAAAGGCCAGCTTACTGAAGTTGGAGTTGTATCCTTTTTCTGGAGTGGGCACAGTGAAGGGGAGCATCGTGAAGCTGGCATGCATTTTGCAATCAAAACTAATCTAATCAAGAAGCTGGTATGCCTGCGAAAAGGAGTGAATGACAGGCTGATGGCAATGTGATTGAAAAAAGGTACATTTAAAAAAGAAAAAAAAACTGTTTACACCCTCTTAACTATTGAGACTATTTATATGTTGAGTTTCATAATTCTGAAATGATCTCTCCTCCCCTATTTTTCGGGGCCTTGTTTTTCATGGTAGATACATTACCTTTTCTTCTATTTTGTTTTGCAGTCTATTGGCTTTATCCTTATTTCCTCATGGAGTCTTTCATTTCTGTTGCTCTGTTTCTCAGGGAGGTTAATCCTTGGGGTAAGGCTATCCACGTTCTCTTTGTGCCATTTATTCACCTTTCCATTTTTTCCTCCCAAACTCTCATTTCATTGACAATTTCATTTTTTATTCTTGGCTTCATTTCTTCTATTCACTCCATCAGTCCATGTGGCCATGCATTATTTTATCTCCTCTTATAGTTGTTGTGGAGCCTCTCTCTTTGATGATTATTTCTTGGACTTCCCTTAGCCTCTCATATTTCATAAAACTTAGATTTTTTCCACCCACCTACCCCCCTCCCTCCCCAAGATGGCATACAATTCCATATAGGATCTACACATACATTCCTATTGAATACATTTTCATTATAGTCATGCTGTGTAGAACTAAAATAAATGGGAGAAATCACATAACAAATCAAAACATAATACACACACACACACAATCTGCTACATTCTGCGAATGAATTTCATATTTCTTTCTCTGAGTGTGGAAGGCATTTTGCCTTAGAAAACCATGGGGAATTTTTTTTTTTAAGTTCTTGCATTATTTCGAAGTTCCAAGTCTACCAGAAAAAACTCTCACACACTGTGGTTGTTGCTGTGCACAAAGTTCTCCTGGCTCTGCTCCTTTCACTCAGCATCAGATCATATAAGTCCTTCCAGGTCTCCCTGAAGTCTTCTTCTTCATCATTTCTTATGGTGCAATAGTACTCCATTACATCCATATACCATAATTTATTCAACCATTCCCCAATTGATGGGCATCCCCTTGATTTCAAGTTTTTGGCAGCTACGAAGAGTGCTGCTATAAATATTTTTGTGCATGTGGTACCCTTTCCCATTTTTATGATCTCTTGGGGATACAGTCCTAGAAGTGATATTGCTGGGTCAAAGGGTATGCACATTTTTGTAGCCCTTTGGGCATACTTCCAAACTGCTCTCCAGAATGATTGGATGAGCTCACAGCTCCACCAACAATGAATTAGTGTTCCAACTCTCCCACATCCTCTCCAACATTTATCATTTTCCTATTCTGTCATGTTTGCCAATCTAATAGGTGTGATGTGGTACCTCAGAGTTGTTTTGATTTGCATCTCTCTAATCAAAAGTGATTTAGAGCATTTTTTCATATGATTATAGATATCTTTAATTTCTTCCTCTGAAAATTTCCTGTTCTTATCCTTTGACCATTTATCAATTGGGGAATGACTTGCATTGTTGTACATTTGACTCTGTTCTCTATATATTCTAGAAATGATAGCCTCTCACATTTCATTATGCTGAACATGTTCTTTCAGTTGCAAGCAGCCTTCATTCTGGTGTTGGGATTTGTATTCTGGCCAGTACCCTCTGGCACTCTAGGATGGGTGAGGAAGGCTTTGTTTGATCCTGTTTCCCCTGTAGTCTAGATACCACTGCTGCTTCTGATCTTGAGGGGATGGCTGGTATTAGGCCTTCCTACCTTCCAACTCAATTCTCTCATTCATGTCTTAATCTCCTAATGGCACATTGTGAGTTCAGATCTCAGATAGTCCCGTCCACTATATAAGCCCCTCTATTAAGAGTTGGTTTTGCTTGCTGCTGTAGGCCGCTGGAGGATTTCAGAAGTCTTAATGGTCCTTGATCTCTCTTCACAGCCTTTCCAGTGCTAGTGACCAGTGGTGGGTTGGCCTTATCTCCAGTTGTGGCACAGAGGAGGTCTAGTCTCCAGGAACATTTACCTAGAGAGGCCAGAATACAGCTTCAGGTACCAGATTTTTGGAGCTGGTGTCCATAGCCCTGACTAGCCTTGATTACCTTTGCCAGAGTGTGCCATGGTTCCTCTCCTCTCCCTAACTCTGTTGATTTCTGGCCAGCTTATTGCAGATCACACTGGTTCTCTTTGGTTCAATCGCTACACCCCTCCTCCATCCTCTTGTGGCCCTCTTTTGGTTTATGATTAGTCTAAACGCAAGGCTTAGTGTACAGTCTTTCCAGATTTCTCAATCATTTTTTCTTGGACAATTTTCTGACACTGGGGGGTGCTTTTTGTGGAAGAGTTTGGCTTCTCTGTGACTTCTGATGTCTTTATCTTTACCACAAACTTAATCACCACACTCATGCCAGTCATTGTAAGGTACACCAACCTGGCAGGGTGCCATTCTTGGACACTTTCTTCCTAGAGAGCTGATGATTGTCCAGATCTGTTTTGTGTTCTCAGTCCCCAGATTTTAGCAGACAAGAGTGAGGAGAACCACACCTGTGTCGCTGTTGCTTAGACTTAGCTCTCTTCTGTACTCTTTTTGAGTCTTCTAGAGTGTCCCTTGTGCCTATGGGAGTCATTAGAATTAGAGAGTGGTCATCCCTCTTGTTAAGTCTCATAAGTTCTCTAGTTTGTATTTGATTCTTGCCCCAGGAAGACAAAAGACCTCACTTTTCAGTTATCAGGTCAGTTCTGAACAGCAAGTCGCCCACACACCCACACCTACACCCTGTGATGCACCTCTTCTTCTTCTGATACTCTGGATGATCTCTCCCTGATAAGCCCTATCTAGAGGAGCTTCCAAAGTGTTTCTCATTTCTAGGTGCAGATTCATCCTTCTCTTTCCCCTCCTCATCTGTGGGACATCCCCCACTCTATACCTTCCTGACCAAGAGTAGGTTACCCCATGGCCACTTCAGTTCTTTTTTTTCTGCCTTTGATATCATTCCTTTTAGGGCCATTTTTCTGTCCTTTGGCCATATCTAGACAGATGTTTCTCAAGATTTTTCATCTCCTGTAGGAGGGAGTCTAGCTCCACTCCTGGAACATAGGTGGTATGCACTTATCCATGTCAAAAATACCAACAAGACCAAATTCAGTTCATGTCAGTCCAGCATTTCTGCTGCTCCCCTTCCTGACGGAGATACAAGGACAGTCTCAAGGTCTCTCTCAGGAACTTTGGATTTGTCTGTGCACCATGGGAGACACTGGCACAGTACTGCTGAGCGTGGCATGCTCACATCAGAAGGGGTGATGTGCTCTATGAGCAAAGCAGAATTGAGAAAGTACAAAGTAAATGTAGGGTGTGCAAATTTGGAGTATCCACCCCCAAAATTCACAAGGACTATCTGTGCCTGTCCTGTGGTATAGCATTCTGAGCTCTTATTGGTCTGATCAGCCACAGTTAGAAATACTGAAATTTCACTTTATCATGGTGATGTCATTTTGGTCCTCTTCAAGAATGAAGAACAACAACCAACCCTATGTATATACGTACATACATATATACATACATATATATGTATATGTATATATATATATATATACACACATATATATATATTCTCTTTGAAATGTCTTAGCAAGATTCTGAGGATCACCTGGCAGAATGAGGTACCAGACACTGAAGTCCTTGCTGGAGCTGAATTGGCAAACATTCAGACCATGCTTCAGAGAGCGCAACTCTGATGGGCTGGCCACGTTGTTCGAATGCAAAATATACGTTTCCCAAAAAGTGTATTTTATGGGAAATTCACATGTGGTGGGCGATCATATGATGGTCAGAAGAAACGATCCAAGGACACTCTCAAGGTTCCTCTCAAAACTTTGGATTTGACTGTGCAACATGGGAGACACTGGCACATGAGATGATGTTTGCAAAATGCTTGTCCCTGGCACACAGTAGGCACATGGTATAAGGTAAATTTCAGGAAATCAAAGAGAGAAAGTGGACCAAGAAGGGCTTCATATAGAAGATGGATGGTCAATATTGAATGAAGCACAGAGGTCAGTTGGGAGGAGGACTGAGAAAAGACCATTAGATTGGGTGCTTAGAACATCAAGGCTAACGTGGGAGAGAGACAGCACTTTGGGGAAAGGGAAGATGAAAGTCAAGTTGTAAAGGGTTAAGTAGTGTGGTAGAGCTCTAGTCTTGGAATCAGGACGACTCATCTTCATGAGTTCCGATCTGGCCTCAGAGTTTTACTAGCTGTGTGATCCTGAGTCACTTAAGTCACTAAACTCTGTTTGCCTCAGTTCATCATCTCTAAAATGACCATAAGTAGGAAATGGGAAACCAGTTCTGTGTCTTTGCTCCTAAGCCCTCAAATGGGATGTAGAAGAGTCAGATATAACTGAATAATCACTAAGGAGTGAGTGAGAGAGGAAAATAGAAAGGTCAGCCAGAGGGAGTTTGCCTGAGAAAAGGACGTGAGATAGAATGATTGTTCAAAAGGTAAGGGGGGTTTAGGGAAGGCTTTCTTAAAGATGGGGGTGATGAATATGTTTGAAGTCCATAGTAAAGGGGCTAGCTTATAGAGAAAGGTTAACAATGTGAGGGAACTGTGTGTGGGGAATAGGTGAGTGTTGATTGTTGTGGAGAATAGGATGGGGGGGGGCAATCAAATGGCTGTGCACATGGTTGCCCTTTGAGAAAACAAGACTCCCAATTTCTTAGAGAATGGATGAGAGAAGGCATTGTTAAGATCCCATAAAGAGGTTCTGAGGAAAGAAGGCTGGCAGCTATTTATTCCACATTTATTAAGTGCCTACTACATGCCAGGCACTGTGCTTCGTAGGGGTTGTGCAAAAAGAGGTTAACAGCAGAATCTGCCCTCGAGGAACTCACAGACTAAGGGGGAGACAGCAAGCACACAGATAGTTACCTAAAAGGTGTAGAAAAGTCAGTCTGATACAGTTCATGGAATGAAGGCAGGAAAGGTGGGATATTGGTTGAGACTTGAAGAAACCAAAGAGGCCTGAATGAGGTGGCAGAGAATTCCAGCCATTCAGGAGAGCCAGAGAAAATGTCCAGAGCCTAGAGATAGAGAGTCTTCTTCCTGGAATATAAAGGAGGCCAGTGTCATTGGGTCAAAGAAAGTGGCAGGACATAAGTTGGAAGCAGACTGCAGAAGTAAGTGGTGTCTAGGTCATGATGGGCTTTTAAAGCAAAACAAACAAGTGTTTCTCATTAAAATTCTAGATGCCAGGAACAGAGTTAAGCCTGGGGATTTAAATACAAAAGAAGAATTCTCCTGTTCCCACGGAGTTTACATATTCTAGGACAAGACCACACACCACAGGAAGAGATTTTGGGCTAAAGACACCAGACACTGGGACAGGGTGGCAAAGTCAGTGAGAAGTTCAAAGTATGGCAGCCAGGTGCAAAATATGGAGATATATGAGCTGCCCCTCTACTTATGTGGAGGGTTGGAGGATATGAGCTCACACAAGGGTGGGGAAGAGAGAATGTGGGAAATGGAGAAGGAAAGAGATATGGGATAGCTTCTGTTCAGAGCTAGTTAGGGATTCAAGAGATGAATTATCAGTGAATAAAAGTATGGCCTTCCTAAAGTGATTGTTCATACATGAGTATACATAGTGATGTCAAGAATCATAACTCAGAACAAGTGAAAAGAAAAATGTTGTAAATTGTTGGGAACCTGAATAATCAGAAAAAGTCTAATGAATTCTTTAATTGCTCTAAAGTTCAATAATAGAAATAAAGAAAGCTAAAAGTTAAATATAGATTATAAATAGATGGTAAATGTTTTAATTAGAGTCATAATGACCAAAGAATGAAAAGAGATTTTTACTTCCATGAAGGAGAATTGCTCTAAAGTAATAGAAAAACTGAAAAAGTGACCCACCATCTGCTAGAAATCGAAGAAAATGAAATGGAAGAGCACTGAATGCCAAGTGCATTGGCTGAGCATATGTTCTACATGTAGCAGACTGGATAAATAGATGATCCCTCCCAAGTATCAAAGACTTTACAGATATGGCCACTCTCTTGTATGATGTCCATCAGTCTGCCTCTTGACTCCTAATCACCAATGTTTTGGAGTCCTAGAAGCATGGTGAAATAATTTTTTTTCATCAATAATGTCAATGTCTCTCTTGTGCATGAGCTCAATCTTCCACCGCAGGTCATAAAATATTATAATTTTACTGAATTAAGGAACTTTCCTTCCCCACATAGTTATTTTTGTTTCTCTATACTCCCACTGCATCCTAAGCTGTCTGCAGTCATCCTGATGAATATCTGGTCACTGAATCCTGATGGCTCATGAGGAGAAAGTGATGCTAATGACGTTGCACAGCCCTCCCTCACTCAAAACAAAGTCAAGTGCAAGTCATGTCCTCATTTCTCTGATGTCATGGTCTTCTTCAAAAATGAAGGATGAACATAACAACAACAACAACTTAAATAATACGATGAATAAATATATTCCTTGAATAATTGCAATCAATCATATAGCAATGGCAAGAGATGCTTTTGACCATGACATATCATAGCCAGTGTCATCTCAACCCTTCCCTATAAGAATAGAGAAGTCTTCTTCAGTTGGCGGGAAACAGTTTCATGCCACGCAGTTGAGGCCAGCTTGTGAATAATCTCTCTTTAGAATCCTTTCCATACTTTCATCTAATTAAGAATTTATTTCAGACTTTTAGGAAATATGCTTGATCATTCCTTTTTCTTTGTTCTTTCCTCAGTAGTCACTATTGATTCCTCCCTCACAACCCCCAAACAGAAGAATACACAGTACTTATCAGCTTCTCACAAAGTCTTCCTTGAATTTTCTTAATGTGTCACCTTGGACAATTGTAGGAAGGAATTTCAGATGACCTTATCTGTTTTCCCCATCTTTTTTTTTAATTTATGAATTTAAATTTTGAACATTCACTTTCATAAGTTTTCTCCACCTCCCTGCCCTACTCCTTTGCCATGACAGCATGCAATCTGATGGAGGCTCTCCATATACATTCATATAAAACATATCATCATCTTGATGTCATGGTCCTCTAGGAGAACAAAGGACAAACAAAACCTGTGAGTGAATAGCCTCTCCTATCCTCTTTTTCCTCTTCTCTCCTTTCCTCTCCTCTCCTCTGGTGCTTTATCTAGGGGAAGCTACAATTCCATAGCCAATAGCTGCCTTTCTCCTTTGGATTTACTGTCCACACTTCTTGCTCAAAGAATAAGCCTTAAGCCCAATTCACTCTGGACCTCATAGATTAGACACCAGGTCCCTACCCACCTAGTAAAGCATGATTGTAATTACTAAATATTAACTGTTTCTCTTCTACTCAGGATCCTTGAGGGTCTTCCCCTCACACTTTGATTTTTTTTTTGGTAATTTGTCTTTCTTTTATTAAGAGGGGCCATCCCTTGAGTAACTACTTAAAGAGGCCTCTTCATTGAATGTGTATATCTCACTGAAAGCAAGAATCTCTTAAGACCTTAGCCTAAAATGGCCAAGGTCGCACAATGCATCCTGGGCCTTCTCCAGTCATCCTGATAAGTATCAGGCCATTATATCCAGATGGATATGGAAGAGAAAGTGAGGCTGGTGACCTTGCATAGCCCTCACTCACTCAAATCAAAGTCAAGTACAAGTCATGTCATCATCTCCATGTCATGGTCCTCTTTCAGAATGACAGACAAACACAAGAACAATATATTTCCATATTACTCATGGTGTGAAGAAGTATTAGAAAGAATGTGAGGAATCAGGAGAAAGAAGAAATAAAATGATACAAGAAAAAAAAGAATAAATAGTATGTTTCAATCTACATTCTCCATAGTTCTTTCTCTGGGTGTGCATAACCTTTTCCATCATGAGTCTTTTGGAATTGTGTTTGTTGCATTGGTGAGAAGAGCTAAGTCTATCAAAGTTGGCCAACCCATGATATTGCTGTTACTGTCTACAATTTTCTTCTGGTTCTGCTCACTTCACTCAGCATCAGCTCATATAACTTTTTCCAGTTTTTTCTGAAGCCCATATGCTTACCCTTTCTTATAGCACAATTATATTCCATTCATATTCATAAATTTCAATCAATTCTCTATGTATTTGAGAAATGAGGTGTTAACCAGAGAAACTAGCTGTCAAAACATTGTTTCCTAGCTTTCTGCTTATCTTCTAATCTTAGTTGTATTGGTTTTATGCAAAAAAACTTTTCAATTTAAAGAAATTAAAGTCATCCATTTTGCATTTCTTAATGTTCTCTATGTCTTTTTTGTTCCTAAATTCTTCTGTTCTCCATAAATCTTAAGGTAAACTATTCCTTTTTCTCCTAGTTTGCTTATGGTATCAGTCTTTATATCTAAATTGTGTATCCATTTTGACTTTATCTTGGTATATAGTATCCTCCACGGATTCTGATACGTCTGATGGAGCACTTGCCTTTTCCCTAATTCCACTGGGCTAAGCTGTGACACTCATAAAGGCTATATAATGTTTTATGCAAATCCCTTCTCTGGGCTTCAGTTTCCTCTTCTAAGTTGTTGAGGGTTGGACTACATGAATTCTGGAGTCTCTCCCTTCTAAATCATGTGACTTCTGATGGTTAAGGAATTGGTGACATTCAAGGATGTGGCTGTGGACTTCACTAATGAGGAGCAGGGCCTCTTGGACCATTCTCAGAAAAAGCTGTACAAGGAGGTCATGCTGGAGAATGTCCAGAGCCTACCGTCCCTGGGTAAAGGGGATGTTAATTGTTAATTGATGTTAATTGTCAGGCCAAAATTTTCACAAGTGGCAGAGAATGGATCCATATTCTGGTGCATCTCAACAGAAGAAGCTTCTTTGAGTGCACACTCTTCTGCATGCACCAACTCTCCATCTGCTTTGATCTTTCCTTGTCACCTTATCAAGTTAAATAATTTACCATCAATCAGGTCTCTGACTTTGATGCCATATTCCTCTTCTGTGAAGGTGTCTGACAACTTCACTGAAAATGTCATGCTATAAAGAATGGGAGGGGATTCTAGCAAGGTGGTAGAATAGGACAGGAAATACTTGGCTTTACAAGAATCTCCTAAGGAAGAAAACAAATTGCCTCAAACTCTACACAATGTAAAATACCTAGGAGTCCAACTGCCAAAACAAAAACAGGAACTACATAAACCAAATTATAAAAACTTTTATATACAAATAAAATCAGATTTAAATAGAGAAGTATTAATTGTTCATAGGTATCCAGACTGACTTATATATTCAATGCCATTTCAATGAAATTACCAAAATGATTTTTTATTCCATAAGAAAAAATAATAAGAAAATTTACTTGGGAAAACAAAAATTCAGGAATATCAAAGGAAATAATGAAAAAAATATCAAGTAAGAAAGTTTGGCAGTACCAGATCTTATGCTCTATTTTAAGGCAGTAAGTATCAAAAGTCTCTGTTGCTGGGAAAGAAATAGAAAGATAGATCAATGGAATAGTATATATATATATATATATATATATATATATATATACATATATATATATATACACATATACACAGCAGCAAGAACACATAATAATGCTGTATATGAGAAGTCTAAAGACTTAATATTTTGGAAGAAGAATTCATTATTTGGTAAAAAACATTGTTGGGAAAATGTAAAGCCATGTGTTTGAAACTGAGTATACATAAATCGCACACAGACACATACATACCCATTTGTTTGTGATGGTAGCCAACTCTGAGGGGAGGGAGAAAAATCAAGAAATTTATATAGGAGATTTGCAGTTTCATGCACAATGATGCTTTCTATAGCACAATGTTACAGAAATCCTTGTTTCATTACACAAATTCCAAAAAAAAATTAAAAAGTAATTTGTCAACGAAGTGGAAATAGTTTATTTCACTGGCCTATGAATTCATATGACTTAAGTACCTTTTTAAACCTATGATGGACTATTAGCAACACTAGTATGGGTCAAATGAACAGCTTGTGTAAGGCATACTTAAAATTCAATATCATATAAATGTGGTTTCATAGTAATTTACAGAATATATTTCAAAATATTTGAACTGAATGCCAAAATATGTTAAGGAAAAACAAAGAATAAAAACCGAATAGTTATCACAAAAGGAGGATATGTTGCACATTAAAAGGTGTTTGAAAAGATAAAAAAAATGAAATTAGGTAAGGAGAGTTTAAATGGAGCAGTTATCACATAGAAATTAATTCTCTTGGAATTAGGTGGGCATGAGGGCAGGTAGTACTGGAACCTTATTCTCATGGGATTAACAGAAGAGGAACGGATATATTTAAGTAGAAGTATTTTAGAAAAAGAAATTAAACAGTTCCTGAGAAAAAAGCACCAGCAGCAGATGGATTTGAAAGGAAATATTACCAAACATTAAAGATCAACTAATTCCAATATTTAATCAATGATCTGGAAACACAGGCAAAGAAGGGGTACCACAAACTCCTTTTATGAAACAAATATGGTATTGATACCTACACCAGGAAGAATAAAAAAGAGAAAGAAAATAATGAACCAATTTCATAAATGAATATGGATTCAAAAATCCAAAGCAAAATACTAGCAACGGAATAACAACATATTACAAAGATTGCACGTTGAGTCCAATTTGGATTTATCCAAGGAATGGAGGGATACTTGAACTTACAGAAAATTATTCACATAATTCATTGTATGAATACTAAGTAACAAAAAAATCACATGGCTATATCAGTAGTTGAAGTATAAACTTTTGACCAAATGCAACATTTCTATTAAAAATCCTTGAAAATATAGGTAGTAATTGACTTTTCCTTACATTGATAAAAAAAAAAAAAAGATTTACCTAAACAAATCATCAAGCATTACTTGTAATGGGGATAAGCTAGAAGTCTTCCCAGTGAGATCAGGGGTGAAACAAGGATGCCCACTGTCACCTATTCTATTCAGTGTTGTATTGAAAATACTAACAATAACAAGAAGAGAATAGAAGTAATCAGAGGAGGGAATGAGGTAATAAAATTCACTTTTTTTGGTAGATATTATATACTTGCAAAACCCAACTTAATCAAAAAAATTATTAAAGCAGGTAATAGTTTTAGTAAAGTAGCATACAAACCCATATAAATCATCAGCATTCCTATATATCACCAACAGAACCATGCAAGAAGAGATAACCCATTGAAAATAACTCTAGATGGTATGTCATTCCTGGGAGTACAGCTGTGAAAACAAACCCAGGGAGCGGTTGGTCCTATAGAGTTTTCATTATTCCTTTATTAGGTTTTTGCATTTCCCCATCATTTTCATCAAACCAGTTTGGATATTTACATGTATTTACATGAGTAAATCAACAAATCTCTGAAAGCTCCTCAATTCTTTCCTGCTACAATGCTGCAAACCCTATGTTGGCTCAGTTTTCTCTCCAAGTTAGTAACAAACTGTTCTTCCATGGAGAATCTCTCAAATCTGTTGACATAACGTCTGGTAGGCATCTTGAGTTGTGGCTGCTGCTTTTGTTGAATGTGAATATTTAGCTTGGAGTGAATGAGTCTCCCATTGGTCCAGCACTCTGTGGTCACTCTCAGAACCTTGTCTGTCTCTTCTCCTTAGAACAATACAGTCTATTTGATCCCAATATTTGCTCCAAGAGTACACAAAGTTATGTTGCATTTCAGCTGGTAATGACAAGGTCATGAGCCCCATAAATCTCCAGTAACCATTGGTATTGCATATACTTATGTGTGTATATCATGATTGTTTGTTTTCTTCAGATTTAGAGAGCAAGTTTGAAGAAAATGAGGTGACTAGAAATCTTGGAAGCCTTCTGGAAAAACATGTCCTATACAGACTGATGAGGAATGTTCACTGGGACTGAAAGTTATGAGAAATCCAAGACTCTGATATCAAGTTAGATAACAATCCAAAGAGTGATTATGAATTTGATGAAACTGGAAAGAGATTCAGACAGTATTCTATCCTAAATAAGTGTAAGAAAATGACCTCTGGGAATAACTCTGTTCAGGATAGTGATATTTTCATACAGAGGTAACATCTTGGTGCACATCACAGAATCCACCCTGGAGAGAAGCCTTGTGAATGTAATCAACATGGCAAGGCTTTCACAATGAGACAGTCTTGCTGCCCATCAAAGAATGAAGAGTGGAAAGTTTTTCAGCGTAACAAATGTGGAAAAACTTTCAGAAGGAATTTCCATCTTGCTAGACATCTGAGAATCCACAGTTGAGAAAGTATGAGAATTATGAATGTAATCCATGTGAACAGTCTTTCAGGAAGAGCTCCTACCTCAGTACACATCAGAGACTCCATGCTGGAAAGTTTTCTTTCTTTGAATGCAATCACTGTAGAAGGGCTTTCACAGACAGGGCTAGTCTTCCTGTTTATCAGAGGATTCACACTGGACAGTAACATTATGAATGTAATTAATGTGGAAAGGCTTTCACAATGAGGCAGTCTTGCTTCCCATCATGGAATTCACAGGGAAAAGAAATCTTTTGAATGTAATCAATGTAGAAAAACTTTCACAGAGGCAGTATCGTGCTGCACATCAGATATTCCACACTGGATAGAAGCCTTTTTGAATGTGATCAGTGTGGAAAGGAATTCACACAGAGATGCATTCTTGTTGCATATCACAGAATCTATACTGGGAGAAGTCTTATGCATGTAATCAATATGGTAAGGTACTCCTTCAATTTTTCACACAGAGCTATCAAACAAAGGGGTTGGGGATTTGCTGCTAAAGATAGGATTTTACTTGAGACTTAAAGCCAGGCAGGTTAATGGTCAGAGCAGAGGGTGATGAGTATTCCACACCTGGGGCACAACCTGAGAAAATGGTGGGAGCTGAGAGCTGGAGGGTCTTGTGAGCGAAACTTCCAGCAGACCAATTTCCCTGGAGGAAGAGGAAATGTGGGATAGAAAGGTGTGAGAACACTGGAAAGGTGTGAGAGGGCCGAGTTATGCAGGGCTGTGGACACCAAGCAGAGCATTTTGTATTTGCTCCTGCAAACAGTGGGGAGCCACCAGAGCTTACCAAGTGGAGTAGGCAGGTGACATGGTCAGACCTGCACTTTAGGAAAATGACTTTGGGGCTGCACTAGAATGGAGAGAGACTTGAGGCAGGAAGACCTCCTTTCCCTGCATCTTCTCTGATAGACTATATGCGAGGTAATGGTGTTTTGGTAAAACCTGATTGAGAAACATTAAGGTGGAGTATAGAGAATGATTATAATTCATTATGATTTTGTAGACAAGGGGGCTTGTGTAAGTGGGGAGGGAAGCAGGCTACAGGTCTTTGTCTCCTGCCCTCAGGCACAGAACAATAACTAAGATCTCTGGGGAGTCCTAAATATGATTCATTCTGGGGTGGGCTGGATTCACCACCTCAAAGAAAGGAGGATTCTTTGCTTGGAGGCATCTCTGCATTATTGGGGCAGAGGTGGCAGCACCAAACACAGGCCACCCAACTAATTCAGGCTGAGTAATGTGACTTTTGGACTTTGTCCTTAGCACCCCCCTCCCCCCACTTATCTCCCACACCTGGACTAAGAGGAGGCCAAGCAAGCAGGATGGAACCAATTTTGAACTTACCTGTTGAGAAGTTCCCCTAAGATTAATATGTCCATTTTCCATGAGTCCATGTTAGCAGGCACATGCATTGGACACAGAATAAGCATGTTTGATGGAAAGATCTTGAAGTGAGCCAGTCTTGCTCATTCCCAGGTGCCTTTGATCACATTCACTGGCTGATCTTGTGTTTCACAGATAACACACAGAATGCAATGGAGTTTTTGGTCTCCAGCCTTAACAGGTTCATTCTAGATCCTGTCAGACAGGCAGACTGCTTCAGAGGGCTTAATAAACCTCACTTTATTCTAGTCTAGTCTTCTCAGAAAAGTTGCTAATAATGGAAGCATTAACTCCTACAGCATTCCCTAATCACCCTTCTCAAAGGGGCTGGTGAGAAAGGGAGGCAACTACCCTTACATCTCCATGGGGGTCAGTTGAATCAGGCACAGCTTGTACATCCTCTAAATCCCCTCAAGCCTCAATGGGGGCCAGTTGAGGCACACAGATTCCCATATGGGTTCCCCATGGATTCCCCCTCACTGACCATGCCTACTTGCTTTATAGGGCAAGAGACAAAGAAGGCAACTTGCCAACAATGGCCTCACAGGTTAACTTTAGTAATATTGTTATTTGGTGCAAATGTAGCAGATATCAATTATGTCACCCCTTATCTCATGGTGCAGTCTCAGTAGGACTTTGTCACTATAATTCTGGGAATTACTATCTAGAATCCTTGGAATTGTTCTGGGAGTTATAATCTAAAACTTGGACACTGCCATGGCCATAGATCCTGAGAAACTAAATTCTAAAAGGATAACAAAATCCTCCTTACATACACCTTGCCCTCCCCGCAAACCAGGTCAACCCAGCCTTGCAGACAACTGTTCCTACTAATCATCCTGTTTCTGTGTCTACCTGTTCCTGGAAAAGATCCACCCTTTCCCCCAACACCACAAACCTCCCCTTTGCTGTTTTCATGCATAAATCTCCCCCTGCTCCTCATGGGCTGTTGGGTTTTTGTATAGCACTAGTGTCTGGTTTTCTACTTTCAACCGAACTTGGATTCCTCTGCATTTCAAGGATGGGCTTCACCTGGTTGACAGAACTCAACCCTTGGAAGGAAAGAATTCATCAGACATTACTTTCTTCTTTCTACCATAGCCAAACTAGCTACACTCTCACACAAACTACAAAATAACTGACTTGTGTTACCAAATAGTTCTCTTGAAAATCTAGACTGAAGAATAAACAGACAATAAGTTCGAATCCGAAAGCAGCCTTAACACTTCAATGAGAGGCAATGTAAGGCCTGCTTTGTAAGAATGTGTGGGGTGGGTGGCCCATGATAGTTTCAAGATAGTTTGTAAGGTGCATGCCTACTGATCAGGTTTTTCAGAGTCAGCTTTCTGCAACGAAAGAACACAAAGTTTATAGCATCTTGATGTGGAGATTACAGCACTGATGACACGAGAGTATTAAGTAACCTTGGAATGAAGTGACTACTTTGATGCAGTGTACAGAAAAGAAACGAAGATTTGTACATAGCTTTGGCCATCCATTGGGAATTCACTTGTGTTTGTATGTCCTACCTGCCTGACAGTTTGGAAACAATTTGAGGTCAGGTTGAGAAACTGAAAGTGCCAGGCCTAGAGGCCTGTGTGGGCTACCCGAGTCTTCTTACCTCACCTCCGAGGTCTTCGGTTGGCCAAAACCGGATGCTCATATGAGAGAAAGGATGTTCCAGAGTCGAACAAGGGTTGAACTTTATTTCAGGGTCTCGGTTACAAGTGCAGGGGGGTCTTCCTTAGGAGGAAGAGGGGGAGATTTCCTAAGGAGGCTAAGATCTTAAGGGATTGGAAGTAGAAGTACAAGCGGGGAGAGAGGGGGAGGGGAGAGAGGAAAGAAGAGAAGCGGAGCCTACTGTCCTCTTGGCTCCTCACGTGCTAAGAGAGCTTTCAGGCTTCCTCAATCCTACTTAACCTTCAGCCGCATAGTTTGCATCTGAATACCGTGCTGTTAGGTAACTAGGTGTGCCCAGATCCGGGACAATCTCGAGGGCGGGGAGATCTCTCTCCCATCACGTTTCTCACGGGAAGAGGCAGAATTACTCGAGATAACTCGGTTCACCTCGATTCCCTGCCGTTTCCTGGGGGGGTCTCGTGAGAGCTCTAAGATTTAGAAGCTCCCACCTTTACCTGCCCGAGACTGTCCACATGGAATTGAGCTTCCAATCCCAACATGAAAGAATTTGCTACATTTAGAAGTGAACAAAGTTTGATGTAATTACTTGCATGAATACCAAAATCATTGTATAGTATTCATGTATTAATTATGAAAATTGAGAATCACTTCAGATACATTTTAAAAAACACATGGGTAATAGCTATCCTAAAGAAGTAATTGCTCAAAACAATCTACTCTATCTCAGGGGAAGAGAAAAAAGTAGCTATCACTCATGTTATGGTCTCAGATCTCTCAAAAGAAAATAAGACTAAAAAGTTTCACCAGGAAGTTATTATACTTAATGATTCAGTAGGTAGCCAAATTATATGAACATTCCATACATCTGTAGCAAATGACAAAATATCAATTCATCTCAATAGAATATGAGAAAAGTTGGATAGAACATTGAATAATATTGATGTATATTATTATATGATAGTTCAAAAGAGTAAACTTATTTCTCATTTTATCAGAAGAAATTTAAAAATAACCATGTGGTGGTACACCAAAACCAATTAGTACAGAAGAGCAGGAAGATAACCTGAGATTGGCAAAATAACAAGTAAGATGAAATAGGTGTTTGAAGAAAGTATTTTAAGTGCAATGGAGAAAGGTCCTCTAATACTGTGGAAGGAGTCCCCCTAGTCAAAGGCTTTACTCCTAGTTCCAGCTGCAGGCATTTAGGTCAGGCCACTCAGTTATTCTGAGCTCTTGGCCTGAGGTGTGAAGCCGGGACATGCAGTTCAAGATGACCCCAGAGAAGTTCCAGGGGATGTGGTGACTGCTGCAAGGAAGGTAAGGCCTCTCTTCTTTGTTCCTTTGTTTGAATGATTTTGGATCCAGCACTCTGCCATCCTGAACTTATGGCATGAATTGTAAAGTGTCATGAGAATCCTGCCCTGACTATGTCATAGGTCTATTGTGAAGTTCCAGTGACATTGTACACGAAGCCCTTAAATCATCCTGCTGATGGTGAGCTCCTCACCTTTTCAAATGATTGAGTTTGCCTCTCTGAGACTGAAAATTCTTCTTAGTGACTAGGGAAATTAAAGAAAAATCTGTTTCCTTCCTGCCATCAGAGAACAGAGGATATATTTGTGTGCGTTTCTTTATATTTGTTTATTTCTTCAGATGCAGGGACCACCACGTCTGAAGTGAATTAGACTACTACAGAACTAAGCATTTCTGTGAAAGAATCTTGCCAGCTTAGATTCAGGAGTGACGGCTCTTGTGCCTTCAGTCTGTGAGAAATCTGACTGACAGAAAGTTAGATAAAAATCCAAAGAAGCCCTGTAATCTGAATAAACCCACAAAGAAACTGACACAATATTGAGTTTTAAATCACTGTAAGAATATGACCTCAAGGAATGACTGTGTTCAGTAAATACAGGAAATGCTTTATTGGGCAGGCAGAGCTTGTTCAGTCTCATGAGAAGCCACTGAAATGCAAATTTCTCAAGGTAAGTCAGTAGGAAAAGGCCTTCAATTTCAGTTCAGCCCTCACTGGATATCAGCAATGTCATAGGTTGTTTGGTCTGTAACATCACATATACATACATACATACACACATACACACACACACACATATGTAGTGTCATACTTGGAAGCCAGGAAGACGTGGGTCCTAATCCCACTCTAGACACTGCGTGACTGGACGAATAATTGCCCTGAGCCTCAGTTTTTCCACCTGTAAAGGAACAGCTTCTCCCTTGCAGGATGGTTGTGAGGATCTTGAGATAATTTATCTAAAGTTCTTTGCCAGCCTTCAAGTGCCATAAATGTGAGTGATTATTTTTGTTCTGTACAATGGTGGTTTTTGTCACTGTATGACATGATTTTAGCCTACCTCCTTCAGCAAGCGAGGCAACAGGCCTTCTCTTGTAACAAATATTTTAAAAGAAAAAGGAAATAGAGGTTCAGCAATACCAGCAGACCCAGTGCCCTTGCAAAATCACCCTGGTGAAGGGAGGAAAGTGTCTATCCTCCAGCAGGAGGGCAGGTTCCCCTCACTCACATCAATTCTCCAGAGTCTGCCCGTGCTCCTCTAAAGGGCTCATGGTTGGTTGTCTTCTTTCCAGAGTACCGGTATTGCATTACATTTGTTTCTACAGCTGTCAGAATTGAATCCTTATTTTTTGCAACTGTTCTCTTGATTGAGTGAATCTGAAAGAAATAAAAAGGGGCCAGCAGCCACTCTTCTCTACTCGTCCATCAAGAAACAATTCTTAAGGGCCTACTATGTGTCAGGCACTATGCTAAGAGTCTTCTTTTCAGGTGGCCATCACTGCAGAAGCAAAAAGATGAGCTCAGAACATTCAGGAAGTGGGAAGCTTGGGACTCTGGGTCTGCCTCTTCACAAACATTCCCGGCAGAATCATTTGTTAAATACCCAAACTAAAAACCCACAGTCAGTCAGATGGAGAATAAGAGTAAACTGCAGTACACGAATGTGCAGTGCAGAGCAATCTAGTGCCATGAAAATTAGAAGGATTTACCCAGAGAAAGATGGAGGACATCAGTGTATGATAGAGAGTGAAGCAACCAGGTCTCAAGGAACGACAAACAACACTTTGGCTGCCACTATGTAGTGAAAGACAACATCAAGAGATGCAAGTCACAGTATGACAGACCAAACAAAGGGAATGAATTGGATGAAAGCAAAAACAACGATGGCCACCTGGTTCAGGGTAGAGCTAAGAGTTATCAAACAATGGCGATTTAAAGGCAAGTGTACGATCGTCTACAACCTTTGGGTGGTTTAATTGTCCATGTGACATATTTTTTCTCACTTTCTCTTCCTTAGTCTTTTGTATACATTAGAAGGTTTGATGTTGTCAGAATTGGTTGTGAAGGTAAAATTTAAATTTATAGGATTACAGATATAGAACAGAGAAGACTCCCCTGGAAGTCAGTCAAGGAGTGTAAACTCCTCATTTTACAGATGAGGAATATGAAGACCCAGAGAGGCTGGTAACTGACTCCAAGCCCCAGCTCTCTACATGGAAGTTTCACTTTACCGTCTTGTTTTCACAACAGCCATTTAATGGCACCTAAACTGTTCAAGCTAATCCTACGTCGTGGCAATGAGAACTAGGTTGAGCATAACAAACCAATAAGGACAAGCGTAGTGCACAAGACAGTTTATACCCTGACTTCCTCCCCTCTTTGTGTAGGAAACAGCAGGTGTCATCAATTATGGAGAATTAATTAATAGCATTGACTACAATTCATCAAGATTACTAGAGCGTGAAGTATTCCCATCATTTCCATCTCTTGAATAGGCCTGTTCTTTCCTCTGACACGCCCACCCCTCTCATGCAGGCTCTCATGACCCACCGCTTTGCAATGGATGCTGGTGGGTCTGCCTGCCTTAAGTTACTCACTCCCCACTCCAATCTTGTCCAATTCAGTCATTAAAAAGATGTTTTAAAAACCCAAATCTACTCATGTCACCACCAGCACCAGTAAATTCCAATGGCTTCCTATTGTCTCTAGGATCAAATACAAAATGCTTTGGAATTCAAAGCCCTTCAGTATGTAATCCCCTTCCCTCTTTCCAATATATACTCTTCAATCCAGGGACACTGGCTTTTTGACTGTTCCATTAATAATACACTGCAAGCATTTTCTCTGGCTGTTCCCCATGCCTGGAATGCTCTCCCTCCTCTGTTCTGACTACGGACCGTCCCTGTTTCCTTGAGGTCCCAACTAACATCCCACCTCCCATAGGAAGCCTTCCTCTATCCCCCTGAAATTCTTGTGCCTTGCATCTGGCAATTATTTCCTATTTGTGCTGTCTATAGCTTCATTTCTATATATTTGTTCGCATGTTGCGTCCCCTACTATATTGTAAACTCCTTGATGCCAGGCACTGTCTTTTGCCTCTTTCTGTAAACCCAGTACTTAACACAGTGTCTTGTACACAGTAAGCACCTCATAATTGTTTATTGAATGTTTAAAATAATGTAGTCACTGTGAATAAAGTCCTCAAAAATGGGCTATCTTTGTTCACCATCACTTCATACCAGTCTTTTCCTGCTTCTCTGAAATTTTCATACCTTCCTCTTTTTATAACAAATATTCAAGGGCATTCATATTACCACAGTTGGTTCAGGCATTCCTTCCTCAATAGTCACCCAATTTTGTTTCAGTATTTTGCTATCAAATAATATGCTGGGATTATTTTTTACATAGATGACCTTTTATTTTTTTAGTCTAACTCAAAGTAAAGTGTTAGTGAATTTTTTCATGTAATTCCAAATTATTATTGTCCAGAAAGTTTGGACAAATATAAGGTTTTACCAATCATCTATTAGTTCATCTTCCAGTCTGACCATAGTACCTTTAACATGGTTAGTTTCCAGTATTTTTATTAGCATTTTGACAAGCTGCTGGGTATGAGACAGAGGTGAATTTTTAAAAAATGTTCAGATTTCTCTTATTAGTAAATGATCATTTTGATAAGGTTATTGATCATGTCCATTTCTTCTTCAAACTGTTCAATTCACTTACCCAATATTTATAAATGGTTTTGGGGCATAAAAATGTGAATCATTTCTCAATATATCTGTCACATCAAGCTCTTGGGGCATTTTGTACAAATTTTTTTTTTCCTCAATTAGCAGTATGATTTTTTTAAGCAACTGAGTTAATTTTGTTTCTATGAAAACTTTTTAAAAATTTTACATACTTAAAGCTGTCTCAGCTTCTACGATTTTCCCTTTATTACTTAAGAATTCTCCCCTCAAAGCTCCTCGGAAATGAAAAAAAATAGATATGATCAGGAAGGATGAGAAACAGCTGAACTAAACAAATACAGTGTTTCATGAACCTGAGAGCAGAACTTCCTTGAAAAACAATTTCTTATCTGATAAAAATTGCTGGTAAATCAAGAAAGAGGCTTAGGAGAAAACAGGTTCCTACTAGCATCTTATATTACATAGGACAACGAAATCAAAGTAAGTCCATGAGAGGGGAAAAAAAGCAGCAAGATCTGAATTTAAGGAATACAATATGGAATGTTGAAAAAGGCCAGATAAGATCACTTTCACTACTTTGACCAAGAAAAGCATTTTCAACCTTCAAAAAAAAGGTACAAAGGTACAAAGAAAAAGTCGTTTCAAATGCACCAAACCAAAACGATTTCACACAGATAAAAACAGCAATACAAGGAGGATGAGGACTTAAACAAATAGGCCAAAACAAAAACAACAAACCCAGAAAAGCGAACATTTGCATTAAATATTTCAAATTAGGCTCTGCTCTCCAACAATATCTGGGTAACCAACAGAAAGACTTAATAGCAAAAATCATTACCCAGTGAATAAGGTGGTCAAAGGTTATGTCCAAGATTCCAAGGGTCCCGCCACTTAAATGACTTACGGTAAATCCCATCAGCCTCCTTGTCAATCACTCACCTGGACAAGGGCAACTTGGAGCCCTGGTTTCTGGGATGCATGGTGCTTCTGTTCTCCCCAGCTGGGAGAGGACAGCTATTTTGGGAACTGGAAAGCCTGCTCATGGGAATAGAAATGGGAAACCATTGGGAAAGAAATCCATTTCAATTCAATCAGCCTGTAACTCACAGATTGTGAATCACAAGTGAAGAAATTAATAGATGAATAAGGCTTTATTAATAATTATTACTTCTTAGTGGATAATTTCAACTATACAAGTATCTTTGTAGGAATACTCATTGCATTAAGCTCAATACTAGAATGCTTTTTCTAAAGGCTAAGTTCCTTTCTTTTAAGTGGGTAAGTTCCTCTTTCCAGTAACTGTAGAAATTGACATGTATCAAAAAACTAGCATCCCTAAATATGTCTTTCTCCAGAACAAGATTTCTAAGGCAATCTCGCCTTGGCAGGAAGAATGATAGACCGTAACACCAATCATGACAGTACATCTGAAAACTGCTGCAGTGAGTAATTTCAAGGATCTACTCGCGTCATATAAAGAACTCTATTCAGCAATAAACTAAACATTGTTCAACAAAGCATAACATTCATAGCAACATCCTTAATCAATACCAAGTATCCAAGTAAAGTCCGCATCATCCACCCCTAGGTCATGCTAAGAACAATCTTCTTAATCCGCACCAAGTGTCCAAGTAAAATCCTCTTTCATCTTAACTCCTGCTTGACTTCCAAGTCCCATGGCTCTTCCTCTGTGGGCTGACCACTCCTGACTCTCGCCTGGATTCACAGGTAGGCAGCTCTCTGCTCCTGTTCCATGTCTCAACTCAGGGAAACTGCTCCACTCCACAGCTTCTGCCTCTGGGAAAACAGAGCTTAACAGGACAACAAAAATATTGACACACACCACCAGCACCGTCGTCTCAATTCAACTCCAAAGTCCAGAACAGCTCTCAAAAGAGGCTTAGCCTCATGGGCATACTTCTGCCCTACAGCTGAATTCACTTTCAAAGTTCCCAGGCTCCTTCAGTAAGTCTGCCCCCAGAGGTCTCTCTCAGCCCAGAGGTCTCCACCAGCTCTCTTGTTCTCTCCTTCTCATCTACTGCTCACCCCTTCAAAGCTGGTTCTCTGCTTGTTTGCTTTCTCAACACCAGCTCTCTCTTTATATACAGTTCTACTCAGTATCTGATTGGCTAGAACCCACATGTACATATCTGATTGGTTAAAACTCAAGCCAGAAAAACATCAAAGATCCTACTTAGCTTGCCTTTACGTAGACCTTTACAGGTCCTAATCCCAAAGAATCCTAGTTTTTATAGTTGTTACACCCTAGAAATATCCCATATGCCCCCCAAATACCCACATTCCAAATACTGGCTATGATCCCAAGGTACACTCAACTTGCTTCAGGAGGAACCTGCCCATGAATAAATGACATTTTCCCAAATATTTAGATCTAACTTTATTTGTATAAAAAAGTGTTTTGCAATTGTGTTCACAGTTCCTGGGTTTCTCTTGGCACATAAACCCCCAAATATTTTATATAGTCTAGTTATTTCAAATGGAATTTCTCTATCTCTTGCTGCTGAGCTTTACTGGTAACATAGTAATGCTGATGATTTCTGTGGATTTTATATTCTGCAAATTAACAAACTAATTGTTTCAAGTCAGTTCTCAGTTGATTCTCTAAGTATGTCATATCATCTGCAAAAAATGAGTTTTGTTTCTTCACTGCCTATTCTAATTCCTTCGATTCCTTCTTCTTATTGCTAAAGTTAACATTTTTAGTACAACATTGGATAAGAGCATCCTTTCTTTACCCTTGGCCTTACTGGGAATGCTTCTAGCTTATCCCCATTACATACAATTCTTTTCATTTTAAGGCCAACTCCCATTTATTCCTATGCTTTCTAGTGTTTTGAATAGGAATGGGTGCCGAATTTTGTCAAAAGCTTTTTCTGAATCTATTGCCATAATCCTATGATTTGTTAGTTTTATACTGACAGTTTTCTTAATATTGAACCCCTGCATTTCTGCTAAAATCCCACCTGGCCACGGTGTAATTCCTGATGATAAATTGTTGCAATTTCTCTGTTAATGTTTTATTTAAAATTTTTGCATCAATATTCATTAGGGAAGCTGCTGCATAATTTTTTTTCTCTGTTTCGGCTCTTCCCAGTTTTGGCATCAGCACCTTATTTGTATCACAAAAGGAGCCTGGCAGGACTCCTATACCTATTTTCCCAAATAGTTTACATAGTATTGGAATTAACTATTCTTTAAATGTGTGGGAGAATTACTTGTAATCCATCTGGCCTTGGAGATTTTTTTCTAAGGGAGTTCATTAATGACTTGCTTGATTTTTTTCTAAAATGGGATTATTTCTTCCTCTTTTAATTTGAGCAATTTATATTTTGTAAATATTCATTCATTTCATTAAATTGCTATAGAGTTGGGTAAAATGGCTACTAATCATGGCTTTAATTTCCTCGTCATTGGTGGCATATTCGCTCTTTTCATTTTTTGATACTGGTCATTTGGTTTTCTTCTTTTTTGTAATCACATTAACCAAAGGTTTATCTTTTATTTTTTTTCCTGAAAACCAGCTCCTAATTCTATTTATTACTGTAGCATGCGTTCAGGGAAGACTAGTACCTCTGCTGTGAAAGCTCCCAAGCCCTTCTCGGCAGGGCTTTCCACCTTTTGTGTCCACTTGTATCTAACTTACACCTGTGACTCCAAGAAGCGGTAGCATGCGCAGTAGCCACAACTGGGAAATCATTTGGCACATGAGCTAAATGAGGCTGACATTAACCAAGGAGTCTCAAAACCACTGGTGAATGAAGATGTCCACTCCAAACATGTGAAGAATTCTCCTGGTGGAATGGGTGGATGAGAACAATTTGTTTCTACAGCCATGAAGGCAGCTGAAGCAGGTGCTGTGAACAACCCAGAGCTTGATTAAGCCAAGATATACCAAGATCATTCACTGGCCATCTTAAGCTAAACCAGTCATCTTGATTCAGTCCTGTCACTCGACTGTGATGACTGGAGGAGAGAGGAGGCCAATGACTCTCTGTACAAGTCTGCCTCACTTAAATCCAATTTACCCACAAATCAAGGTATCACCCATGCCATTTTGCCAATCTCAAATTCCTGTGGTGACAAGCAGGTGTGGATACACTGAGAGCTCTAGTCACAATCCTGAATACAGGGGGCCCAGGTCATATGCTTGTTGTCTCACTGGAAGCAGCAGTGGGATTTGCCAGCCCCCCCAGGTAACTGAACAGTCTATTAAGGATCGTATTGCTCATCTCTTGGTGTGAGGAAGTGGCTAGAAAGAGTGCCATAAAGTCAATGCAACTAAGATTAAGAGGGAAGCAGAAAGCAGGGAAAGAATTTTAACAACCAGTGCCTCTGATATAGGTCTCATTTCTAAAATATACAGAGAATTGAGTCAAATTTATCAGAATACAGGTCATTCTCTAACTGATAAATGGTCAAAGGATATGAACAGGCAGTTTTCAGATAAAAAAAATTAAAGCTATATATAGTAACATGAAAACAGGCTCTAAATCACTATTAGAGAAATGCAAATAACTCTGAGGTACCATATTACATCTATTAGACTGGCTAACATGACAAAACACAGAAATGATAAATGTTGGAGAAGCTATGGGAAAATTGGAACAGTAATGCATTGTTGGTGGAGTTGTAAACTACCCAAACATTCTGGAGAGCAATTCAGAACTATGCCAAAAGGGCTATAAAAATATGTGTAACCCTTTGACCTGCAATACCATATTTAGGGATCTATCCTAAAGAAATCATAAAAATGAGGGAAAAAACTCACATGTAAAAAAATATTTACAACAGCTCTTTTTGTGGTAGCCAAGAATTACAAATTGAGGGGATGGCCATCAATTGAGGAACGCCTGAACAAGTTGTGGTATACCAATATAATGGAATACTGTTGTGCCATAAGAAATGATGAGCAGGTGGAATTCAGAAAAACTTGGAAGGACTTAAAGGAATTGATTCTGAGTGAAGTGAGCAGAACCAGAAGAACACTGTACACAGTAGCAGCCACACTGGGTGATGACATGGCTCTTCTCAGCAACAGAAGGATCTAAGGCAAGTCCAAAAGGCTCAGAATGGAAAATGGTATCTATGCACATTCAGAGGAAGAACTATGGAATCTGAATGCAGATCAAGGCAAACCATCCGTTCTCTAGGTTTTCTGTGTTTATTTGGGTTTGTCCTTCCTTTTTCGTGGTTTGTACCATTGGTTCTAATTCTTCTTTGCAACATTACTAAGATGAAAATGTTTAATATGAATATATCAGATTGCACAGTGTCTTGGAGAGGGGAAGGAAGAAAATTTAACACTCAAAAGTTTATGGAAACGAATGAGGAAAACTAAAAATGAATTTTTTAAAAAGGGGGAAAAAAAAGGAAATGTACCCTAAAAATCATCTGCTTACCAACCCTGGCCTGACTACCATGGAAGATAGGGAATACCACTCCATGGTCAAAACATACACAAAAATGTACAATAATGTTTGCAAAAAAAGATTCCACTTTAAATCAGTACATGGAATGCGTGCACTAAAAGTCATTTTCCTAAAGCCCAGCTCTGACCATATCATGCCCCTCTCCCACTTAATAAACTCCGGTGGCTGCCTACTGTTTCTAGGAGCAAATACAAAATGCAGTAGGGCATTCAAAACCCTGCATAACTAGGCCCTCTCCTATCTTTCCATTCTTCTTACACCTTTCTCCCCATTTCCTCTTCCATTCAGTGACACTGGCCTCTGGGAGATTTCACTGACAAGACCCTCCAGCTCTCAGCATTTTCTCTGTCTCTCCCCCATGCCTGGGATAATCACCACCCTCTGCTCTGATCACTGACCTGCCTAGCTTCCTTTAAGGCCCTGGTAAAATCCCGCCTTTGGGAGCAAGTCTTCTCCAAGCCCTCTTAATGCCAGTCTCTTCAATGCTATCTATGCCCCATCTGTCCTGTCTATACCTCACTTTGTACAGATTTGTAGGTTGTCTCCCCCTACATTGTAAGCTCCCTGAGGCCAGGGACTGTCACTTTTTCTATCTTCAGTGCTTAGCATAGAGCCTGGTACATATTGGGGTTGCTCTGGTGTTCACTCCTGTCTGACACTTCCAAGGACCACTGGCCAGAGGCTTCATTTGACATCATTTGATGACCTTGCTGAAGTCTGCTGGGATTTAGAAACATCTGATTAACAAGTGGCACCCCTTTCACTGGTTGAGGGTTCAGTTATGACATTCATGCAATACATGTGACAATCATTTGCCTTTGATCATTTCCCCATTTCCTTTAAAAAGGCACATTACCTTAAAAAAATCAATAGGTCTCAAATAAAAGAGTATGATTTACAACATCCAATGCAACTGGTTGAAGAAAATGGGTTTCCTCTGAGTATTAAGCAATGTGAGCAAATTTCCCGTGGGTAAGATCTGGCATTCTGTGTCTCTGTGTCTTTCTCTTTTTTATCTCTCTCTCTCTCTCTCTCTCTCTCTCTCTCAGTTGAGCTATACATGATTTAGCCAACTAACTTTACTATGAGACTAAGGATCCAAGGAATGACAGGCATGAAAATAGTCAGTATGTCCATACTGATTTAATATTTGCAAAGCACTTAACAAATATTGTTTAATTAAATCCTCATTTCAACTCTGAGAGCTAAGATGCCCTTATTGTCCCCATTTACAGAAGGGGAAACTCAGGCAGGATCAGATGACATAACTTGTCCAGGGACATGCAACTAGGAAGTACCACAGGCTTAATTGGAATTCATGTAGCCCCTTAAAGAAAGCATTACAGAATTAAAGTCCAAAAGATACTAAGACATTTAAAGAAAGAATTTTTCTGCCAGCAAAGAACAGGAAACAGTATGAGTAGCAATTGATGGGGGAGTGGCTAAAGAAATGAAGTCTATGAATGTCATGAAATAAAGAGGAGGGATGGCAAATAATAGGATTGCAGAGAAAAAAGCTTAAACGTATATGGTTTTATGTACAGGATGAAATTTGGGGATGTTTAATGAGGTCTCTTTTGGTGGAAGGTCTAATGAAGTCTGTGCTGCAGCAGGAGGCTTTCCCTTGGTAATCCAATCCCAAAGCTTTTTCTCCAGCATGATTTCTCCAAAGTACAGTTAAGTAGAATCTCACGTGGAAGCCCTTTCACACCCCCTGCCTTTATCCGCCTTCATTCCACTAGGAACAAGGTTGTCTACTGATCACCATCCTGCAGAGAAAAGCATGACCATTTAAGCACATTGGTGAGGCTTCTCTCCACAATGAATCCTCTGATAGAAAGTTAAGAGGTGATCTCTAGCTAAAAGCCTTCCCACAATGAGACCAAAGGGAATTGCTCCTCAGAATAGTTTCTCTAATTCTCAAGAACCTCTGAACTCCATTTGAATGCCTTTTCTTCTTCATGACAATGATCAGATTTCTATCCCGTAAGACTTCTGAGAAGGGAAATGATATGATTGTTGCCTAAAGCCATCACCACCTTGATTATATTCATAAGGTTTCTCCCAAGACTGGAAGCTCGTGATACATATGTTAAGAGTGGTAATTAAAAGCTGTGACACATTCATGACAGTCATGAGGGTCACTTCCAGTGGGGAGTCTATGATGTTTCACTAAATCTGAGATCAGTGGAAATCATTCCACATTTATTACATTCCTAAGACTTCTGTTTACACTACACATTTTCTGGTGAATAGCAAGACTGGAGGCCTATCTAAAAGTCTTTCCACATTGATTACATCCATAAGGCTTCTTGACTGTGTAGATTCTCTGATGTGCAGCAAGAATGTATCTGTGCAAAATCATTTCCATGCTGATGACATTCAGAAGGCTTCTCTGAAATGTGGATTATCTGATGCACAGCAAGATACCACCTCATTATGAAAGGTTTCCACATGGATTACATTAAAAAAAGTATCTCTCCGTTGTGGATTGTCTAATGTGCAGCAAAATGGAGATCTTTTACGAAAGTCATTCCATCCACTGTGGATTCTCTAATGGTTATGCAGCCAGACTCTGCCTCTTTGTAAAAGTTTTTCCACATTGATTATACTCATAAGGCTTCTCCCCAGTGTGGATTCTCTGATGGTTACAAAGATGGCACCTCTGTAAGAAAGTCTCTCCACACTGATTACATTCAAAACATTTCTCTCCATCCTGGATTGTCTGATGGTAAGGAAGAGGGAGCTCTTTCTGAAGCGTTTTCCAAATTGATTATACTGAAAAGGTTTCTCTGCACTGTGGATTACCTGCTGGGCAGCAAGATACAGTTTAATTATGAAACCCTTTCCACATTGATTTCATTCATATGGTTTCTTTCCAATGTGGATTCTCTGATATGCAGCAAGATGGGCGCTCTTTCTGACAGCTTTTGCACACTGATTACATTAAAAGATTTCTCTCCACTGTGGATTCTCTGATGGGCATCAAGACTCTGCCTCCTTTTGAAACGCTTTCCACATTGATTACATTCAAAAGGTTTCTCTCCACTGTGGATTCTCTGATGTGCAGTAAGACTGGATCTCGTTCTGAAACTCTTTCCACACTGATTACATTCAAAAGGTTTCTCTCCACTGTGGATTCTCTGATGGCCAGCAAGAATACTCCGCTCTCTGAAAGCTTTTCCACATAGATTACATACGTAGGGTTTCTCTCCAGTATGGATTCTCTGGTGTACAGCAAGATTGCCCTTGTCTGTGAAAGCCTTTCCACAGTGATTACATTGATAAGGTTTCTCTCCAGTGTGGATTCTCTGATGAGCACTAAGTTTGCTTCTGCTAGTGAAAGCCTTTCCACACTGATTACACTGATAAGGTTTCTCGCCAGTGTGGATTCTCTGATGTGCAGCAAGATGGTACCTCTCTATGAAAGTCTTTCCACACTGATTACATTCAAAAGGTTTCTCTCCACTGTGGATTCTCTGATGAACAACAAGACGGGAGCTCGTTCTGAAACTCTTTCCACATTGATTACATTCAAAAGGTTTCTCTCCACTGTGGATTCTGTGATGGACAGCAAGACTGCCCCTATTTGTGAAAGTCTTTCCACAGTGATTACATTCATATGGCTTCTCTCCAGTGTGGATTCTCTGATGTCCAGCAAGACTGAACCTATCTCTAAAAGCCTTTCCACATTGATTACATTCAAAAGGTTTCTCTCCAGTGTGGATTCTCTGATGTCCAGCAAGACTGCCCCTGTCTCTGAAAGCATTTCCACAGTGATTACACTCAAAAGGTTTCTCTCCAGTGTGAATTCTCTGATGAACAACAAGACGGGAGCTCGTTATGAAAGTCTTTCCACATTGATTACATTCAAAAGGTTTCTCTCCACTGTGGATTCTATGATGGACACAAAGACTCTCCAGTCTTGTGAAAGCCTTTCCACATTGATTACACTCATAAGGCTTTTCTCCAGTATGGATTCTCTGATGTACAGCAAGACTTCCGCTGTCTGTGAAAGCCTTTTCACAATGATTACATTCAAAAGGTTTCTCACCACTGTGGATTCTATGATGGGAAATAAGACTCTCCCTCCTCGTGAAAGCCTTTCCACATTGATTACATTCATAAGGCTTCTCTCCAGTGTGGATTCGTTGATGTGCAGCAAGATTGCCCCTGTCTCTGAAAGCCTTTCCACAGTGATTGCATTCATAAGGTTTCTCTCCAGTATGGATTCTCTGATGGGCAGCAAGATGGCACCTCTGCAAGAAAGTTTTTCCACACTGACTACACTCAAAAGGTTTCTCTCCGTTGTGGATTCTCTGATGGGTATCAAGACTCTCCCTCTTTGGGAAAGTCTTTCCACAGTGACTACCTTCATAAGGCTTCTTTCCAGTGTGGATTCTCTGATGTGCATTAAGACTGGAGCTCTGTGTGAAAGCTTTTCCACACTGATTACATTCAAAAGGTTTCTCTCCACTGTGGATTCTCTGATGGGCAATAAGACTCCGCTTTGTTGTGAAAGCCTTTCCACATAGATTACATACATAAGGTTTCTCTCCAGTATGGATTCTCTGATGTACAGCAAGATTGCCCTTGTCTGTGAAAGCCTTTCCACAGTGATTACATTGATAAGGTTTCTCTCCAGTGTGGATTCTCTGATGGGCACCAAGTTTGCTCCTGCTAGCAAAAGCCTTTCCACATTGATTACACTCATAAGGTTTCTCTCCAGTATGAATTCGCTGATGTCCAGAAAGCTGGGAGCTCGTTCTGAAATTCTTTCCACACTGATTACATTCAAAAGGTTTCTCTCCACTGTGGATTCTGTAATGGGCAACAAGATTCTGTCTCTTTGTGTAAGCTTTTCCACATTGATTACATTCATAAGGCTTCTCTCCGGTGTGAATTCTCTGATGGGCAGTAAGATTGGAACTCTGCGTGAAAGTTTTTCCACACTGATTACATTCAAAAGGTTTTTCTCCACTGTGGATTCTATGATGAGCAACAAGACTCTCCCTCCTTGTGAAAGCCTTTCCACACTGATTACATTCAAGAGGGTTCCCTTCCCTGTGGTTTCTCTGATGACCAATAAGGAGAGATCTGTAGCAGACAGTCTCCTCACATTCATGGTATTCATAAAACTTCTCCTCAGTATGAACCTTATGAGATTTATTAAAATCTGAGTTACAACTGACGGCCTTCCAGCACTGAGGACATGCATAACTTTTCATTCCAGGGTGAAATCTAGTATAACAAGGAAAAGAGGAGTGACAGGATGAATCTCCTTCCCATCCATTATATTCACTAGGCTCCTCTCCAATAGGAATTTGCTGATGAGTAATGAGCGCAGAGTTCTGACCCAAGGCCTTCCCAGCTTCATTTCTTACACAAAGCATTTCTCCAGTCTCACTTTTCTGACGTCTCATAAGGTCTGAACTCCAGTTCCAGGCCATTTCCCATTGATTACCTGGATACAGTGACATTTCAGGAGCCTTCTCATAGGACTGAAAAAGCTCTACCTCTTCAGTAAAGCATTTGCTGTATTCACAGTCCTGAACACAGTCATTCCCTGAGGTTATTTTCTTGTAATCATTTAGGATACAAGACTGTCTGAATCTCTTTCCAATTTCATCAATTTCACAGTCACTCTTTGGATTTTTATCTAACTTGACATCAGAGTCACAGATTTCTCTCAGCTTGAAGTCCCAGGGACCATCACTCATGAATCTGTGCAGACCATGTTTTTGCAGAAAAATTTCAAGATTTCTAGTTACTTCATCTTCTTCAAACCTGCTCTCTGAATCTGAAGAAAACAAACAATCAAACATATATACACCAAAAGATATACACATATAAGTATATGCAATAGCAATGGTTACTGGAGACTTAGGTGGATCATGACCTTCTCATTAACAGCCTAAATGCAATAAAACTTTGTGCACTCTCAGAGCAAACACTAGCATTTAATAGACTGTATCAGCGTAAGGAGAAGAGACAGATTCTGAGGGTGACAAAGCAGGTGTACACCACAGAGTTCTGGACCCATCAGACGCTCATTTACTCCAAGCTAACATTCACTTTCAACAAAAGCAACAGCCACAAGGCAAGATGGTGACCAGACTTAATTTCAACATTTTAGGGTGATTCTCCATAGGACAAACATTTGTTGGAGAGAAACTTGGAGAGAAAACTGAGCCAATACAGGGTCTGCAACCTTCCAACACAAAGGTGAGGAGCTTTCAGAGATTTGCTGAATAGCACCACACTTATGCATCTAGGCCAGAACACCTGTAAACATTCAAAGCGGTTTGATGACAATGGTGAGGAAATGCAAAACCTAATAAAGAAATAATGAAAATGCTATAGGGCCTACGAGTCCCTGGGTTTGTTCTTGCAGCTGTTCTCCCAGGAATCACATACGATGCAGAGTTTTTCAAATGGGGTTATCGCTTACTATCTCTTCCTGCATGGTTTTGTTGGTGATATAGAGGAATGCTGGTGATTTACATAGGTTTAAATTATACCCTGCTTCTTTGCTAAAATTATTCAGTGCTTTAATAAACTTTTTGATTGAGTCTTTGGGATTTTCTAAGTATATCACCATATCATCTGCCACAAAAATTGAGTTGTATAAGCTCATTCCCCATTCTGATTACTTCTATCTCCCCTTGTCTTCCTACTGTATTTCCAATATAATAGTGAATAGTGGAGGTGACAGTGGGCATCCTTGTTTCACCCCTGATCTTCCTGGAAGGCTTCCAGTTTATCCCCAATGCAAATAATGCTTGATGATACGTTTAGTTAAATGCTTTTCTTTTTTAAATCAATTTCAGGAAAAATCTATGAATGCTTATAGTTTCAAGGATTTGTAATTGAAATGAAGGTTGCATTTGATTGAAAGCTTATACTTCAGTTATTAATATAACCCATGATTTTTTGTTACTTCAATTGATATAATCAATTATGAGAAATTTATCAGTAAGCTTAAGCAGCCCCCTCCATTCTCTGTATAAATCCAACTCAGGCTGAACTTGCAATCTTTGCAATATATTGTGGTAATTCTCTCTCTGGTACCTTACTCAGGATTCTGGCATTCATATTCATTCATGACACTGGTCTATTATTTTCTCTTTTTTATTCTTCCTGATGTGAGTATCAATACCATATTTCATAAAAGGAGTTTGACGTACCCCTTCTTTGCCTAGTTTTTCAAATCACTGATTAAATATTGGAATTAATCTTCAATGTTGGGTAAAATTCCCTTTCAAATCCCCCTGCTACTGAGGGCTTTTTCTCAGAAGATTCATTTATGGCCTGTTTGATTTCTTTTTCTAAAATAGGTTTACTTAGATGTTCTATTTCCTCTTCTGTTAATACCAAGAGAATAGGGTTCCAGCACTAAATGCCTGCACTCCCAGCAAATTCCAACAGGATTAATTTTTATGTGATAATTGCTCCATTTTACCTCTTCCTACCTAATTTTACTTTATTTTTTTACCTCTTCAAACATCTATTAATGTGCAATATATCCTCCTTTTGGGGTGATTCCTGGGGTTTTGTTCTTTTTTTATGTTAACATATATTAGCATTCAGTTCATATACTTTGAAACATATTCCATAAATTGTCATGAAAACACAGTTTCCTCATATCAGTTATTAATCATGCCTTAGACAAACTGTCCATTTGGCCTACACTAGTGTTGCTTATACTCCATCATAGGCTTGCAAAATGCTTAGGTCATATGAATTCACAGACCACTGAAATAAACTATTTTCACCACTTTGACAAATTATTTTTTAATTTTTTTCAATTTATGTAATAAAACAAGGATTTCTGTACTATAAATAGTACTATAAAAATGATGATTGTACATGAAACTGCAAATCCACTATGGATAACATCCTATTTTTTGCAAATTTAGAAGAGAATTATCATATAAATTTTTTTTCTCCCTCCCTTCAGTGTTGACTACAATGACATAAAAATAGGGACGTATGTGTCTGTGCAGGCATTTGTGTGTGCATGTACTTAGTTCCAGACACGTGGCTTTACAGTTTTCCCAACAATGATTTTTTACCAAATAATGAATTGTTATCTCAAATGTTTTTATACTTCTCAAATACAGGGTTATTAAGTTTATTTGCTGCTGTATCCATACGCTACTCCACACTAATCTATCTTTTTCTATTTCTTATCAAGAACAAGAGAGTTTTGATATTTATTGACTTACAATAAAGCATTTACTGCTAAACATCCTTTACTGACATTTTTCTTATTGTTTCCTATATTTTTGACTTTTTGCTTTTCTCAAATGAATGTTCTCATTACTTTTTCTGAGTAAAAAACACTTTGGGTATTTCAGTGGAATGGTATCAAATATCAGTTTGGATAAAATTGTAATTTTTACTATATTGGCCCTGCCTACCCATGAACAATTAATAGTTCTATAATTATTTAAATATGATTTTATTTGTATATAAAGGTTTTTATAGTTTGGTTTACATAATTGCTGTTTTTGTTCTGGCAGTTGGAATTCCAGGTATTTTATACTGACTAGAGTTGGGGGTAATTTGTTTTCTCCTTTAAGGAGATTCTTAGAGAGCCAAGTACTTCCTGTCCTGTTCTGCCACACTGCCAGAATCTCCTCCCATTCTATGTAGCACAACATTTTCAGTGAAGTTATTAGACATCTTCACTGAGGACGAATATGGCATTAAGGTCAGACACCTGACTGGTGGTAAATTATTTAACTTAAAAGGTGACAAGCCAAGACCAGTGGAGAGGTGGTACACACAGAAGAGTGTGCACTCAATGAAGCTTCTGAGGCTGAGAGGCATCAGAATAGGGATCCATTCTCTGCCACTTGTGAAAATTTTGGCCTGACAAGTAACATCAAGAAAGGAAAGAAAATGGTCCTTACCCAGAGACAGCAGGTTCTGGACATTCTCCAGCGTGACTTCCTTGTACAGCTCTTTCTGAAAATGGTCCAAGAGGCCCCACTCCTCAGTAGTGAAGTCCACAACCACATCCTTGAATGTCACCAACTCCTAAACCATCAAAAGTCACACAATTTAGAGTTGAGAGAATCCAGAAAGCAGCTAGGCCAACCTTCATCAACTAGTAAGAGAAAATTGAAGCCCAGACAAGGAATCTGCCTAACACTTGTATAACCTTTATGAGCGTCAGAGCCAACACTTGAAATCAGTTACTAAGAGCACAATGGAATATGGAAAAAGCATTTTACATTTGAAGGGAGAATCATGATGGAATAATCAAAATGAGAAAAATGTTTTAGTACACAATGCTTCTCCTGAAGGAATTAGGAACAATAAATGTGCTTTATTGGTGATATACAACAACCTGTACATAAGATAGTGGAGTCATATATAATTTCCCTCTGTCCTAAGTGACATATTAAGAATATTCTAGAGGTGGAGTCAAGATGGTGGAGTGAGAGCAATGACTCACCTAAGCTCTTGGACAAACTCCTTCGGATACCTCTGAAAGGAGAATCTGACTAAATTTTGGAGGTGTGGAATCCAGTGGGAGATAGACGGTGACGGATTCGGAGCCCAGGTTAGACTGGAAGGTCCATGGGAAGGATCTGTTCTGTGGAGGCGAGCCCTCAGCGCACAGTGCAGCACGGTCAGCGCAGCAGAGCGGAAGGGACACAAGAAACCTGAGAGCAGCAGGCAGAACCAGCGGAGCAGCACCGAGGGCGGGAGACAAGCCAAAATGAACCAGTGAGAGCCACTGAGCACCGGATATCAGCGCAGCAGCTCCTGAGACCTTCAGCCCGAAGATTAAACTTCGGTAAGTCACCTACTTGAACTTCCGGGAGCCAGGATGGCGGAGTGATCAGTAAATGCTCTCTCCTCCCCCCTTGATGACCATGAAAGAACCATAAAGTATTTCCCTAGAAAAATCTTGGATCAGCAGGAACAGCAGAAGGGGGCAAATAGTCTCATAACACTTGAGGCTAGGAAAATAGCTAAGGGGGATTCCGCCTACTGTGGAGGAGGCAAACTGGAAGGACAGAGGACCCAGGGCAGAGAAAACTCGCACATGGACCCAGGCAAGCCTCAGCACCAGGAGAGGAGCCCCGGGGGGGGGGGGGGGGGGTTGGAACAGGCATTAGCATCTAGGCGTGCCTCAGCCCTCCAGGGGAAACAGGAAGACAATAGGGCAGCTGGGATCACCATCCCCTGAGCTTGTCTTTGCCTCAGTTCAGCTGAGGAGATCTCCTGTGACCAGACCACTCCTCCCCCACACTTAACAAGCCAACCCCAAGGCTGATCAGAGAAACACAAAACAAAAACCTGCTCTTAGCTTTTTCACACATCAGCTCAACACAAAGTTCTGTAGCTTCTGACTGAAAGAACCAGAAGCCACAACACTCAGTCAACATCATGAACAAGAAAAAGCAGATGAAGTGTGAAGAAATCATAGAATCTTTCTACAGGGATAAGGACCAAAACACAAACACCAAGGAGGTCAGAGCTGAGACTGTACTTCCATCTGAAACTTCAGAAGGGACTATGAACTGCTCACAAGCACAAGCAGCTCTCCTGGAACAGCTGAAGAAGGAAATAGAAGAAAAACTGGCCAATGATTTTAAAATTATAAAAAAAGAATTCACTGATGAGAACATCTCTTTGAAAAGGAAAATTGAACAAATGGAAAAGGAAGTTCAAAAATTAACTGGAGAAAATAACTCCCTAAAAGGAATAGTTGATCATACAGAAAAGGAAACCCAAAAGGGAAAATTGGTCAAATGGAAAAGGAAGCACAAAACCTAAATGGGAAAATTGGTCTAATGGAAAAGGAAGTACAAAAATTAACTGGAGAAAATAGCTCCTTAAAAGGAAAAATTAGTCAGATGGAAAAGGAGATGCAAAAGTTAACTGAAGAAAACAATTTGATAAAGATCAGAATTGGGAAATAAAGGGCAGAACAGTTAAAAAAAAAAGATTAGAATTGGGCAAGTAGAAACTAATGACTCAATGAGACAGCAAGAATCAGTGAAACAAAATCTAAAGAATGAAAAGATAGAAGAAAATGTAAAATATTGAATTGGAAAAACAACTGACCTGGAAAATAGATCCAGGAGAGAAAATCTAAGAATTATTGGCCTGCCAGAAACCCATGATGAAGAACAGAGTCTGGACAATATCTTCCAGGAAATCATCAAGGAAAACTGCCCAGAAGTGCTAGATTCAGAGGGCAAAACAGTCATCGAAAGAATCCATTGTTCCCCTCCTGAAAGGGATCCCAAACTCAAAACCCCAAGAAATATCGTTGCCAAATTCCAGAGCTATCAAGTGAAGGAGAAAATACTACAAGCAGCCAGAAAGAAACAATTCAAATATCAAGGACATACAGTCAGGATCACACAGGACCTTGCAGCTTCTACATTAAAAGATCGAAAGAATTGGAACCCAATATTCCGTAAGGCAAAGGAGTTGGGACTACAGCCAAGGATCAACTACCCAGCAAAGTTCAGCATAACATTTCATTCAAGGAGAAAGTCATTCAATGAAATAAGGGATTTCCAGAGCTTCCTGACCAGAACTCAATAGATAATTTGATCTTCAAATGCAGGTCTCAAGAGAATCATAAAAACGTAAACGGGGGAAAAAACAAAAACAAAAACTTGTTACTCAATTGAGGCAAACTGCTTACCTCCCTATAAGGGAAGATGATACCTGTTAATCTTGAGAATTGTGCAGCTATTATGATAAAAGAGATATACATAGAGGGTATAAAGTAAATGATGTCATGTAAAAATATGATTTAAGTATGAGAAGGCATTGTAATAGGAGGTGTAAAAAGGAGGAAGCAGAAAACGGCAAATTACATCACAGGAAGAAAAAATTATAGTAGAGGGAAAGAGGGGAGGGAGATAAGCATTGTTTGAGAGGTACTCTCACCCGATTTGTTTAAAGGAGGGAACAATAAACTTAAGTAGATAATCCCACCTAGCTCTATAGGCAGTAGCAGGGGAAGGGGGAAGAAAGAGGAGGGAGGCTAAGAGGGAGGGAAGAAGCAATAAGAGTAAAGGGGAGTAAAAGGGAGGGGGGCTAAAAGAAGGAGGGGAAGGCTGCAGGAGGAGGTGGTGAAAAGTGAATATTATTGAGGAGGGGAAGGGAGACGGGAGAGATAAAAGCACAAATGGTGGGAAAGAGGATGGAGGGAAATATACAGATTGTAATCATAACTGTGAATGTGAATGGAATGAATTCTCCCATAAAACGGAGACTGATAGCAGAATGGATTAAAAGCCATAATCCAACAATATGCTGCTTACAAGAAACACATTTGAAATGGGGGGATACACATAGGATAAAGGTCAAAGATGGAGCAGAATATATTGTGCTTCAGCTGATGTAAGAAAGGCAGGAATAGCAATCCTAATCTCAGACAAAGCAAAAGCAGAAATAGATCTAATCAAAAGGGATAAGGATGGAAACTATATCCTGCTAAAAGGCACCATAGACAATGAAGCAATATCATTACTAAACATGTATGCTCCAAGTGGTATAGCATCCAGATTCTTAAAGAAGAGGCTGGGAGAGTTCAAGGAAGAAATTGACAGCAAAACTATACTAGTGGGGGACCTCAACCTCCCCCTCTCTGAACTTGATAAAACTAACCTCAGAATAAACAAGAAAGAGGTTAAGGAGGTAAATAAAACTCTGGATAAGGTAGTTATGATAGATCTTTGGAGAAAACTGAATGGGAATAGAAAGGAATATACCTTTTTCTCAGCAGTACATGGAACATTTACAAAAACTGACCATGTACTAGGACATAAAAATCTCACAACCCAGTGCAGAAAGGCAGAGATAATCAATGCATCCTTCTCAGATCATAATGCAATAAAAATTGTAATAAAAGGCCATGGAAAGATAACCAAAAATCAATTGGAAACTAAATAATCTAATCCTAAAGAAGGAATGGGTTAAAGAAGAAATCACAGAAACAATCAACAATTTCATTCAAGAGAATGACTATAATGAGACAACATACCAAATCTTATGGGATACTGCAAAAGCAGTTCTTAGGGAAGTTTTATATCTTTGAATGCCTATGTAAATAAAATAGAGAAAGAGGAGATCAATGACTTGGGCATGCAGCTGAAAAAGCTAGAAAAAGAACAAATTGAAAATCCCCAAGTAAATACCAAATTAGAAATACTGAAAACCAAAGGAGAGATTAATAAAATTGAAATTAAGAAAACTATTGAATTAATAAATAAAACCAATAGTTGGTTTTATGAAAAAACTAATAAAATTGATAAACCTTTGGTCAATTTGACTAAAAAAAAGAAAGAAGAAAATCAAATTACTAATATTAAAAATGAAAGGGGTGAACTCACCTCCAATGAGGAGGAAATTAAAACAATAATTAGAAACTACTTTGCCCAACTTTATACCCACAAATTAGATAATCTAAATGAGATGGATGAATATTTTAAAAAATACAAATTGCCCAGATTAATAGAAGAGGAAGTTGAATACTTAAACAACCCCATCTCAGAAAAAGAAATTGAACAAGCCATCAATGAACTCCCTAGGAAAAAACCTCCAGGGCGAGATGGATTCACAAGTGAATTTTATCAAACATTTAAAGAACAGTTAATTCCAATACTATATAGACTATTTTTGAAAATTGGGGAAGAAGGAGTCCTCCCAAATTCTTTCTATGATACAAACCAGGAAGAGGCAAAACAGAGAAAGAAAATTATAGACCAATTTCCCTAATGAATATAGATGCAAAAATTTTAAATAAGATTTTAGCAAAATGAATACAGCATCTTATCACGAGATTAATACATTATGATCAAGTAGGATTCATACCAGGAATGCAGGGATTGTTCGATATTATGAAAACTATTAGCATTGTTGATCGTATCAACAACAAAACTAACAAAAACCACATGATTATCTCAATAGATGCAGAAAAAGCTTTCCACAAAACACAACACCCATTCCTATTAAAAACACTGGAGAACACAGGAATAAAGGGAACTTTCCATAAAATAATAAGCAGTATCTATCTAAAACCTTCAGCAAGCATTGTATGCAATGGGGATAAGCTAGATACATTTCCAGTAAGATCAGGGGTGAAACAAGGATGTCCATTATCACCACTATTATTCAATATGGTACTAGAAATGTTAGCTGTAGCAATTAGACAAGATAAAGATATTGAAGGAATAAGAATAGCCAAAGAAGAAACTAAGTTATCACTCTTTGCAGATGATAAGATGATATACTCAGAGAATCCCAGAGACTCAAGTAAAAAACTACTTGAAATAATAAACAACTTTGGCAAAGTTGCAGGTTACAAAATAAACCCACACAAATCTTCTGCATTCCTATATATTAGCAACAAAGTCCAACAGCAAGAGATAGAAAGAGAAATCCCATGTAAAGCTAGGGTAGACACTATAAAATACTTAAGAGTTTACCTGCCAAAACAAACCCAGGGATTATATGAACACAATTACAAGACACTTTTTGCACAAATAAAGTCAGATTTAAGTATGTGGAAAAACATCAGTTGCTCATGGGTAGGCCGTGCTAATATAATAAAAATGACAATTCTACCTAAATTAATTTACTTATTTAGTGCCATACCAATTAAACTATCAGATAATTATTTTCTAGAGCTGCATAAAATAATATCAAAATTCATCTGGAAGAACAAAAGGTCCGGAATATCAAAGGGACTAATGAAAAGAAATGCTTGGGAAGGTGGCCTAGCACTACCAGACCTCAAATTATCAAAACCGCTTGGTATTGGCTAAGAAACAGAGAGGTAGACAAGTGGAATAGACTTGGCACTCAAGACACAGTAGGCAAGGAATATAGCAACCTCCTGTTTGATAAACCCAAAGACCCCAGCTTCTGGGATAAGAACTCACTGTTCAACAAAAATTGCTGGGAAAACTGGATAACAGCGTGGCGGAAATTAGGCATAGACCCATGCCTGACACCATACACAAGAATAAAGTCCAAATGGGTACATGATTTAGGTATAAAGATTGATACGATGAATAAACTGGAGGAGCAAGGAATAGTGTATTTATCAGATTTATAGAGAAGGGAAGAATTTTTTACTAAAGGAAGAGA